>NC_133652.1:296220852-296543983 GCF_009905375.1 Apium graveolens | reverse complement strand
TATAGTAGACCACATGGAAGAGATTTTTCTTGCGCTGTCCCAGAACTGCACCTACCGCATAATCACTCGCATCACACATCATCTCAAACGGTTCTGTCCAATCTGGTGCTGTAATAACTGGTGCCGTGATCAAACTCTCCTTGAGAGTCTCGAATGCTGCCAAACATTCATCATCAAATTTAAAAGGCACATCTTTCTCAAGTAAATTGCAAAACGGCTTAGATATCTTTGATAAGTCCTTGATGAATCGCCGATAAAAACCCGCATGACCGAGAAAACTACGGATTCCTTTCATCGAATTAGGTGGGGGAAGATTTTCAATGACTCCCACCTTGGCCTTGTCCACCTCCAGACCTTTGCTAGAGACCTTATGCCCAAGGATAATGCCTTCACGCACCATAAAATGACATTTCTCCCAATTAAGCACCAAATTAGTTTCCACGCATCTTTTGAGTACGGCGCACAGATTATTTAAACATTCATCATATGAGTGTCCAAAGACGGAGAAGTCATCCATGAACACTTCGACGTTATTTCCAATCATGTCAGAGAATATAGCCATCATACATCTCTGAAAGGTGGCCGGGGCGCCACATAACCCAAACGAAACTCTACGAAAAGCAAATGTCCCAAATGGACAAGTGAAGGTAGTCTTTTCCTGATCCTCTGGTGCAATACAAATCTGATTATACCCGGAATAACCATCTAGAAGACAAAAATACTCATGTCCCGCCAATCTGTCAAGCATTTGATCAATGAATGGGAGAGGGAAGTGATCCTTTCTTGTGGCTTTGTTCAATTTCCTATAATCCATGCATACTCTCCATCCTGTAACTGTTCGTGTAGGGATGAGCTCATTCTTTTCATTTGCGACCACAGTGATACCTCCTTTCTTAGGAACACATTGTACAGGGCTCACCCACGAGCTGTCAGAAATAGGATAAATGATGCCTGCATCTAGCCATTTCAGAATTTCTTTCTTCACCACCTCCTTCATGATGGGATTCAGTCTTCGTTGCTGTTCCACAGTTGGCTTACTACCTTCCTCTAACAGAATTTTATGCATACAATATGAAGGACTTATCCCCTTGATGTCTGCTATGGTCCATCCTATAGCCGATTTGAATTCTCTCAAATCCTTAAGAGCTTATCTTCCTCACTACCTGAAAGGTCAGCTGAAATAATAACAGGTAACGTAGATGAATCACCTAAAAAAGCATACCTCAAGTGTTCAGGTAATGGTTTGAGCTCTAAGGTAGGTGCTTCCTCTATTGATGGTTTGAGCTTCCCTTCAGCGTTCTTGAGGTCAGAAGTACCAAGAGATTCAAATGGTATATCCAGCTTTCGCTTCCAGGGAGAAGCGTTCAGATATTGTAATTGCTCGTTGCTATCTTCATCATCACTGTCAAATTCCCCCACTAAGGCCTTTTCCAATGCATCAGACATTAGCATGTGCTCGAGTTCCGAAGTAACTGCGGAATCAATCACATCCACTTTTAAGCACTCCTCATCTTCTGTAGGGAATTTCATTGTCTTGAATACGTTGAAGGTCACATCCTGATCTTGGACCCATATAGTAAGTTCCCCTTTTTGCACATCTATCAAGGTACGGCCAGTAGCCAAGAAAGGCCTCCCCAAGATTATGGGAATCTTCTTATCTTCCTCAAAATCCAGAATAACAAAATCTGCAGGAAAGAAGAGCTTATCCACCTTGACGAGCACATCCTCAACTATGCCCCTTGGGTAAGTAATGGAACGGTCAGCCAATTATAGCGACATGTATGTGGGTTTCGGATCAGGCAGATCCAGCTTTTTAAAGATCGACAAGGGCATCAGATTAATGCTTGCTCCCAAATCACAAAGGCACTTGTCAAAAGTTAGATTGCCAATGATGCAAGGAATGGTGAAGCTTCCTGGATCTTTCAATTTTGGTGGTAACTTTTGCTGCAGAACAACGCTGCATTCTTCCGTGAGAGCAACGGTTTCAAGGTCATCCAGTTTCACCTTCCTTGAAAGAATAGTCTTCATAAACTTCGCATAACTAGGCATTTGTTCCAGAGCCTCAGCGAAAGGTATATTGATGTGAAGTTTCTTGAACACCTCCAGAAACTTCCCGAACTGTCTATCCAGCTTTTGTTGCTGCAATCTCTTAGGAAAAGGTGGTGGAGGATAGAGCTGTTTCTCCCCTGTATTAGCCTCAGGCAGAGTGTGTTCAACAGTAGTCTTCCTTGGTTCCGCCGCTTTCTCCTTTTGCTTAAATTCTTCATCTCTAACTTCAGCTTCGACTTCTTTTACCTTTTCAGCATCAGCTACTTTTCCAGACCTTAAGGTAATAGCCTTGACTTGCTCTTTAGCTTCCTTCCTTCCTGGTACTTCCATGTCACTGGGAAGAGTGCCAGGTTGATGATTGAGCACTGCATTGGCTAATTGACCGATTTGATTTTCCAAGGTCTTGATAGAAACCGCCTGACTCTTGCACAACAGCTTAAGTTCCTCAAAATCAGCACTAGTAGGTGCAGCTGTACTTCCCTGTTGAGGATATGATTGCCTTGTAGCATACTGCTGTGGTTGCTGGAATCCAGGTGGGTTAAACTGTTTACTTACTCCTTGCTGATATGGTGGTTGAATAGCATTCTGATTATTCCCCCAGCTGAAATTTGGATGATTTCTGTTGTTAGGATGATAGGTCGCTGGCACAGGCTGCTGTTGTCACTGATAATTATTCACATACTGAACAGATTCGTTGACAAGAGAACACTGATCCGTAGCATGAGAACCTGCACAAAGCTCACAAACCATAGCTATTTGATTAACTCCATACGTAGCCAAAGAATCAACCTTCATTGATAGCGCTTGGAGCTGGGCTGCAATAACGGTGGCTGCATCAACTTCCAGAATACCTGCTACCTTGCCTGACGTCATCCTCTGAGTTGGGTTTTGATGCTCATTTGCAGCCATCATCTCGATAAGATTATACGCCTCAGTATAGCTTTTAGCCCATAAGGCGCCTCCAGCTGCTGCATCGAGCATGGGCCGAGATTGGGCCCCCAAACCATTATAAAAACCAGTGATTACCATCCAATCCGGCATTCCATGATGTGGACATTTTCTCAACATTTCCTTGTAGCGTTCCCAAGCCTCGCACATAGATTCTGTAGGTTGCTGCGCAAATTGAGTAAGAGCACTCCTCATAGCAGCAGTCTTTGCTATTGGATAAAACTTCACCAGAAACTTTTGCGCAAGATCTTGCCACGTAGTGATTGACCCAGCTGGTTCAGAATGTAACCAGTCTTTAGCTTTATCCCTCAGTGAGAATGGGAAGAGCCTCAACTTGATAGCCTCATCAGTCACGCCATTATACTTAAAAGTGCTGCAGATCTCGACAAAATTCCTTATGTGCATGTTGGGGTCTTCAGTTGCCGCTCCTCCAAAAGAAACAGAATTCTGCACCATCTGAATAGTGCCCGGCTTGATTTCAAAGGTGTTAGCTTGAATAGCCGGATGAAGGATGCTTGACTGAATGTCATCAATTTTAGGCCGAGAAAAATCCATAAGAGCTGGATCAGCTTGAACAATACGATCTCCCATGTTTACTGGTTCTTTCTGCTCAGTTCCTGAATCCGAATCCTCAAAATCTAACTTCTCCGGTGTATCAAGAACTTCGTCTTTCTCCTCAGCTGTATCTAAGGTCCTCTTGCGAGCACGAGAACGAGTTTGCATAAACGTTTGCTAAAGTACCTGAAACACAACCGAAAAGAGTAATTAACTACTACGTCCTAATCACTGAGTCCTAATGACCAATGATGGTAAGTACATAAACTAAACAAATACGCCGAGTCCCCGGCAGCGGCGCCAAAAACTTGTTAGGGCGAAATCACGCACTAATATTCACGCAAGTATACGCGTTCACAAGTAATATAGAATACTTTCTAGTTCGTTCCCTCAGAGACTCAGACTAATTTATTGTCTAATTTAACTCACTCACCAATGTATGACTACTTCTCAATGTTAAGATAATAACACTTAAAATTGTTGATTAAATATTAACTATAATTAACTACTTAATTAACCACTTAACTAACACTTCAATTTATCAATAATAAAACACTCATGAGATCACAACTTCATTATTACTTCCTTCTATAGCCATAGTTATTACCTTTAGCATGTGACAGTGATGATATTAATCGAATAACACAAAACTGATAAAAGCCAACTTTCATTGTACTAATACCATTCTACCAAACATCCACAATTAAGATAGAAGTTGAATAGTCATCAATTATGTTGAGTTCCTATATGTCTACAGAAATTGACAACACAACGATTTAATCACAAGTTATCCCTTTTTGATTACATAGGGCAAATAAAACTGTTAGAGTTACCCACTAATCATGCACAACGTACATGAACCTATGCTAGCATGGCAAGTTCTAAATCTCAAGATCCACCGTCGCTTCACAAGAGATTAACACCCTATCTTATATGTTCGCGACGCACATAAGACGAATACGCACAACCAATACTAGATATCATGCAATCATCACATACTAAAGTATTAAACAATTAACTAAAGAATTCCATAATAAATCCGTTGCAACCCCATGATCACGATTAGCCCATTATAGAACTTATCGCCATCATGGGTTCATATGAAATCATGATAAACAAACACAAGAAAATAATAACTAAACTGATTATATTAAAACAGAGTACGTCACAAGAGTAAATAAGTCAAAGCAAGAAAACTAGCATCCAACGTTACAACGAAACAAGAATCACAAGAATATATGCTTCCTCTTCGTTGCTGTGTGCTAAATCGGTCTTCTTCCTTATCTCCTTCGCTTCTTGCAAAACACAATCTAAAACATAATCTCCTCTTAATACTCTATGAAAACGTCTCAATTATACCTATATAATAGTCCCATAAAACTCAGATTACATAGAAGTGGAAGCCAAACAGAAGTAGAAGTCTAAAATAATATATCTTTTTCCCCGACCTTGCGCGGCCGCTCAGCATTTCTTCGCGGGCGCGCAAGGCTGCTGCGCGGCCGCTCAGCATTGCTGCGCGGGCGCGCAGGACCCTTCTGGAAAAATTCCATGTTTGCTCCGTTTCTTCGCCGTAATCTGCCCGTTCTTTTCCTCTCGCAATGGTGAACACATGCCAAGGCTTATTCTTGATGATTCCTCCTCCGAAATGCAACTAATACCCTGAAATGCATAAACACTAGAAAAACGCATCAAATACACAAAATACTTGATTTTAAGACACCAATTTAAGCCATTTTAAGACGTTCTAAGTGGTATAAAATGCCACTTATCACATGGGTTACCGCAATATCACTTCTAGGATAAAACATCTCAAAGGGATCGGTTCACAAATACCGCAAGACTCAACAATGACCAGAACCTCAATTTATAAATAAATTTATATATCATGTATGTATATGTGTGAGAGAGATCGAGAGATAAGAGACTAGGGATGAGAGGTTAGGCTTTTTACTTTTCACGTTTCCAATTGTATATATCTATATTGTATTCATATAATGTGTCAATTATTATTATAAAAATAATAATAATCCTCATTTAGATATCAATATTAAATATAATCTAAGAAGCAAGGGTGTGTCACCCCCTCGAGCACTGCACACTAAAAGCTGCGGGGCTGCGGGTGCGTTCGGTGTTGCACGTGGGTGCACACAGGGTGCGCCATGCGGCATATCCCTGTATTTGGCAGCGTGGATTCGCAGGGGTGGGGGAAGGGGTGGCAGCGGGGATTCGCAGCCTGGAGAGGCAACCAGGCGACTTCATCTTCGTCTTCGCTGTCCAGTGTTCTCCGTCACAACTCCGGCAGAATTTTCACCATCATCTGGTAAGCTCTTAATATTTTTATTTCCTTGATTTATTTGTATGATTATGTGAATCACGAACTATTTTCTACTTTTATGGCTTTCTAGTTGTATATATAGGTTGTATGTATATTCTGTATTTTGTTCGTGTGTGTCTACATGAGGTGTTTATGTTTGTCCACATGAGCTGCCCTGCTACCAAGGAATAAGAACAATGTTACTTTTTTAATTATATTTGTTAATTCAATATTTGTTTATTAATTAATATTATTATATTGTTTTATATGTATATAATGTTTTGTTTGTACAATTATGTAAACATGATTGATTGTGTATTGTTTGGAAACTTCTTTGTTTATTTTTTTAATTATAGCTCTCGTAAGGTGAGTTAGTGACTCATTTTTTACTTTAAATTTTCCAGGTCATGGAGTCTAATTCATCCACAAATTCGGCTACAAGTACCGGAGCTTCTCTAAGCCAACAATCAGGAGATGTTGATATTTTATGGAAGCATGTTACAAAAATTGAGAAATTAAAAGAAAGAAGAAAACAAAAAACAATTATAATTTTTCTAACGATGAATTTACGGGTTCTTATTCAAGGGAAAAAGCACATTTGCTAAAGATTAAAGGGAAAAAAGTTGCGGTTTGTGCAAAAGTCACTTCTGAACATTTAAAGGAGTTTCAAAGGGAATTGGCGGAGGCCGAAGAAAGAAGGAGACCAATGGATATTCCGCTATCTCCTTCAAGTCAAACTCAATCTTGTAGTGCTTGGGGACCAATTGAGAAGAGGCAACATATATAAATAAAAAAGGCGACGGATCCGAACAATCCAATCAATAAAGCATATAATTAAATGGAGAGGCGGGCACTATTGGATAGTGAGATTTCAAGGGGATTTTATTCTGGGGGTTTGCCTTTTCATTATGCTAGAAATTCATATCACATCAAATCATACAATATAACTTCCGAGATCAATCTTATTGGGTATGATCCTCCAACTTAGAATACTTTACACACTACCTTGTTACAAAAGGAGAGAGCATATGTTCAAAGATTGTTAGATCCCATCAAGACAACATGGAAGGAAAAAGCTATAACTATAGTTTCTGATGGGTGGAGTGACACTCAAAGATGGCCTTTGATAAATTTTATGGCAGTCACTGAACTTGGTCCTATGTTCATAAAAGTAGTTAATTATGAA
Organism: Apium graveolens; assembly: GCF_009905375.1. Classification (NCBI taxonomy): domain Eukaryota; kingdom Viridiplantae; phylum Streptophyta; class Magnoliopsida; order Apiales; family Apiaceae; genus Apium; species Apium graveolens. Next base: position 296,536,931 of record NC_133652.1, on the reverse strand, counting down.
GGAAATGTGAAAGATAAATTTTTCATGGAGCACTTAATCAAGGAGGTCATCATGCAAGTGGGAGCTCAACATGGGGTTCAAGTCATAAATGATAATGCTCCTGTGTGCAAGGCGAAAGGTACTATAACAAAGAGTCAAATCATTTTTCCATTTTTTGATATGTTATTTTGTATGTCTATTTATGTTGCATATGTTTATTTTATTTTTTTAGGCATGCTTGTTGAGGCTCAGTTTCCTCACATCTTCTGGACTCTGTTGTAGTCCATATTCTCAACTTGGCATTGAAGAATATTTGTGATCCCAGTAATATCCAGTCTGATAAAGATGCTTTCATTGAGTGTCATTGTATTAAAGAAGTGGTTGATAAAGCACTAATGATTAAGACTTTCATACTTAATCACAATATGGTGGCAACAATGTTCAACAATATTGCACCTTTAAAGCTTTCTTGGAGTTGCTGAAACAAGATTTGCATCAACAATCGTTATGCTCAAAAGACTTAAACTTCTGAAACATGCTTTAGAGAGGTTGGTGCTTAGTGAGGAGTGAAGCACTTATCGTGAGTATGATCAACCCAAGCCCCTCTCATAAGGACAACAATCCTTGATGAAATATGGTGGGATCAAGTTGATTACATTCTTGAGTTTACAGATCCTATATATTTCACTACACCAAAAGTGGCCTTCTGCATCATTCCACAAACGTTGCAACATGCCAAATAAATGTTGCAACAAACCAAAAAAATTCAACGGCAACACTTTTGTGATGTTAGTATTTTTGGCGTTGCCTTAGGGTTCAAAGGAAACATTTTATTATCAAGGGCAACACCAAAAATTATGTTGCAAAAAGCAATGACATGTCAAAAAAAGGGGGCCAAAGTGACACGTGGACTGACACGTGGCTTTTTGACATGTGGCAGTTGTTGGGCCCACTGACAGGTGGAGCCTACTGACAGGTGGAGCCCACTTACATGTGGATCCAGCTTGACATGTGGCACTTTTGCAACACTTTTTAGTACCTATTTACAACATTTTTAATACCTATTACAACACAATAACAATGGTCAAATTTTGAAATGTACTTTCTGCATACATTAAAGCCCAGTTCTATATTAGAACTGTTTTCCCAATCCCAGTCAAATCATTAGAAAGACAGTACAATATCACCAGTATGATGAACTGCATCATTTAGACAATTTCTAATTACAAAAAAATTAGATTTGCAAATGTGATATTACTGGACAATTCCAAAGTACTAGAATTAATACAACTACTACACACGTTCAGACTTGGAAATTACTACATAACTATGGTTTACAAAATCAACAACTACTTCAGCAGATAAAATGGCATGTCCTTGGCCTAGTGTCATGGCCATTATTTGACCACTGTAATGAGGTAGTTCTTATAAAATCTGCCGTCATGGGTGGTTTCAGACCAGAATCCTTTAACGAGCTCTCATCATCATAATCTGCACACAAAAAAACTCTAGTTAGTCAGGGGTATATCTTGTATACATACAAATCATGTGTGCAGAAAAGAAAGGTTACCCCATTTGTGTGGCGAGCGTGGGACTTGGATATTGATCAACGCATTTGATTCCCAATATAGAAAATATCAAGAATCCTAAACACAAAATTGGACACGAGTGCAGGGACAAACCTGCTAGGGTGACAGAGTAATCTAATTTGATAAAATCTTTCATTATTAAACAGTGTCTTTTTTCAATTAAAAAAAGGATTACCAATAAAATTGTTTTACTTAATCATATAACTACTTTAAACACAACATCAAAAAGATAAAAAAAATTAAAAAAAAACTTCAAAAGGATAAACTAGAGCCAGTTTTCCAGAGGTCTTGTTCCTAAAAACTAAGTTTCTCAACGACCTTAAATCCTATTTGCAGCATAAAATGTAGAACTGCAACATCAAGGATCAGATTCAGAGCCCAGCAGTCAAACACACACTGATTTGCCGAGTATGGTAACACAATAAGATAGTGAAATTAAGAGATTCTAAAATTACGTCTTGCTAATAATTCTTTTTTTGTATTTTGGATAACAAATACAAGATACGCAAATGAGTGAATTTTGCATTCCTCATTTGTTTAAAAACACTCACCTTTTTACCCATAATCCTTATTATGTGTAACAAAATAACCACTTTCTTTCTTCAAACTCATACCCCTTCCGTTCCGAAAAATGTTTATTTTTTGTATTGGACATAATTCTCAATGCACACTTTTGATCATTAATATCTTTAATTTCGTACTAATAATAAATGTAAAAACTTCATCGTATTAAAGTAGTTATAAATACGAATCCAACAAAATCACTCATGATTATATTAAATCTTACAGATTAGGTATAATTTAATAATTTATCTCATGTTATGAATACGTAAGTGACAGAGGGAGTACCCTTTCTTAAGCACATAATGCACCCAGTGAGCCCAGCAAAATAAATGTGCATGTACATATGAAGCTCCCTATCTAACCAAAAAAAATAAGTCATTCATGTAATTGCATACTTTTCCAATATTTTTATTATCAACAAGACAGTGAACACATAATGATCAGATTTGCTTTCTCAATCTGAAATTATTAATAATCATGTACATACAGTTACATTCATGCAAAGCATTAAATAAGTGATCTTTATAAAAACTACACTTAAATTTCGATACACATAGGCACATTGGGAGCGTAGATAATTGTATGTGAAGCAGTTGCAGAGGCTCTTCAATTGCTAAATCAAGTTTCTTCCTGAATGATGCTTTGATCTGCTTCCCCTTTTGGCAGACATCACACAGTCCATCTTTTGTAAACTCCACAAGAGGAATGCCTCTTACTAGCTCTTTCTTTACCAGCTCATTCATGGTCTTGAAGTTTAGATGGGATAGCTTCTTGTGCCATAGCCAACTTTCATCTTGACTTGCTTTACTGAGAAGATAAGTTACAGATTCTACTTTAGTTGAGTTGAAGTCAGCTAGATACACATTTCCTCTTCTCACACCAGTAAGAACCACTTTGTTGTTTTGATTGTTAGTCACAACACAGGCTTCTTTGTTGAAGGTTACTGAGTTGCCTTTGTCACAAAGCTGGCTGATACTCAACAGATTGTGTTTGAGACCATCCACTAAGGCAACCTCTTCAATGATGACATTGTCCTTTGAAATCAAGCCATATCCCACAGTATATCCTTTGTTGTCATCTCCAAAAGTAATACTTGGGCCAGCTCTCTCCTTAAATTCTGTGAGCAGGGTAGAATCACCAGTCATGTGTCTTGAACAACCACTATCCAAGTACCAAAGATTCCTTCTGTCTCCCAGCACACATCAAAATCAAATCAAGTTGATTTTGGTACCCAAGTTTCCTTGGGTCCTGCCTTGTTAGCTTTCTTCTTCTGTTTCTTAGGTCTTAACTCATTTGACTTAGGAATTTCAGATTCTTCCTTAGTCATTTGGGCTGGGCCTTTGAAACCACTAGATGCAACAGAATTATCATGCATGTTATGGCTAACAGGAAATGGCATGCTTGGTGCAAACATGTTATTCCAGTAAGGCATGCTAAATGGCATTTGAGGCATATTGTCTGCAGCATAATATGGATTAGGTGCAAATGGCATATTAGCAAACTGTGCATTCATATTCTGTGTAGGCATAGCATTAACAGGCATGGGAGGCATGGCATTCATGTTAGGAAATTGAGACTGAACAGACATGGGAGTAGGCATGGCAGATTTGCAATTAACAGACAAATGATTTACACTACCATACTTGACACGGATCTTTCTAGGAGCATATTTATCAGGTGTGTAGTTATTGTGTTTGTTAATCCCTACTTTACCATTCCTATTGTTTTTCTTTTTAGTCTCTGTTTTTACCTCTATTTTCTCAAGTCTGTCACTTAACTGTTTGACAGTCATGTGACCAACATTAGCCTTTTTCCCTTTCTTAGCTTGACTTGACTCTCCTGAAACAAAGTTCTTGGAAACAGACCCATACTTATCATTTAGCTTGGTTAATTTGGCTTTGCTAATGGGTTTGCTTACAGCCGACGGATGAGGATTTTTATCATTCGACGGATAACACTTTTTGTTATCCGACGGATAGTCCTCATCATCCGTTGAGTCTACATCTGACAGCAACCCATCTACCAAAATAGGTTCTAGTTTCTCCTTATTCTTTTTCCAGGCTTCATCACAAAAAGACTCAATTCCTTGAACCTTGGTGATTTGAGCATGAACGTCTCTGGATGTTTTCCATGCTTTAATCACCTCTTGTTCACGATCGAGCTGCTTTTTTAAAATTTTTTCCTTTTTCAAGGACTCAGTTAATTCCTCCTTGGCAATCCTACACTCAATTTTTAGTTTTTCAAACTCAATAAACTGAGACTCAAGCACATTATTCCTCTCACTTGAAAACAAGTTGTTTTCTTTGATGTTAGCATTTTCTTTAGTGAGGGACTTAAGTGTAACACGCAAATGATACAATTCTGTAGACATGCCATTTATGGCATCATTACACTCAGCTTTAGATAAATGTGTAAGGTTTGTAGTGATTACCTGATTGCTTGAGGAACTTGTCTCTGTTTCATCAGTCTTGGCCATAAGGGCTAGATTGACATAGCTGACATCTTCATCTTTATCCAAGCCATCAGCTGCCCAGTTATTCTCTTGTGTAATAAAAGCCCTTTCCTTTTATTTGAGTAGATCAAAGTATTTTTGCTTGTAATCTACAGACTCAAATCTTTTCTTACTGGAATCTGACTTTCTACACTCATTTGCAAAATGCCCTGCCAAGCCACATTTGAAACATTTGAATTTTGACTTATCCACCATGTTTCTATTTGGCTTGGCTGCTCCAAAGTTCTTTTTGAACTTGAGCTTGGAAAATCTTCTTGAAAGGAATGCTAGGTGCTCATCAATGTCCTCCATGTCATCTTGGCTCAATGAATCTTCATTTTCTGTAGCTAGCCCCTTACCCTTGCTTTCACAGACCTTTGAAGTTGATTCCACAGCTTCCATCTTCACTTCCTTCTCCTTATTCAGATCAGCAACTAGTGCAATGGATCCTCCTTTCTTCTTTCCTCTCTCCATTCTTTCATCCTGCTCTATCTCAAGCTTATAGGTTTTCAGAATGCCATACAGTCTCTCTAAAGTAAACTCCTTATAATCCTGTGAGTTTCTCAATGAGACTGTCATTGGTTTCCATTCCTTTGGAAGAGATCTGAGAAATTTCAGATTGGAGTCTTTAGTTTGATAGACTCTTCCATGCAACTTAAGAGCATTTAGTAGTTTTTGGAATCTACTAAAAATGTTAGTGAGTGATTCACTTTCTTCATTGTGAAAATGCTCATATTGCTGAATCAGGAGCTGCATTTTATTTTCTCTTACTTGCTCAGTACCATCACAGATTATCTGTATTGTGTCCCAAACTTCCTTGGCAGTCTTGCATTTGATGATGTTATCAAACATGTCTGCATCAACACCATTGAACATAATGTTCATGGGGCCTTTTTATCTTTCCTGACTTGGTCAATGTCAGGATCAGACCATTCATGCCTTGGCTTTGGAACAGATGGCTCATTTCCTGTTGCAGCCCTCATTGGAATATGAGGGCCTCTTTCTATGCAGTCCACGTAGGCCTCATCTTAAGAGAGCATGTGAAGATGCATCTTTACCTTCCAATGATGGTAATTATCTTTATCAAGAAAAGGAATCTTGACTCCAGCATCTTTCTTGTCAATCTTGCTGAATTGTTTTGATCTTTAAACTCTTTGTAGATTAAGAGCTTGCTCTGATACCAATTGTTATTCCCTTAACAATATAGCAAGAATTACAGAAGGGGGGTTGAATGGAATTTTTGAACCTTTTTCTTGAAATAAAAATGTTCAACTCGATTATAGATATATTTGTTTTGATTAGCACAATGCGGAATATAAACTTGAATGAATCAAAACACAAGTAATTAAAAACAAGAGTCTTTAAAAAACTTTCTGGTGGATTTAAACAATTCCACCAGAGATATATAGAATATATCGAGAGGACTCTGTGTGCAGAAATGCCCACAGCTGCTTTGTAATAACCCCAATTTTTAGAAATTTTTGAAACCTTTATGAATAGTGATTTTGCAGATTATGCCGAATGAGAAAACTTTTCATGCCACACTATGTAGGGGTTCTTTTATGGATATTCTGAGATTTTATTGGTACTCTATGTGATATATAAGTGTATGTAAAGATCGTCAGAATCCAAATCTGAACACTTTGATTTTTCCCGGAAATCCACTAGATACGGAAAGAATTGAGTATAAGGTAACAGGATAAGAAGGATTTAAATTAAAGGATTTTATTAGAGGATCATAAAAAGGAATATAATGTATTGAGAAAGGTTAAGGGAACCCAAGTAATAAGATCCCGGATATGATCCCTCAAACGATAAACGAAAATGAAAGTTAAGCGAACCGTATAACAGATCAGCGGTCATTAGCCAAGTAATTAAAAGCTAATCAAAGAGATTAGAGGGGATGATGTCATCCAACCAATGAGAAGAGGACAAAGGAGGGAGGGTGACATCACATGATGACAAAAGCATGACATAAGGAAAGGAATTGTTGGATGATTGTGAGCCACAGAAAAGTTACCATGGTAAAAAGGTAAGAAATCAAAACAAAACAAATCAAAAGAAACCAACCAAGCCAAAATATTTCATTTTCATCAAAAAACACAAAACACCTCCATTTTCAAGAAGAGCTCTCGGCTTTTCTTCTTTTTCAAAGAGGAAAATTCCAAAATTCAAGATCCAAGCCTTTTTAATTAGTGAGGTAATTATCTAAGACTCATTATGCATAGTTATGGATATCCTATAAGTTTGAGCTCCTAAATCATTCACAATCTCTTCCTAAAAATCATGGAAGAAGATGGTGAATAGTATTTTCAAGAACTAAAATTTTTGTTCTTCCAGTTTTGTTTAGTTTAAGCTTGGCTAAGGACTTTAAGGGTGATCCCAAGCCATTCTCTTGATTCTCCACTCTCCAGGGAAGGTATAAACTCCAAACCCTAGCTTTAGTTTTGAGTAATTAGGAATGAATATGATTGATATAGTATATGTGAAGCATGATGCTTGTTTGTTTAAAGTTTGGTTGAGTTTGTGGAGATTAGTTGGTTTTGTGGTGTTTTTGGAGTTGTAAATCTTGATAATTAGTTAAAAAACTTAAGTAAAGCTTTTAGTTCATGTGGGGAATTAGTATAAATTGTTAATGTTGATTTGTTGGGGCTGTTATGATGTAGTATGGATGGAGTTTTGATTTGGTTGTGATTGTGGATTGATTGTGGGTTGAATTAGAGTGTTTTAAATTTGGGTAATCGCGTAAACATAGCCGTCGTAATGTCCGATTTACTTTAGGCTTATTTGTTCTTAACATTAGGACCCGGGAACTCACTGCTAGGTTTTGACCATTTCCATGATTAGATAGTTCATGTTACGAGCTTCGTTTTGATATGTAGTTCGTTTGATTCCGATGTACGGTTTAGGAGAAACGGCCGTTTTAAGTAACGACGTTTCGCGAACGAATCATTACCCCTCGCCTTACTTTGAAACATAGGCTAAAGACCTAAAAGGGCTAATTGGAATATGAAACAATTATGTTAAGTGGATTAGGCAGTTGGTAAGGTACTCGCGAAATAATCGCCTTAAAACTCTTAATGGTTAATTTATTAAAAATGGTGGAGCCGAGGGTACTCGAGCGACTTAAGTAAATCGTTAAGCGCTAAAGCGAACGTTAGGACTCTAAATGGTTAAAGTCTAGTTTCTTAAGCGACCGGGGTTTAATTCCGACTTATGTTGTTGTTCATAGGTTATTGGACCCACTCTAAGTTTAAGTCTATTCGGGAGCACTCAGGCAAGTTTTCTACCCGTATAACTGTTGTTGTGATGTATATATGTATATGCATGATCTTGCGATAAATGCATATTTGTTATTAGCAAATTCTTGCGATATATTGTAGCATGTGATATGGTATATATGCATGTCTGTTTCGTAATCTGGTTATCTATCTGTTGATTTCAATGCTTATAGTTGCATAATACCTATGCTAGAGATAAGCAGTAGATGCGTATACCCTTAGTATAGGGGACCCAAAGGTGAACATATTTCTAAACCGGGAGTCGATGTTCCTGAGTATAATATATATATATATATATATGGTTATAGTTTTCAAAACTATTAATCGAATAAGGTTTATTCGATAACTTTAACTTTATTTTATTTAATGAATATTATTTGAATATTCATTCGTGGACTTATGACTCTGTTTATTCTATTTAATGATTATTATTTGAATATTCATTTGAGGATGTATGACTCCGTTTATTTTATTTAATGAATATTATTTATAATATTCATTCGAGGTATTATGACTCCGCTTATTATTTAATAATATTCTTTATTTTATTAAAGAATAATGTTTCGATAATCAAACTTATTTTCGATTATTCAAATAAAGATAGTACTTTTGTATAAGTATATCTTTGGTTATTTAATATTCATTTCAAGTATGAGTTTTAAAACTTCTACTTCAATTATTTTTATAAGGATTATCTTTATGAGAATATTATTTAAATAATAATATTCAGATATTTCTAATATATCGGGACTGATATATTTTAATAAATCAGCAGTACTCCAAACATTCTTAAAAATGTTTTCGAGTCTTCAAAATGATTTTTAAAGTTAGAGTGGACCCCAAAACTCATTTTTATATTTAAGATCTTCCTTTCAAAGGGGATTTAAATACTCGCTCAAAACCTGAGGGATCCAGCCCTGTGGTGTATTTTACATTCGCAACGTGGTTGCTGTTTTGAGAAAACAATTTGATTACTTGCCCAACGTTCGGGAAGTAAGTCCCTCTAATTGAGTCGGCATAAGCGACAGGCCGGGGTACGGTCTATCAAAGTGTAAGTGGCTGGGTGGCAGTCCATCAACGCGTAAGAGGCCGGGTGGCGGTCCAGCACAAGGTCCTTATGTGGCCAGGGTGATGACCGGTGGGGGATTCATCCATCTACTAGTAGAAAAGGTTACTTATTGGTATCTTTGCCTAATCAGCAAGATATCAGGTTTATGCCAAGGTTTCTCCTTTCCAAATTCATTGGATATTGCAACTCTGTTTATAATTTTCATAACAGAGGTTTTCAAGGAGTGTATGAAATGTATATATATATAAGGTGTATATATATATCGGGACTTAATGAAGTATCTCGTAACTTCATTATTTATAATGATGTTCAAAGATTGAATCTATTCAAATCTTGTCTTGTAGTCTCATCTATGTGATGAACTTTTGAAACTAATTATAACTTGAACGGTGGTAGTTCAAGTAGTATTTGGAAAAGATATAAGTATATTGGAGTATCTTGTAACTTCATCTTTTAAACTTATATCTAGCAAATGATTATCTTGTGCATGTCAAAGATTTTCAGAAAAACGTTGAGACAAGGTTAGATATATGAGATCACCTTGCAACGATAGTTTTATACAGTTATAAACTGAAACTCTGTGTATATTATGCATGGAAGAGGACTTCCAAGATTTTGAAAAGTATATATGTATATATACTGAATATTTTGCGACTTCATCGCATTAAGATATCAAACTTGGTCCATTTCTTTTGACCAAGACTTCATGAGTACTATGAGAAGGCTCATATATTGTTAATCATTATACATATTATTTTGGTGGGCTTGCTGCTCACCCTTGTTTTCTTCTTTCATTACACAACAACAGATAGAAAAGATGAACAGGACCAAGCTCCCAATTCGCGAGCGGATAGGAAACGTTCCGCAGTTTCCTATAGGCGTTGATATCGCTGTAACTGAGGTAGGAACTACCAATAGGCTAGGCTTCAACTTTTGATGTACCAGATTTATGTATATTTATGAATTGTAATAATGGCAAAGAAATGTAAATTTATTCAGAAACCCTTTTAAGGTGTATTGGCAGATAATTGTGGAATAAAATGACTTGTGATTATTTTTGGATATTCATCTCTGAGACTATAACATGTGGTGTGTGTGTTTATTGTGGGGTCACAGTACAGAGTAGTTGATTATTTATTAAGATTGGGTGTTATTAAGGGAAATGGAACTCGTGACAACCCGGATCCCCGACCCCGGATTTGGGGGTGTTACAGAAGTGGTATCAGAGCTAAGCGTTATAAACCTCAGAGATGATGTGACGTTAAGATAATAAGTTCATTAAGATAATAAGAACTCTTGCCAAGTTCATAGTCGGGCTACCTAACGTAGTACTGGCAGTTAAAACCCTTATAGGAACCCATATAAATATCGTGATAGAAGCGTAGTTCGTTATCGTATATGGTAGCAGGACTCCGAACCCTGAGGTTGAGGAGCAACAACGCGATGATGTTTTATTACTTATTGGAGATCAGATTATGGATCCGATAGAGCGTCCAAACGCGGGATCGGATGATGTTCATATTGAGGATGTAGCGGTTGAGGATGTTGTCCTAGAAGGGATAGTTGCTGAGGAGGATCCCATGGAGGATCCTGACAAGAATGAATAAAGGACCACTGAGGAATTGATGACCATGGTTAGGGCAACTCCCAGAGGTAGGATTGGCCGGTCACTACCGGAGGTTCGTTCAAGTTTGTAAAGATAGTAGCCCCTTTAACGCGGCTTACTCGTAAGACTGAGAAGTTCGAATGGATAGAGAAATGCGAGAACAGCTTTCAAGAACTGAAGCAAAGGTTGGTGATGGCTCCTATGTTGGCGTTTCCGGATAGAAAAGGAGATTTTGTGATTTGTAGTGACGCTTCGCATAAGGAATTAGGGTGCTTCTTATACAGCACAGCAAGGTAATCGCGTACGCGTTAAGACAATTAAGGGAATATAAAAATTCGATATCCCCACCCATGAGCTTGGGCTCGTGGCAATAGTTTTTCCCTAAAGATTGGAGGCACTACTTGTATGGAGAGAAGTGCGAGATTTACCTAAGCCATAAGTGCTCTAGTGCATTTTCACGCAGAAAGAGCTCAACATGCGCCAGAGGAGGTGGTTAGAGCTAATCAAGGATTACGATTAAGAGATTCTTTATCATCCAGGGAAAGCCAAAATGGTGGCTACTGCCCTTAGTATAAAGGAGAGACTCAAAGATGATAATGTCTTTGGGGAGAGTTTATAAGAGATTTTGAGAAAATGGAAATAGAAGTGAAGGTAACCGGAGCCAGTACCGAAAATCTGTTTGAGATTGCAATACAGTCCGAATTATCGGAAAAGAACATATTGTGCCAGAAAAAGTGATGAAGGAAGGCAAAGAGCCAACAATTAGATAAAAGATTAATACCGAGAAAGATGATAAGGGAATAATGAGGTATTCCTACAGAATTTGGGTTCCAAATGTTCAAGAGCTTAAAGATGAGATCTTAGATGAAAGCTAGTTTGAGGAATAAGATTTAGAGCAAACCCTGAACCTGATAGTCAGGGAGGTCACCATCAAGATAGAAGGAACCCATAACATAATGAAGTGGAAAATGAGGATTTAAAATATGTAGGATGACCCCGATTATGGGGAGGAGGAGGGAATGTTCAGACTAAGGAAACAGAAAGTCGAGTAAAGAAAGGAGACCCGAGACGGTACTCCTATACGGCAATTCATGGACCTGTCTAAAAAAGAACTTAGACTATTATCCCCAACCACCACCTTGAGGAAACAATGCGGTAGGAAATTCTTTCATGACCTTTAAATCGCTAAGCTCTCAGAGTTCCAAGGAACAGGTTGACCCAGTCGAGGCAAGAGCCTGGCTAAAGGAAATATAGGAATCATTTGAAATTCTAAATGATTGACGAATCACAAAAGACTGTTTTGTCACTTACCCTCCTAAGAGAGAGGCCACCCGCTGGTGAAAGGCCAAGGAAGGCACGGAGCAAGAGATTATAATAAACTGATTTAAGTTCAGTCAATTGTTTTCAGGAAAGTACTTCCCAAGGTTATGGAGATAGTGTAAAAGCTTTAGAGCCAGAACAAAGGCAGACGAGTATGATGAATTATGAATCTAAGTTGTAAAAGTTATCAAGATTCGTTCTGAGGACACGAATCCAGAATGACGGGATGTTTGAAATCAATGCTTATGTTGTGTTGGTTCATGAAATAATGATAAGAGAAAGGAAAATAAAAAGAAACTGAAGTGGAAAGGAATATAAAGGCAATAGAGTTTGAGGTATGATAAGGGAGTTGGGGATGAGGAAACCCTAAAGACTCATAGCAATAGAAATAGAAAAGTATGCATTCGTCAGGATGAGGGTGATTCACCATGAGTTAAAATTGATGGTTGAGGGCATAAGAGATACATATATTTTATCCCCTGTAACTTGGGAGGATTCGAGGAAACCTTGAGATAATTCGAAGGATAAATAATGAGACGCGGATAGACTGAGGAGGCAAGGAAGTAAGAAATTAGGAAAATTGGATGAAGGAAGTGACCTTCAAGAATGTGAAGTGTAAGATCGGTGGCTCGATACCCAGAAAGGGAGACGCCAGGTATGAAAGATATCCCAACATTGAGGTGACTGTTGAGATAAACAACAAAAGTAAATAAGGATCTATTAAAAAGAGGTTCACATTGAACACGACCAATATCTTCCAGAACATCCTTGTTATCATTACCAAGTTAGACAAGAAAAGCGGATAACCGTTGTTATCTTTTGGAGGCCATATTGATTGACCTCATTTTGAATACAGATGTTATTATGAAACTAGGCATATACTATCGAGGTGGGAATGATTGAATAAGACACCCTTATCAGGGATATATGACTTGATTTATCCATGGAAGGATGCATGTACCTTTTTAAAGGTGGAATTAAGGATAGAACATCGGTAACTTAAAACGAATCCTAGGGAATGCTTAAAGGTTGGCATTTCACCCTTATTAGGGATAGTATGAGTTTTGACAGTATGAATTGGAAAGGATTAAGGTAATAACAACCTTTAAGAATCAGTGGATAAATTTTTTTCAGAAGTATATAGACAATGATTCTGGTATTAATAAATTGTATCTTGATATGCCCTGTATCTAGGGAATACATGAGGAACGATTCAAAGATAACCTTAGAGGTTTTACAAGGAGAAATGTAATATTCAAAATTCTCAAGAATAGAAATGTTGATAAAGGAAATATGACGTAATTATAATGATGCCAAGTGGGGCACGTGTTAAACCACGAGAAAGTATGGATCGAACCAGTAAAGGTCGAAATTGTTCAGGGCAATTAGGACCTAAGATAAAAGATGTCCTAAGTATGATTGAGAGTCAGTCGTGACAGTGATTAACCTCTAAAGACTGAGGCAATAACTTATGGAAAAAAAATTGGTGATAATTTATTTTTTTATTTTTACTCATCAGATTTTAAGGAAAACATCTTCACACAAGCGGTGATGGGAAATGAGGTAGAAAATTAGTGAAAGTGGTTAAGATGACATTGATTGTAAGGAAATATTACTATCAAGAAAGGCCAAAGAGGTGGCCGACACTTTAAGTGTAAGAGGACAATTACAGGCGCTCGTACCAGAGGAATACAGTGATAATGGTTGAAGCCGTAAAGGTTGTATTATGATTTGAAAGATTGACATTCCTTCTGATGACTGTGCAATACCCAACCGTAATAGTAGTTTGGTAAAGGTTTAATTTGTGTAATCGCCATGCGCGGGCTATCTATCTCAGAAGATACTATCTTGAGATAAGCCAGGACCATGTTTCAAAACGGACTAGACGCACCCTTGAGTTAAGTCTTCTATTTAAGGCATACGATTAAGAATGGTATTAACCTGCTATCGTTGCTTTGACTGAAACTCTTCTGCAATTTTATCTACTTCATGTCATGAAAGTACGTCAGAGTTTGGAGTGTTCTTCATGAATTATGATTGGTGGTTATGTTAACTCCTTAGAAGTATTCTATACGACATGTATGAACTCCGTATGGTTAGATATTAAGATTTCATGGAAAGTGAATGACGACAGTAGGTCAGTGGTGGACCATAGTAATGCAACAATGATTCTGCGAGTAATGAGCTGATTACAACCGTGAGAGTTGTATTGGAATGGATGTTGAGATTGAGTACCACTAATCAGGTCGTGGTAGTGTATAAGTTATCATTGATAGACTAATTAAGTAGATTATCTACCTATTGAATATTTATTCCCTCTTATGAAAAGTGAGTCGTATTACTATACGAGGAAGGTTGCAATGCAAGCATGGAATTCTAGTAACGATGATGTCTAGAATGAGATCCCAGATTCGATTTTTGATATCGAGGAAGTTTCAAAGGTGATTGTGTATAAGCTCGTGCAAGAGCATGGGTCCATAGAATGATGGACGAAATAGCAAAAATATTTAGGCATGTGAAATGCGATGCGATAATACTTGATATATATACACATATGTTTTGTTCTCCTATGACAAACCTCTATAGTTCAGAGGTAGGTTCCAAGCCAGAAATTTTGTGGCAGTATATTTTTTTCATATATACAATTCTCTTCAATTCGTTCTTTTCTCTTCTTTTCATTTCATGTAAGCTGAGAAGAACAACCCTTCCAGAAGGGGAGGTATTGCCGAATGACTATCTATTTGTGTGATAGAAGCCTAGTAAGATACCACATATTGTCTAATTGCTTGTCAAGTACTAAAGGCTGGCCACCTTCTGTACTAACTATGCAATGTAACAAGTGTTCATGATCATAGTGATCTCTCAATAAGTTCTTTTACTTCTATATGAAGGACTAAGCTTTCGAAGATAGAAGCAGCTGAAAAAGGAGTTGTAAGGTTATGGTGGTATTCGGAATGGAAACACATTCGTGATACTAAGGTTGACGAGGTTATTAAAAGGGTATAGAACGCTAACGAACAAAAGTATAACCAGTATAATATTAGGAACAGAAGGTAGTAGCGATTACGAACTGGAAAAGAATAGGTATTGAGAAGCAAAAGCTCTAATGCTAAAAGCTATAATGAGAGTCTGTGCAATAGACTTGAAAGAAATTGGAATGATCACTTAACACGGATTGAGTTTTCTTACGACAATAGATCATATGTCATTATCGAGTTGTCGCCTTATGAGATCCTTGAGGGAAGACAATGATGATATCCCTTATGTTAGGATGAAGTTATAGAGCGCAAGATGCTCGGACCCGCAGTAGTCCAAAGGACCCAGGATATAATAGATCGAATCAGAGGACGACTGGTGGTAGCCCAAGATGGACATAAGAAGTATGTTGATTTGACACGAAAGGACAAAGAATAGGAAGTAGGGGACCTAGTATTTTTAAAGGTATCCCCTTGGAAACCCTTGGAAAGGATTGATGAGGTTCGGAAAGAAAGGAAAGCTAAGTCCACAATTTGTCGGACCCTTGGATATACTAAAACATATTGGGAAGTTAGCATACGAGCTATCCCTACCCCCGAACCTGTAGCAAGTTCATAACGTGTTCCACATATCAATGTTAAGGAAGTGTAATTCGGATGCCGGATAAATAGGGGCATATGAACGCATAGACATGCAACCCGACGTAACCTATATGGAGCAACCAGGAAGGGTTATAGAGTGAAAAGGAACAAGTGTTTAGGAGAAAGGCTATCAAACTAGTCAGAGTTTGATGGTAGAATCACAATGTGAGAAAATTTACTCGAGAGTTAGAAAGTGCAATGCTAAGAGAGTATCCCTATTCATTTTCTATTTGATTCCGGGACGGAATCCTTTTAAAGAGGGGAGACTGTAATAATGTCACGCCCCCAACTTAAACAGCAAATTAAATATAACTATTACAACATTTTAAAAGAAGAATACACAACCAACTCTAAAATCTTACAGTTTAGGGTTTGGAACAGCCCAACACTGCCAACTATTACATCTGATTAAAAGTACCGAGTCCTCACACAAACTATTATTACTTATTCTACCTGAGCTCGAACATAAGCATCAACGTCACAAGTCTTACGGGCGGTCTGCTTGAATCTAACCATAGCTGCTAGCTGAAATATCAGGGTAAGCAAGAAGTGAGCCAAATGCTCAACAAGTGCTAACAGTACAACACAAAACATAAATCGAGATATACATTAAAGAATGACAATGGAAAGACACAACCAAAGGTAACGAGAGATAAAACTATGTGAGATGGCATCATTTTGCTTGTATCAAAACAATTTTAAAATCATGTCTTAATCCAAATCATTTTATAACGCTACGGATTACAGACGGTGATCAGCCGCGAAGTAATCCCGAACCTCGCTGGGTTCTAAAACATTAACGGGAATCCCTAGGCAACTTTTAAGCCTAATATAAGTGTGGAAAGGACTCGCGTCTCAGTCCAGATCCACTATTCAAGGAAAACATGTATCCCCCTTTGGGACTGAAAACCCAAATTTTATTTATTTCAAAAACTGATGCCGAATTATAACAAAATCTCTTTTAACAGTAAACATTTTTATTAAGGGATTATAGATCAACTCGAAACACGGGAAATATGGTACTAAATCTCAGGGCCATGATTTACAAAATTTTACTCTATTAGGGTAACCAAACGGGTTTTCATATGTCAGAACTTGGACAGGAAAATTTAGTGAGACTAATGGATAATATAAAGGGGTAATGTCAAACTGGGCTTAAAGCAATGGTTTCTCGTCAAGGTACAGGTGTTGGATCATCAAGAAGATAAGCTTCATGAATACTATGGGTGTTAAGGTATGAAAAAATGATTCTTTAGCTCAGGATATATCAGAGTTGTCAAGCTTTAGGATAAAAAAGAGGGGTATCAATCAATGAGGGATCACTTTGATAAGTTTCTGACTTTCAGGGTTCAAGGTAAGGTTCTATAGGGATTCAAGTATCAGGATGAGATATCAATACTTAGGAATCATCAGCATGTTAATCAAGAGGATCAATCAAGTAATATATCAACTATTCATTTTATCATGGCATTTAACTCTTATGAAAAGGCTTTTGAACTACTTGCAATACATACTCGAGGGTTCATGGCATTTCTATATAATTCAAAGATAATCGAAAGATACGCTTGATTTAAAACATATCAAATGACTCAGGATAATTGCATCAATATATATATGAACTGTTTATAGTAAATACGAAGGTCAAGTTAAATCACTTGCCTTGAGAAAGGCTGGTCTGGTCTGACTGGTAGGAGCAACTGGAGCTTCACTCGACCTTTATGGCAAGTTTTCCCTCGTCTCGAGATCCTACATAATAATAATAATCCTCATTATAATATATTCTTACCATCTTAACCTATTTACAACTTGAAATTAAACACGGATGGCACTTTGGCCTATACACACTTAATTTTATATTCACTTTTAAATTACAACAGTACACACATAGCCACATATTCACATATCATATATTAACACCAAATAACACCATATATACCATAATGCAACACTAGTCTTGGATGATCTCGACTCACCACTTAAGTCACTTGGTAGCTAAACTAGACAAGGTCTTCTAATTTTGGGCTTCCTAACTCGATGTGCCTTTCCTAAATTATCCAAAACCTATTGACCCTCACTTGTGCCTTTAGCTCTACTGACCTTATACTATCTTACAACTATGGTTTTAGACCTAATACTCACTTCTAAGTGTTCTAAAACTATGTGATAAGTGAAAGCGCTCACTGGTGCAAATTTCAGAATGACAACTATAGTTTCTTGAGTGCATTAGGCACTCTTAAACTATAATTTTTCCTTCAAAACTTTTACACAAGACTCTGCTGACCTACGGGCATCTCACAAACTTGATGTGGCTCAAGGGCCTGGCTTGGGCCTTCTTGGGCCTAAGCTAAAAGTCCAAGGTTCCCCTTTTTTTCTGGGCAGAAAACGCCCTGACTTGAATTAACTTGTGACACATGGTTCTAACTCATATCCTATGAACTATGGTTGGAAAAACTTCTCTGACACTCCCTCTAACTAAGGCCCAATAGGGCCTAATTAGGGCCTACCCATGACATGGTCAAATCTCCCTATTTCTAAGTTGCAACAAAACTGTCCCCTGCTGGACAGATTTTGTTATTCTACTTGTGCACCTAACCAAATGACATGCAAACCTCCAACCAACTCCTAAAACCTTTTATATACTCCCAATACTAACTTCTGGTGGCTTGGGCCTCAAAGTGCACATTAATGACATGGTCAAAACTTACTCTAAACCTCAGGGTGCTAAACTGATTTTTCTGCTGAAACTATAACTCTCATTTCTCCAAGGTTTTGACTTGACAAACTCAACTACCAATATCCCAATACTTAAACCAAGACTTATACATGGTATTCTACTGAACTAACTCGCTTATTCTCAAAATAACCTTGGTGAGATCATCCTTACCTAAGGTACAATTAAGGCAAAACAAAAGAGACTACACTTCACAAATCACAAATCTTCTTGCTTTTGAAACAACAAGATATATATTTTTATAAAAGATAACCCCGAATTATTACCATGCAACAAGAAGCATAAATCAATATTAACACATTATTCCTACTGAAATTATGGCTCACTAATAAAATCTTTCCAAATGATCAAAAATCTTACAACATTCTAAGAGAAATCCACATGCATGCATGCCCTTAGGTTTTGCAAACCAAAACAACACATTTTCTACATATATTCTACCATAAAATTGACATACAAGCCTAGCATGAGCTATACCTAGATGATCACTTAGCATGCAAGGAGTTTTATCAAATTTTCACCACAAAATTCAAGTCATTATCACATAAACATGCAAAATTTGAGCAAAATAACAAGAATGATCTCAAGGACCATTCATTCGGCTCCTATATGGTCATGGCCGAATGAAATGGATGGGAATGGCCATTTAATCATCAAGAGTTTCCTTCTCAAGACTTGGCACTTATCCATTCCTGGTAGTCCCCTGAAAAACAACCCTAAACTCACAAGAATCAATGTTGTATTTTGAGTTTCACTAAAACTTTTACATGCAACCTTTAAACTTAAACTTTCTACTCAAAACTCTTTGAAATATGAGTGATCATGGTATGGGAAGTAACATTTACTTGTATAAAGAGTGGAAGCTTGGTTGAGGATTGAAGAAAAAAAATGGGGAGGGGGTTTTGGCTTTTAGCCGAGAGTGAGAGGGGAGAGCTGAGAGGAGGGAGAAGGGAGGGAGGAGAGAGTAAGGTGTGGGTGGAGTATGAGAATGATCATGACATTTGCTTGTTTTTATGGTATTTGATTTGACAAAATTTGAGTGGAAATAAGAATTGACAAGTCTATCCCTCCACTTATACTTGGTGCATTTTGCATGCAAGGGTAAAGAAGGAAATTGGCTAGAAAAATAAGAGTTAGTGGGGTTGGAATTGTCCTCTTTGTCCTTGAAAAGAATGAGAGGGTGGTTTGCATGCAAGGGCTTTCTTGTAATTTGCTAAATATGACAACTAAAATTTATAATGATTTATTTTTATAAAATAAAATACAAGTTCAAAAATTATAAAATTTATACCATAAAATAACTTGGATTTTTAGAGACTTTATAAAATCATTTTCAAAATTTGTGATCAAAATACATTTTAAAAGAAAATTTTTCCATGGCTTAGAATATTCCTTATAAATCAAAAATAAAGAAATTAAATAAACTCTTCCTTTGAAAAAAATCATATACTACATAAAGCAAATTTATAATGCAGAAATTTGCACTCATACAAACGTACAATCATTGAATATATTTTTCATTCGGCTTTAATATTTTACCAAATCCACAAATAATATTACACGAAGATACCGGTCGTAACATCCTCTCCCCCTTAAGGGATTCTGTCCCCAGAATCTAAGAGAATAGATGAGGATACCAGGAACGCATATCAGACTCTAACTCCCAAGTCGATTCTTCGACCTTAGGGTTCCTCCAAAGCACTTTCACTATCTTTACTGACTTATTCCTAAGACTCTTTACTTTCGAGTCGAGTATTTTAACCGGTTGCTCCACAAATGACAGGTCTGCCTGAATTTCTACAGGTTCATATTCTATCAAATGGCTAGCGTCAGGATTGTACTTCTTAAGCAACGACACATGGAACACATTATGCACATGCTGATACTGAGGTGGTAAGGCCAACTCGTAGGCCACCTTTCCTACTTGACTCAAAATCTCAAAAGGACCTATGTATCTAGGTGCTAACTTCCCTTTCTTGCAAAATCTCATCAACCCTTTTCTAGGTGACACCTTCAGCAACACAGCTTCGCCAATTTGGAATTGAACATCCTTACGCGCTGGATCCGCATACTTCCTCTGTCTATCTTGAGCAGCAAGCAACCTCTTCTGAATTAACTTGACCGAGTCATGCAACTGTTGTACCAATTCCGAGCCGAGAATTCTTCCTTCTCCTACTTCATCCCAACTTGTTGGTGATCTACATTTTTTCCCGTACAAAGCTTCGTATGGTGGCATGCCGATACTGGAATGATAGTTGTTGTTGTAAGAGAATTCAATCAACGGCAAATGGTCATCCCAACTTCCTGAAAAATCGATTGCACAACTGCGCAACATGTCTTCAATTGTTTGAATTGTCCTTTCACTCTGGCCATCAGTCTGCGGGTGGTATGCCGTGCTCATATTCAACTTCGTGCCAAGACATTCCTGAAATTGCTTCCAGAATCTCGAGTTAAAGCGGGGATCTCTGTCTGAAACTATTGATACGGGTACTCCATGCCTTAGTACGATTTCACGCACATACAGATGAACCAACTTGTCCAGTGACGACTTCTCATTTATTGGAAGGAAATGCGCCGACTTCGTAAGACGATCAATTATAACCCATATTGCGTCATGCCCGAATTTCATTCGCGGTAGTCCTACTATAAAGTCCATAGCGATATTTTCCCATTTCTATTCTGGAATCTTCAGGGGCTGAATTAATCCGCTTGGTCGTTGATGTTCTGCCTTTACTTTCTGACAAGTATAACACTTCGCAACCCATTCTGCCACGTCTCGCTTCATATTTGGCCACCAAAAGTTTTTCTTTAAGTCTCGATACATCTTGGTGCTTCCCGGGTGGATTGAAAATTTTGAATTGTGGGCTTCATGGAGGATCTCATTCTTTAATTAAAGTACATGAGGAATCCATATTCTGGATGAAAACCTTAGTATCCCTTGCTCATCCCTTTGAGTATTAATCTCCTCTCCAGATAACTGATTCTTCTCTTTCTCCATTACTTCTTCTTGAGACTTCTTTATCTTTTCCACTAGTGTTGGCTGAAAGGTCATTACACGATAAACTTCCTCGACTTTTCCATAAGCACAAAGTTCCAATTCCAATCTTTCGATTTCTTCAGATAACTCTTTTGATGTTATCATCATATTCAGTCTCTCCTTCCTCCTCAGAGCATCGGCCACTACATTCGCCTTTCCAGGATGGTAATTTATCGAACAGTCATAGTCCTTGATCAATTCCAGCCATCTCCTCTCCCTCATATTGAGCTCTTTCTGAGTAAAAATGTACTTTAAACTCATGTGATCCGTGTAGATTTCACACTTCTCTCCGTAGAGGTAATGTCTCCAAATCTTAAGTGCGAACACTATGGCGGCTAGTTCCAAGTCATGCGTCGGGTACTTTAACTCATGCGGTTTCAATTGTCTTGACGCATATGCGATCACTTTACTGTGTTGCATCAACACACAGCCCAAACCCTTATGTGAAGCGTCGCTGAATATTACAAAGTTCCCTTGATCATCTGGAAGTACCAAAACCGGAGCTGTTACCAACTTCTGCTTCAACTCTTGAAAGCTATCTTCACATTCTGCACTCCATTCAAACTTTTGATTCTTTCTGGTTACCTTGGTCAATGGCGTGGTGATCTTCGAGAAATCCTTGATGAATCTTCTATAGTATCCGGCCAATCCTAGAAAACTCCGCACTTCCGTAGGAGTCTTTGGCCTCTTCCAACTCATAATTGCCTCAATCTTTGCTGGATCCACTTTAACTCCCTCATTTCCAATGACATGCCCCAAAAATTGAACTTCCTTTAACCAAAACTCACATTTGGTAAACTTGGCATACAACTTCTCTTGTCGGAGTATCTCCAATGCTATCCAGAGCTGTTGCTTATGTTCTTCTTCTGACTTAGAATAAATAAGGATGTCATCAATAAATACCATGACAAATTTGTCCAAATACTTCTTAAATACCCGATTCATCAGATCCATAAATGTGGCCGGAGCGTTGGTCAGTCCAAACGGCATTACTAGGAATTCATAATGCCCATATCTGGTCCTGAATGCGGTCTTGGAAACATCTTCTTCTTTGATCTTTAATTGATGGTATCCCGATCTTAAATCAATCTTGGAAAAGCATTTTGCTCCGTTCAACTGATCAAAAAGGTCATCTATCCTTGGTAGCGGGTAGCGGTTCTTGATCGTTACCTTATTCAACTCCCGATAATCTATGCGTAGATGCATACTCCCATCTTTCTTCTTTACAAACAGAACAGGTGCTCCCCATGGCGACGTACATGGTCGTATCACTCCTTTATCCAATAATTCTTGTAGCTGGCTCGCCAACTCTTTCATTTCCGCTGGTGCCATCCTATACGGGGCCTTTAAAACTGCTTCCGTGCCTGGTGCAAGGTTGATTTCGAACTCGATTTGTCAATCTGGTAGTAAGCCTGGTAGTTCGTCGGGAAACACATCCGGGAACTCGTTAACTACAGGGATATCTTCCATGCTGGGGCTGCCTTTTTCCGAATCCACTACATAAGCTAGGAACGACTCACAACCTTTTCTAAGTAGCTTCTTAGCCTGAACAATTGTAAGAAATAGTTGCTCTTGCCTCTGCCCCTTAAATACTACATTCTCTCCACTCTTTGTCTTTACACTCTCTTGGTCTTACAATTAATCTGAGCGCTATTCTCTCCTAACCAATCCATTCCTAAAATTATATCAAACTCCCCCAACTTGAAGAGTATCAAGTCGGCTGAAAACTTATACCCCGAAATATCAATCTCACACTTTGGACAAAATTGATTCACAGGAATCTTCTCTTGGTTCGCAATTACCACATTTACTACCTCACTCTTAATCATTTTCTCACATTGAAGCTTATCAACAAAAGATTCTAATATGAAAGATCTTGTTGCTCCCAAATTAATCAATACTTTAGCTCTGACATTATTGAGTAAAAGTGTACCTGCTATCACCTCCGAATTCTGTATAGCATCCTTCATCTTTAAATCAAATGTCCTTACTGTTGCTTGCGGGGTTGGTGTAGGTGGTGGAGGTAAGGCCAATACCTCAGCTGACACGCTTGCACTGGTACTTGCCACATTCATCAGAGCTTTGACTGGTCTGGTTGCCTTGCACTCCCTAGCTATGTGTCCAGTTCTCCCACACTTGTAACATGTAACTCCTGGCTTCGGTATCTTGCACTCATTTTCCAAATGTCCCTTCTGATTGCACCTATAACATGTCATGCTCAACTTATTACACACTCCGGGGTGCCTTCTTCCACAGTGCTTGCATTCCGGTCTCTGGAACCTGTTTTCTCCAACTTGCCCTTGGCTTGCCTGATTGTTCCCCTTCGATTCTTGCCTTTTGCCCAAATTTCCATTTTTTTGAAAATTTCCGCCCTTCTGGAAACCAATCCTCTTTACATTCCGATCTTGTGAACTTCCTGCTTCAGACTTTTCTCCATAAAATGGAACCTTCCTCTTCTTGTTATCCCTTTCCTTCCTTGACTGCGTCCCATTATTCTCAATCAGAGCAGCTTTCTGTACTACTCCCACATAAGT
The DNA here is from genome assembly GCF_009905375.1 of Apium graveolens. NCBI lineage: Eukaryota > Viridiplantae > Streptophyta > Magnoliopsida > Apiales > Apiaceae > Apium > Apium graveolens. Next base: position 296,513,113 of record NC_133652.1, on the reverse strand, counting down.
TTCAAGCTCAAACATAGCCACCCTATCTCTTATCCAAGGCTCCAATCCTTGCTGAAATTTCTTTGCCTTTTCCTCCTCAGTGCTGGTATACTTTGTCACAAACCTTGACAACTCAGTGAACTTCTTCTCACACTCCAATACAGTCATGTTCCCTTGCTTCAACTCAAGAAATTTTAGCTCCATCTGATTCTGCATGTACTTTGGGTAATACTTGTCCAGAAATAACTTCTTAAATCTCTCCCAAGAAACCTGCTGAGTGACTTCCATAGCTTTTACTGATTCCCACCAATAGATGACTTCTCCCTTCAAGAAGTAAGTAGCATACGGTGCCTTCTGATCGTCTCCTAACTGTACCAACTCAAAAGCCCTTTCCATCTCCTTGATCCATGTGTTAGCTATCACTGGATCAGTCGTATCATGAAATGCATGTGGATTCACATTCTGAAAGGCCTTGAAAGTGACAACTTGTCTAGGTGGTACTGGTGGTTTAGGTTGTTGGTGTAGTTCACGGTTATCTTGGTTTTCAATTTGTTGTTGAAGAGTTAGTTGTTGTTGAGCTATAGCATTGGTTTGCTGTTGTAAAGTTTCCAGTAGTCGAAGAATATTTGGGTCTGTGGTGGATGTGGTTGTTGGGTTCTTCTTTTTGGGAGGCATAATCCTGAAATAAGAGTTATGTCAAAACATATATGAATGATAAAATGATTCGAGGGTATCGCATGGCATTCTTATTTACATATGGGGTCAAGTTTCCAAATTAAGCAGATATGATGATAAAAACGTAAAATAACAGTTGAGAGCAAATGGAACAATAAAACATAATTATTGAAATTTTTAAAGGTCACAATACATAGGATTGGGACAAAGTCTGATTCTAGGAATAACAGGCTTATTTAAAGGAAACAACGGAAACAACTGGGGATTCCATAGAGTCTGATAGTACAACAACATGAAAGGTAAATGGAAAGAACTAAGGCTCCACTCCATCTGAACGGGGCTTGGTAGTCTTTTCCTCTCGAAGCGTCTTCACAATGCTCTGGAGCTCATCCGCCACTATCTGAATGACATACTGGCTGGTACGGTCCCGGTGCGTTGGCATCTCCTCAAGCTTAGTGTTGACGTACTAAACCACGGTCTCAAGTCTCGCAGTCATCTGCTCCTTGGGCTTCCCTTCGTAGTTTCGGCTGTCCGGATACACGTTCTTCAGTCGGTCTATCAGTCGGTCGTACTTGCCCTGAAGCATGTTGAACTCGTGCCTCAACTCAACATACACGAAGAAAGCAATAGTGTCGTCCGACCCAGAGGATGACGAGGAATGCACTCTTTACTGACAACCAATAAGAGGAGTATTAATAATAATTTACTTAACCTACTCTCTCGCATATTATCTATAACCTACACACATATCCTATAACCTACTTGGGCTGTCCAGGGACTCTAAACCGTAGCTCTGATACCAAAACCTGTCACGCCCCCAACTTAAACAGCAAATTAAATATAACTATTACAACATTTTAAAAGAAGAATACACAACCAACTCCAAGATCTTACAGTTTAGGGTTTGGAACAGCCCAACACTACCAACTATTACATCTGATTAAAAGTACCGAGTCCTCACACAAACTATTATTACTTATTCTACCTGAGCTCGAACATAAGCATCAGCGTCACAAGTCTTACGGGCGGTCTGCTTGAATCTAACCATAGCTGCTAGCTGAAATATTAGGGTAAGCAAGAAGTGAGCCAAATGCTCAACAAGTGCTAACAGTATGACATAAAACATAAATCGAGATATACATTAAAGAATGACAATGGAAAGACATAACCAAAGGTAACGAGAGATAAAACTATGTAAGATGGCATCATTTTGCTTGTATCAAAACAATTTTAAAATCATGTCTTAATTAAAATCATTTTATGACGCTACGGATTACAGCCGGTGATCAGCCGCGAAGTAATCCCGAACCTCGCTGGGTTCCAAAACATTAACGGGAATTCCTAGGCAACTTTTAAGCCTAATATAAGTGTGGAAAGGACTCGCGTCTCAGTCCAGATCCACTATTCAAGGAAAACATTTATCCCCCTTTGGGACTGAAAACCCATATTTTATTTATTTTAAAAACTGATGCCAAATTATAACAAAATCTCTTTTAACAGTAAACATTTTTATTAAGGGATTATAGATCAACTCGAAACACGGGAAATATGGTACTAAATCTCAGGGCCATGATTTACAAAAATTTACTCTATTAGGGTAACCAAAAGGGTTTTCATATGTCAGAACTTGGACATGAAAATTTAGTGAGACTAATGGATAATATAAAGGGGTAATGCCAAACTGGGCTTAAAGCAATGGTTTCTCGTCAAGGTACAGGTGTTGGATCATCAAGAAGATAAGCTTCATGAATACTATGGGTGTTAAGGTATGAAGAAATGATTCTTTAGCTCAGGATATATCAGAGTTGTCAAGCTTTAAGATAAGAATGAAGGGTATCAATCAATGAGGGATCACTTTGATAAGTTTCTGACTTTCAGGGTTCAAGGTAAGGTTCTATAGGGATTCAAGTATCAGGATGAGATATCAATACTTAGGAATCATCAGCATGTTAATCAAGAGGATCAATCAAGTAATATATTAACTCTTCATTTTATCATGGCATTTAACTATCATGAAAAGGCTTTTGAACTACTTGCAATACATACTCGAGGGTTCATGGTATTTCTATATAATTCAAAGATAACCGAAAGATACGCTTCATTTAAAACATATCAAATGACTCAGGATAATTGCATCAATATATATATGAACTGTTTATAGTAAATACGAAGGTCAAGTTGAATCACTTGCCTTGAGAAAGGCTGGTCTGCTCTGACTGGTAGGAGCAACTGGAGCTTCACTCAACCTTTATGGCAAGTTTTCCCTCGTCTCGAGATCCTACATAATAATAATAATCCTCATTATAATATATTCTTACCATCTTAACCTATTTACAACTTGAAATTAAACACGGATGGCACTTAGGCCTATACGCACTTAATTTTATATTCACTTTTAAATTACAAAAGTACACACATAGCCACATATTCACATATCATATATTAACACCAAATAACACCATATATACCATAATGCAACACTAGGCTTGGATGATCTCGACTCACTACTTAAGTCACTTGGTCGCTAAACTAGACAAGGTCTTCTAATTTTGGGCTTTCTAACTCGATGTGCCTTTCCTAAATTATCCAAAACCTATTGACTCTCACTTGTGCCTTTAGCTCTACTGACCTTATAACATCTTACAACTATGGTGGTCGACCTAATACTCACTTCTAAGTGTTCTAAAACTATGTGATAAGTGAAAGCGCTCACTGGTGCAAATTTCAGAATGACAACTATAGTTTCTTGAGTGCATTAGGCACTCTTAAACTACAAGTTTTCCTTCAAAAATTTTACACAAGACTCTCCTGACCTAAGGGCATCTCACAAACTTGATGTGGCTCAAGGGCCTCGCTTGGGCCTTCTTGGGCCTAAGCTAAAAGTCCAAGGTTCCCCTGTTTTTCTGGGCAGAAAACGCCCTGACTTGAATTAACTTGTGACACATGGTTCTAACTCATATCCTATGAACTATGGTTGGAAAAACTTCTCTGACACTCCCTCTAACTAAGGCCCAATAGGGCCTAATTAGGGCCTACCCATGACATGGTCAAATCTCCCTATTTCTAAGTTACAACAAAATTGTCCCCTGCTGGACAGATTTTGTTATTCTATTTGTGCACCTAACCAAATGACATGCAAACCTCCAACCAACTCCTAAAACCTTTTATATACTCCCAATACTAACTTCTGGTGGCTTGGGCCTCAAAGTGCACATCAATGACATGGTCAAAACTTACTCTAAACCTCAGGGTGCTAAACCGATTTTTCTGCAGAAACTATAACTCTCATTTCTCCAAGGTTTTGACTTGACAAACTCAACTACCAACATCCCAATACTTAAACCAAGACTTATACATGGTATTCTACTGAACTAACTCCCTTATTCTCAAAATAACCTTGGTGAGATCATCCTTACCTAAGGTACAATTATGGCAAAACAAAAGAGACTACACTTCACAAATCACAAATCTTCATGCTTTTGAAACAACAAGATATATATTTTTATAAAAGATAACCCCGAATTATTACCATGCAACAAGAAGCATAAATCAATATTAACACATTATTCCTACTGAAATTATGGCTCACTAACAAAATCTTTCCAAATGATCAAAAATCTTACAACATTCTAAGAGAAATCTACATGCATGCATGCCCTCGGGTTTTACAAACCAAAATAACACATTTTCTACATATATTCTACCATAAAATTGACATACAAGCCTAGCATGAGCTATACCTAGATGATCACTTAGCATGCAAGGAGTTTTATCAAATTTTCACCACAAAATTCAAGTCATTATCACATAAACATGCAAAATTTGAGCAAAACAACAAGAATGATCTCAAGGACCATTCATTCGGCTCCCATATGGTCATGGCCGAATGAAATGGATGGGAATGGCCATTTAATCATCAAGAGTTTCCTTCTCAAGACTTGGCACTTATCCATTCCTGGTAGTCCTCTCAAAAACAACCCTAAACTCACAAGAATCAAGGTTGTATTTTGAGTTTCACTAAAACTTTTACATGCAACCTTTAAACTTAAACTTTCTACTCAAAACTCTTTGAAATATGAGTGATCGTGGTATGGGAAGTACCATTTACTTGTATAAAGAGTGGAAGCTTGGTTGAGGATTGAAGAAAAAAAATGGGGAGGGGGTTTCGGCTTTTAGCCGAGAGTGAGAGGGGAGAGCTGAGAGGAGGGACAAGGGAGGGAGGAGAGAGTGAGGTGTGGGTGGAGTATGAGAATGATCATGACATTTGCTTGTTTTTATGGTATTTGATTTGACAAAATTTGAGTGGAAAGGAGAATTGACAAGTCTATCCCTCCACTTATACTTGGTGCATTTTGCATGCAAGGGTAAAGAAGGAAATTGGCTAGAAAAATAAGAGTTAGTGGGGTTGGAATTGTCCTCTTTGTCCTTGAAAAGAATGAGAGGGTGGTTTGCATGCAAGGGCTTTCTTATAATTTGCTAAATATGACAACTAAAATTTATAATGATTTATTTTTATAAAATAAAATACAAGTTCAAAAATTATAAAATTTATACCATAAAATAACTTGGATTTTTAGAGACTTTATAAAATCATTTTCAAAATTTGTGAACAAAATACCTTTTAAAAGAAAATTTTTCCAAGGCTTAGAATATTCCTTATAAATCAAAAATAAAGAAATTAAATAAACTCTTGCTTTGAAAAAAATCATATACTACATAAAGCAAATTTATAATGCAGAAATTTGCACTCACACAAACGTACAATCATTGAATATATTTTCATTCAGCTTTAATATTATACCAAATCCACAAATAATATTACACGAAGATACCGGTCGTAACAAATAACCCCATTTTTTGGAAATTTTTGAAACCCTTATGAATAGTGATTTTGCAGATTATGCTGAATGAGAAAACTTTTCATGCCACACTATGTAGGGGTTCTTTTATGGATATTCTGAGATTTTATTGGTACTCTATGTGATATATAAGTGTATGTAAAGATCGTCAGAATACAAATCCGAACACTTTGATTTTTCCCGGAAATCCACTTGATACCGAAAGAATTGAGTATAAGGTAACAGGATAAGAAGGATTTAAATTAAAGGATTTTATTAGAGGATCATAAAAAGGAATATAATGTATTGAGAAAGGTTAAGGGAACCTAAGTAATAAGATCCCGTGTATAATCCCTCAAACGATAAACGAAAACGAAAGTTAAGCGAACCGTATAACAGATCATCGGTCATTAGCCAAGTAATTAAAAGCTAATCAAAGAGATTAGAGGGGATGATGTCATCCAACCAATGAGAAGAGGACAAAGGAGGGAGGGTGACATCACATGATGACAAAAACATGACATAAGGGAAGGAATTGTTGGATGATTGTGAGCCACACAAAAGTTACCATGGTAAAAAGGTAAGAAGTCAAAACAAAACAAATCAAAAGAAACCAACCAAGCCAAAACATTTCATTTTCATCAAAAAGCACAAAACACCTCCATTTTCAAGAAGAGCTCTCGGCTTTTCTTCTTTTTCAAAGAGGAAAATTCTAAAATTCAAGATCCAAGCCTTGTTAATTAGTGAGGTAATTATCTAAGACTCCTTATGCATTGTTATGGATATCCTATAACTTTGAGCTCCTAAATCATTCAAAATCTCTTCCTAAAAATCATGGAAGAAGATGGTGAATAGTGTTTTTCAAGAACTAAAATTTTTGTTCTTGAATTTTTGTTTAGTTTAAGCTTGGATAAGGACTTTAAGGGTGATTCCAAGCCATTCTCTTGATTCTCCACTCTCCAAGGAAGGTATAAACTGCAAACCCTAGCTTTAGTTTTGAGTAATTAGGAATGAATATGATTGATATAGTATATGTGAAGCATGATGTTTGTTTGTTTAAAGTTTGGTTGAGTTTGTGGAGATTAGTTGGTTTTGTGGTGTTTTTGGAGTTGTAAATCTTGATAATTAGTTAAAGAACTTAAGTAAAGCTTTTAGTTCATGTGGGGAATTAGTATAAATTGTTAATGTTGAGTTGTTGGGGCTGTTATGATGTAGTATGGATGGAGTTTTGATTTGGTTGTGATTGTGGATTGATTGTGGGTTGAATTGGAGTGTTTTAAATTTGGGTAATGGCGTAAACATAGCCGTCGTAATGTCCGATTTACTTTAGGCTGTTTTTATTCTTAACATTAGGACCCGGGAACTCACTGCTAGGGTTTGACCATTGCCATGATTATATAGTTCATGTTACGAGCTTCATTTTGATATGTAGTTCGTTTGATTCCGATGTACGGTTTAGAAGAAACGGCCGTTTTAAGTAACGATGTTTCGCGAACGAATCATTACCCCTCGCCTTACTTTGAAACATAGGTTAAAGACCTAAAAGGGCTTATTGGAATATGAAAAAATTATGTTAAGTGGATTAGGCAGTTGGTAAGGTACTCGCGAAAGAATCGCCTTAAAACTCTTAACGGTTAATTTATTAAAAATGGTGGAGCCGAGGGTACTTGAGCGACTTAAGTAAATCGTTAAGCGCGAAAGCGAACGTTAGGACTCTAAATGGTTAAAGTCTAGTTTCTTAAGCGACCGGGGTTTAATTCCGACTTATGTTGTTGTTCATAGGTTATTGGACCCACTCTAAGCTTAAGTCTATCCGGGAGCACTCAGGCAAGTTTTCTACCCGTATAACTGTTGTTGTGATGTATATGTGTATATGCATGATCTTGCGATAAATGCATATTTGTTATTAGCAAATTCTTGCGATATATTGTAGCATGTGATATGGTATATATGCATGTCTGTTTCGTAATCTGGTTATCTATCTATTGATTTCAATGCTTATAGTTGCATAATACATATGCTAGAGATAAACAGTAGATGCGTATACCCTTAGTATAGGGGACCCAAAGGTGAACATATTTCTAAACCGGGAGTCGATGTTCCCGAGTATAATATATATATATATATATATTTATATATATATGGTTATAGTTTTCAAAACTATTAATCAAATAAGGTTTATTCGATAACTTTAACTTTATTTTATTTAATGAATATTATTTGAATATTCATTCGTAGACTTATGACTCTGTTTATTCTATTTAATGATTATTATTTGAATATTCATTTGAGGATGTATGACTCCGTTTATTCTATTTAATGAATATTATTTATAATATTCATTCGAGGTATTATGACTCCGCTTATTATTTAATAATATTCTTTATTTTATTAAAGAATAATGTTTCGATAATCAAACTTATTTTCGATTATTCAAATAAAGATAGTACTTTTGTATAAGTATATCTTTGGTTATTTAATATTCATTTCAAGTATGAGTTTTAAAACTTCTACTTCGATTATTTTTATAAGGATTATCTTTATGAGAATATTATTTAAATAATAATATTCAGATATTTCTAATATATCGGGACTGATTTATTTTAATAAATCAGCAGTACTCCAAATATTCTTAAAAATGTTTTCGAGTCTTCAAAATGATTTTTAAAGTTAGAGTGGACCCCAAAACTCATTTTTATATTTAAGATCTTCCTTTCAAAGGGGATTTAAATACTCGCTCAAAACCTGGGGGATCCAGCTCTGTGGTGTATTTTACATTCGCAAAGTGGTTGCTGTTTTGAGAAAACAATTTGATTACTTGCCTAACGTTCGGGAAGTAAGTCCCTCTAATTGAGTCGGCATAAGCGACAGGCCGGGGTACGGTCTATCAAAGTGTAAGTGGCTAGGTGGCAGTCCATCAACGCGTAAGAGGCCGGGTGGCGGTCCAGCACAAGGTCCTTATGTGGCCAGGGTGATGACCGGTGGGGGATTCATCCATCTACTAGTAGAAAAGGTTACTTATTGGTATCTTTGCCTGATCAGCAAGATATCAGGTTTATGCCAAGGTTTCTCCTTTCCAAAATCATTGGATAGTGCAACTCTGTTTATAATTTTCATAACAGAGGTTTTCAAGGAGTGTATGAAATGTATATATATATCGGGACTTAATGAAGTATCTTGTAACTTCATTATTTATAATGATGTTCAAAGATTGAATCTATTCAAATCTTGTCTTGTAGTCTCATCTATGTGATGAACTTTTGAAACTAATTATAACTTGAACGGTGGTAGTTCAAGTAGTATTTGGAAAAGATATAAGTATATTGGAGTATCTTGTAAATTCATCTTTTAAACTTATATCTAACAAATGATTATCTTGTGCATGTCAAAGATTTTCAGAAAAACGTTGAGACAAGGTTAGATATATGAGATCACCTTGCAACGATTGTTTTATACAATTATAAACTGGAACTCTGTGTATATTATGCATGGAAGAAGACTTCCAAGATTTTGAAAAGTATATATGTATATATACTGAATATTTTGCGACTTCATCGCATTAAGATATCAAACTTGGTCCATTTCTTTTGACCAAGACTTTCATGAGTACTATGAGAAGGCTCATATATTGTTAATCATTATACATATTATTTTGGTGGGCTTGCTGCTCACCCTTTCTTTCTTCTTTCATCACACAACAACAGATAGAAAAGATGAACATGACCAAGCTCTCAATTCGCGAGCGGATAGGAAACGTTCCGCAGTTTTCTATAGGCGTTGATGTCGCTGTAGCTGAGGTAGGAACTACCAATAGGCTAGGCTTCAACTTTTGATGTACCAGATTTATGTATATTTATGAATTGTAATAATGGCAAAGAAATGTAAATTTATTCAGAAACCCTTTTAAGGTGTATTGGCAGATAATTGTGGAATAAAATGACTTGTGATTATTTTTGGATATTCATCTCTGAGACTATTGTGTGTGTTTATTGTGGGGTCACGGTACAGGGTAGTTGATTATTTATTAAGATTGAGTGTTATTAAGGGAAATGGAACTCGTGACAACCCGGATCCCCGACCCCGGATTTGGGGGTGTTACATGCTTACAAATTGAACTGCTGAGAAAACAGGAAATGCTAAAGATTATGCTTACAAAGATTTCTCTGTTTTTGTGTTTCTCACCTATCTCAGTTATTTTTCTATTTTCTACTCTCTTGGTTTATATAATACCAAGATTACAAAGTCAAAAAGACTGAACAAATATAAAATCTAACAGTCTTAATCTTTGCTGCTTTTTGTCCTCTATTACCCAGTTAATGGGCTTCCACAATGTGTTAGTATCCAACTCGATGACTGTGTGTCAGCTTTCACTGTTCAATTGATGTTTGAATTCTTGATATGATCATCCGTCGACTTTCAGATCATCCATCGATGACTTGATTGATCATCCGTCGACTGCTATGTTAAACATCCGTTGATAGTCATTTGATCATCCGTCGAAGGCTTTGTTAATCATCCGTCGGTAGCTATTTTGGCACTTGACTTCATTTCACTTATACGGAATTACAAGACATTACTTATGTACAGTTAATCAACCTATTCTGCATATCTAGTTAAAGTCAACATGACTTATATGCTACCACAGATTCTATACAAAGGTGCATACATCACTGTGCTACAAACTTATTATTACATAAGCTACTCACTCGATGGATAATAAGTAAATCATCCGTCGGGACTATAATGAGTTATCCGTCGGGACTATAATTCTTATCCGTCGAGTGCTATATTATTTCACTAAGTAAAATCTACTTAGATGTTTTGTTTAAGTGATCATCAAGTACACAATATATTCACAACAATATTTAGTATTTATTTTATGTAGTTTGGATTAAGGAAATTGAAGCAATTCAATGATTTTATTTGGTCTATAATTCAAACTAATTTAAAATAAATAAGCAGCATGATTGATTATAACTAAATCTGTTAACAATTGATATCTAGTATATTAATTGTATCTAAACTGTTGTAGATAAATAATGAGATTTTGGTTTCAGTGAATTTAGCAATGTTTACATCTCAAAAATTCACTGAGATCAGGATCATGATTGTAGAATAATTGGTTATATGCTAATTTTTGATTTATATCAGTTAATGATATTCAATTAAGAGTTTAACTATGAACTAATTATGAAGTATTAGTATTTGTGGCATTACTTAAAACTACTCTAAGTAATTAATACTTATCTTTAGTCACTTATACTAATATATAAAGTATAAAAATCTTTCTTACAAGTACAACTATGGTTATTGTGTTTGGCGCTTTATTAGAAATAACCATATGTTGTCCACTTAGAATAATTTTTATACTTATTTGAAAATTCCTAAAGACCTGGATAATAGATGAAATACTCAATGGATCAAAGTATATGGAACTTAGAATGTTTTTCTAAGATTGCAAATACAATGTTGGTTAATGTTGCTTTATTTATCAAACCAATATTGTTTGAGATATTATATTCGTTAGGAGTTAACAATTGTATAATATATGAAATTGAATGTTAATCTATTTCATAGATAATTGGTATTTAATTCACCGATATCTTACTTTCATATATTTGAATTATGATGTTAGACGATTCCATGTCAAATCAGTTTCATGATTTAAATTATATTAAAATAAGATGCAACATAATTATTCGTATCTAAAGTACTTGACAAGTATCAGTCAATGATATATTGTTAATATTTTGTCGCAGATAATTGTGAGATTTTAAGTTCTAGTGAATTTATATGCTTTTCTATATCTGAAAGATTCCCTACAATTTGAAATCAGCAATATAGTCATTCTTAATAAGATTATCTATCAATAAACAATTTTGTTGGTAATAATTTTATAAAGATAGATTATGGAGCTTTTGACGTGAAAGATAATTGCTTCTAGTACTTTACCCTAAGTGATCAATGCTTTTACAAAAACTCATTCATATCAAAAGGCAAAATCTTTCTTTCTCTTCTTAATACTGCTAGGTCATGAGTCTGTATCCTTTTCATATTAAAAGAAATGATTATTTATCTCCTTATGCATAAAAATAAACTCGTGCAGTTGAACAGTTTTAAGAGAAAATCAAACTTCTTTTTACAGTGGTGATTGCCTATTTCCTTAAAATCTTTTGAAAACACTATTGTACATCATTTCTCTCAAAAGATTAAATGCATAATTTTCATTCATTAAAGATCTTAAGTGCATTTAATCTCTGTATTTCCATATATTCTGTGATACAGTTTCAGCCTCCAATGCTTTTCTTTCATTTGATAGTCATGAGGTTTAAAACCCACAACTTCTATCCAAGACTGTAAAGACAAACACAGAAATAGAACCAACCAACACTCTATTACCACTAAAATGAAGTATGAATGAGCGTGAAGGAGAAAGTGCCTTAGTACACCACAAAAGGAAGGTTCTGATGTCAACCCAACGACTCTGTCTCCAACAAAGTTGACTAATATTTAAACCGAGACAACTGCTAGCCCCCATACATCTTCTCAAAAAGATGTAATGGCTGAAAAAGCACAGTAACAATTACTAGATTCTTCCTCTCAACACGGTGGGTCTATTGAAATTCGCCTGTCGGCTAGGGTATCCGATATTAATGTCACCACCTCAAACATAAACAATTCTTGATGCATAAGGATAGGTTACACATACAAACGAAGAGTTGACTGAAACAAGAGTTTCGACCATTTTAATGTCAAATTTGATTGTTCAAGGTTCTTTAATGGCAATTGCCTATACGGGTTTTCGGAGAGGATACTGATCCAATAGCCATATATCAGTGGTCAGTGTCTACCTCCCCGGGCTTAAATCCCCTGGATGCATCTGCAGATAGTGGATCTAATATAGGTGCAGATCGGCAACTTGTTGAAAATGATTCAGATTTACCTGATGAGTCACAAGTAAATGTCTTCACAGACATTAGAAGGAAATTTTGATCTTTATGCTAAATTCTCTGGATCATTGTTTACCTTCCCAGAGTTCAAACCTAGAACTCTCAAAGGGAAACTAACAACTTGTGGATTATGATTCAGATTCATCTGACGAGTCTAACAAGGATAGGGATTTTCAAACTCCAATTGCACCACCTTTGACCTCCTTAAGCATGCAGGTACAACTGAATTTTCAAGCTATGAGAGGAGTGGTACACTTTTGAGAATGAGTGTAAACACGAGTGGAGAGAAGAGTGAAACACCTGTGAGGTACACGAAACAGAATCACATACTCACAGTGAGGAAGAAAGAGAAACACCATATCCCATTCCCTATCCTTAAACATGGCTCTTGATACTTCAGGTCTCGAATCTGTTTATGATTGGAACCTAACTCTTAGGGACCTAACATTTACAGATTGGATTAGAATACTTTAGGACCTAACAAGTTTGGGAGCTAATAATAGCTAACAATTGAAATCGAATATTGGGGCCTAACAATTGTGATATTACAGTTGGGAGGTATATGGATGTTGGAAAGGTTGGTTAACACGATGATCAATGGTGAAGCCATTTTTGCAATATTTAAAGGGACATGGTTGATCAAACTATGACTTTTTATTTCTTTTTCAATCAATAAAATATGAGAACTCCTTCAGATAATGGCATACATTACTTCTCTAAGGGGAGATAAAAGCTTAAGTAATAGTTTGGAGAATTCCTTAACAAAGGGGGAGAAATAGCAGGCAGAAGGAAAAAGGTAAAGTATATGTACACCACAAACTATCGGAAGACGTGGATTGGTTCATCACTATTCTTCATAAGAGGAGAAGCTGTTTTCCAAAAGGGGAGTGCCATTGGTTTTTATCTGCGGATCTTATTGTACGGGAGATGTGGTAAACGAAGGTGATCTCTTTAAGCAGTTGACTATCATAAGGGGAGAAGCAAGAGAGATATGTGCTTCTCAATAGGAAATGTGGTTGTACAAAAGAAGCTGCTGATGATTACTTCAAGACTGAGAAGTGTTATATGGCAGAGATCTGAAGAACCAAGGAAATGAAGGTGAGACAACTTGAAGATCAGTTCAGTGCTAGGGGAACAAGCATCATTCATTTCCGTTACTCAAGAAATATGGAAATGCAGAATTTAATCTAGAAAACCAGTAGCATTATTTACAAGTCCTGGTACTTTACTTTTTCCAAATTGTTAGTTAAGTTATCCTCTCTATTTAATTTGTTTGTTAGGTTTAACAATCAAATATGGGGAGATTGTTGGTGAGACTGCGTAGCTGTATGAACAGTTACGTGATAACTCAATATGAGAACAACACTAGACAGGACAGGTTAATAATACTATGACTACACAAGAAATCAAAAGAAATGAAGACAAGGAAAATACAAACAATCAAGATTAGAAGAAAGCTTGAAGTCTATTTACAGGTCACTGAAAAATTTTCATTAATATGTTCATGCCTCAGTGAAGAATAAAGATTAAAGACTTTCTGGGTTTCAGAAATGTTGAATATTCAGTGTATAAGTGCTACTAGAAGATTTCAGTGTATTAGCATTGATTGAAGATAGATAGTGTTCGAAACATAGGAATCTGAAGAATTGAAGACAAGGTATAGACAGAGGTTAAAGAAGACAACTGCAGTCTTGAAGTTATACTCACTGAAAGGAGTTCATTTCTATGTTCAAGGGTCAGTGAAGAACAGTGAATGAAGTATTCAAGATTGTAGAAGCAATGAAGACGTTCTCTAAAGTACCAGAAAGGATTGCAGTGAAAGTACAGTTTTTTATTGACAGTCACTGTTCGAAGCGATAAAGTTGTTACAAGCTTAATAATGTAATCAAGGCTATAGTACGAAGACCAGAATCCAAGTCAGCCGTCTGTGAACCAGACCAGTTGAACTAGGCGTCAACAGCTCGTGAAAGGAATCTTGGTATTATTTTCAGAAAAATTGTTAAGTTGAGGAACATACTTGGATTTAACGTTTATCTGTTAAAGTACGATAAGAGGTGCACAGGGTATACAGCTAAACAGTTTGAGGGATTGGACGAGTTCAAAGTTTAACTGTTAACTTAAATAAATTTATTTAATGGACTATAATATAATTTATTTAATAAACTTAAAATGATTTATCTTATAAACGTTAAATAAGTTTATTTTATAAATATAAATTAGTTTATTTATATAAGTTATATTTAAGTTTATTTGATAAAATAATTTAGTTACAATTTAAACTTAAAGAAAAAGAAAAAAAAGAAAAAATGAAGATAAAGAAAAAAAAAGCAAAAGAAAACAAAAAGAAAAATAAAACAAAAAGAAAAATAAAATAAAATGAAAATAAAAAAAATAAAATAAAAAGAAAAGAAAAACAAGAAAGAAAAAGAAAATAAAATAAAAAAAGGAAAAAGGAAAGCAAATAGGGGTAGTTTTTGGTTAAGTAAAATTCGAGTACATATACTAGTATAACGAGTCGCAAGTAACTTGTGTTTGGTTTCTTTTTTTTTTCAAGTACAAGTAATGTAGTAGTGAATTGGTGGTCGCAAGAAACTGTGAGCAGAAAAATATGCTAAGTACAATTGCTCCCTCTGTGTGCGTAAGTAAGTGATAGAAGCCCTAGACGCAACTATCTCCTCAGCCACAAATTTATTGATTCAATCAATTATTTGTGTGTTTCATTTTTAGCCATACATTTGAATTGATATAAAGTCTACATAGCAGTAGATCAAGCAATAAGAATTGTTCTGTTCATCTTCTTCTCCAACGAGAGTTGGTGAAAATAGAAGCAAAGATTTTCAGAGAAGTTCAAGCACTTTGAATATCCGTTTAACTTCTCACCGGAGTAACGTTATAATGCACGGTTTAACTCTTGTATATTCATCGGGGCATTATAATCGTTACCCGGTAATTAAATCATTAGACAAACAAAAACTAGATCATTGTATAGGATTTGATTTGTAAATCTTTATAGAATCTAGGAACTTTGTTGTTCTTAGATTGTAGGCCGTTAATTTATTTACCAGAGTGTAGCAACATCCCTCACAGATTTATATATTAATATATATTTGCCTGAATATCTTGTGTTCCTCGTTTTATTGTTCTTAAGCACTATTCATCTCAAGAACACGGAACCACTAACCAAAAACTAAATTTTATATCCGCAAAAGATTCGAAAGAATTTTTTAATTTAGTGAGTATCGTATTCAACCCCCATTCTACGATCCTTCGGGACCTAACACTAAGTACACCTATTTTTTCTATACCATCCTACATTTTTTTAATCAATCACCCCAGCCGGCCAACAACCGCTAATAGGAATATTATACGGTTACAACCAAATTTTGGAAATAATCAAAAACCAAAAGTAATCCTTATGTACTTAGTTACCATTCAAAATACTACATTAACAAACACTGGTAAAAGGACACACCATATTTTATACTGGTAAAATATTATAGGATCTGTAAACTCAAGAATGTAATCAACTTGATCCCACCATATTTCATCAAGGATTGTTGTCCTTATGAGGGGGGCTTTGGGTTGATCATACTCACGATAAGTGCTTCACTCCTCACTAAGCACCAACCTCTCTAAAGCACGTTTCAGAAGTTTAAGTCTTTTGAGCATAGCGATTGTTGATGCAAATCTTGTTTTAGCAACTCCAAGAAAGCTTTAAAGGTGCAATATTGTTGAACATTTTTGCCACCATATTGTGATTATGTATGAAAGTCTTAATCATTAGTGCTTTATCAGCCACTTCTTTAATACAATGACACTCAATGAAAGTATCTTTATTAGACTGGATATTACTGGGATCACAAATATTCATCAATGCCATGTTGAGGGTGTGGACTACACACAGAGTCCAGAAGATGTGAGGAAACTGAGCCTCAACAAGCATGCCTAAAAAAATAAAATAAACATATGCAACATAAATAGAAATACAAAATAACATATCAAAAAATGAACAAATTATTTGATTCTTTGTTATAGTACATTCCGCCTTGCAAACAGGAGCATTATCATTTATGACTTGAACCCCATGTTGAGCTCCCACTTGCATGATGACCTCCTTGATTAAGTGCTCCATAAAATTTATCAAAGGCCTTCTTTGAATGCCACTCCACCCATCAGAAACTATAGTTATAGCTTTTTCCTTCCATATTGTCTTGATGGGATCTAACAATCTTTCAACATGTGCTCTCTCCTTTTGTAACAAGGTAGTGCGTAAAGTATTGTAAGTTGGAGGATCATACCCAATAAGATTGAACCCAGAACCTATATTGTATGATTTGATGTGATATGAATTTCTAGCATAATGAAAAGGCAAACCCCCGGAATAAAATCCCCTTGCAATCTCACTATCCAATAGTACCCGCCTCTCCATTTAATTATATGCTTTGTTGATTGGATTGTTCGGATCCGCTGCCTTTTTTTTGTTTCTATATGTTGCCTCTTCTCAATTGGTCCCCAAGCACTACAAGATTGAGTTTGACTTGAAGGAGGTAGCGGAATATCCATTGGTCTCCTTCTTTCTTCGGCCTCCGCCAATTCCTTATAAAACTCCTTTAAATGTTCAGAAGTGACTTTTGCAGAAACCGCAACTCTTTTCCCCTTAATCTTTAGCAAATGTGCTTTTACCCTTGAATAAGAACCCGTAAATTCATCTTATAAAAATTATAATTGATTTTTGTTTTCCTCTTTCTTTTAATTTTACAATTTTTGTAACATGCTTCCATAAAATATCAACATCTCCTGATTGTTGGCTTAGAGAAGCTCCGGTACTTGTAGCCGAATTTCTGGATGAATTAGACTCCATGACCTGGAAAATTTAAAGTAAAAAATGAGTCACTAACTCACCTTACGAGAGCTATAATTAAAAAAATAAACAAAGAAGTTTCCAAACAATACACAATCAATCATGTTTACACAATTGTAAAAACAAAACATTATATATAAATAAATCAATATAATAATATTAATTAATAAACAAAAATTGAATTAACAAATATAATGAAAAAAGTAACATTGTTCTTATTCCTTGGTTGCCTCTCCTCTATCGCCTCACAAGTCTAATTATGACGGATCCTCTCACAAGATTAAACACATAATTGATTTTTATGTAATTGAATGTAAAAAAAATTACAAAATATACCCTTCCCCCACCCCTGCGAATCCCTGCTGCCAAATACAGGGATATGCCGTATGGCGCACCCCGTGTGCACCCACGTGCAACCCCGAACGCACCTGCAGCCCCGCATCTTCTTAGATTATATTTAATATTGATATCTAAATGAGGATTATAATTATTTTTTTATAATAATAATTGACACTTGATATAAATATAATATAGATATATATAATTGGAAAAATGAAAAGTAAAAACCCTAACCTCTCATCCCTAGTCCCTTATCTCTCGATCTCTCTCACACATATACATACATAATATGTAGATTTATTTATGAATTGAGGTTCTGGTCGTTGTTGAGTCTTGCGGTATCTGTGAACCGATCCCTTTGAGTTGTTTTATCCTAGAAGTGATATTGCGGTAACACATCACATCGTAACTTGGGCAATAATCTCTTGAATAATAATCAAGTCTTCTCGAGTGATTGATGACTCAGATGGTTCTCGAATTCAGATAAAACTTCATAGAGCTAAGTGATTTCCTCATTTCTTGTTTCAATAAAATCACTAATTATATGTTTTATTTTGACCTTTATGTTTGTTTCATTTTTGGTTAATTTTCCAGTTCTTGTTAATTATATAAATTTCCAATTATTGCGCATATAGTGTAATTATACCCAACAATCTTGAAGAGATTATTTGTTATATTGTTAAATTAGAAAGATGGTTAACGAAAACCGAGACTCCTAAGGTTGTTGATGTTGGTTCTGGTTCTGGTGGTACTGCTTCCATCATTGATTAGACTACGTACGGTTTTCCACATACAATTGATTTATCGGGTATGTCTGCTAATTTAGTAGTGGAGCTTCTTTATCTCGTTGGCAGAAAATGATGAAACTCTGGTTAACGATAAAGGGCCTATGGCCGGTGGTACAATATGACCCTCTTATTGTGAATCAAGAGAAGGTTGATTCTGCTAAGGTTTATGCTTTGTGGGTTAAAAAGAATAGGGTGATTGGACACCCATTTTGACCACTTTAGAGAACACCTTATTCAATGTTTATTCATCGGATGCCTACACTTCTAAAGTCTTATGGGAGAAACTGGACCAAACCCACAATACTGATTCTCAAGGTCTTGAGAAGTATTCCGTGACGAGGTTTCTTGATTTTAAACTGGTGGATGAAAAATCTTTGACTGAGCAGGTGCATGAGTTTCAAATGTTGGTTCATACTTTAGGTGACTCCGAAATGGTCTTACCTGAAAAGTTTTGAGTGATTCTAGTGATTGAAAATCTCTCTAAGACTTGGGAAGAGTTTTCTCTCCCTGAAAAGATAGAAAGGAAAGATCCTATGAACTAACTTGATGTTAGACATGTCATGCAAGAGCAGTGCAAGTTCAAACAAGGACATGTGATATCTTCTGAACATAGGAGCTCGAAGGTGAATATAGTGATTTTAGGATAGAAAAAGAAATATGTTTCAAAAAATGATAACTCTAAGACTGACGAGAGCAAGGCTAAAAAACCGAAGGCAAACAAACCATGTTGGTCTTGTGGATTGGCTGGTCATTAGAGTAAGAATTATCATGTAAAGAAAGCTAAAAATGTTGTAGTGATAGCTCAAGTAAATAATATGCTTGGACTTGGAACCACTAGTGGGCCTATGATTAACATGGATGTTGGTGAGGTTGTTGCCTCTGAAACCGATAACGGGTATGTTACCTATTGGTGTAGGTACAAATCTCTTCTTTATTCCACCTCCCTTCTTCCTTTCCTTCATTCTCTTTGCTCTATTTAGATCTTTAGTTCTTAAAAGCATTCTTCTCACCTGTCCATATAAATAACTTTCTATTTTCCTTGTCCATTGCTAAGGGCATATTCATCTAAGTAAAACCTCACACACTTGCAGCAATTTCTGAATTCTACTAGTGCCCTTACTTTCTCTAAATTTCCTTATTGCTTTGATTTGAGATTTGAAAGTCACATCAAAATTTGATTTAATCTAATTGGAATCGATTTCCATCTAACTGAACATTAATTGGTAAAATTAACCAATTAACTTACTTAATTAATCAATTATACCAAGTGGTGACTAGCTAAATGAAATTAAAGACCAATTATATGTAGTCGGATTGGCTGTAACAACCTCTTTCAAGAACCGAGATCACAGTCATTTGGAATATTAACATGAATATCAATAACACACAGAAGTATACTTTCTATCTTTAAGAGTAGGGTATTTTATGAAAATTTGGGCAGCATCTCCTTGATATTATTGACTACCATCCGGACTCAAGCCGACACCAACAATCAAATCACAAGTAGACCAATCAACTTCCATCTTCTAAACTCACCATTTCACCATCACATATAATACTAACCATTACAACTCATATTTCAGTTTAACATAAGATTATAGCAAACAATTCTTATTATATCATACCCTTTCTCATATCCTTTGATTATAACCGAATATCACTACTGAGTACTATTATAAATTATTCTAAAATTCTTCTAGTTCATGTTTTAATTTAAGCTCTCTCATTAACAATTCGTTTATCCTTGATAATATACACTTGTTCTTATTAGTTAATTCGTTCAACTTCTGATAACCAACACATGGTCTCAACCAACACTCTCATAATCTTGTTAAAGAATTCATTTGGTTTAAAAGTATCACTTCTTAAAAATCCTTGCAGTTTAATCACCATATCTTCATCTCCCCTTATGCCTTTTCATATTGAACTCCTTTCACTGGCTCAGTTACTAGTATCAAATTTATCATAACTAATTTACTTAAATGGGAAACCCAACCATTCCTTGAAGAACACCTTTGAAGTTTATTCGTAACTAGCATTTCTTCGATCTTGAATCTTCATGGCAAGTATCTCTCACATGATTAAGGTATGCTTCATCTTCACAATGTATTAATCGATTATCTGATTTTTATTAAGAATTTCTTCATTTACTTCTGCTGTCCAATCAATCATTTGCCTTATCCGATATACGCAACTTTACTTTCTTATTCCTCTAATTAATTTACCTCATACGATTCGCTAACAATTCCAATTCATGCCAAAATCTCATACTTGCAACGTATCATGTATACAGATTTTTTCCTCTGATTTGATGTCCTCACAACAATCCCGTTATCGGCATAATGGTTATTCTCTATACGTTAATGTCCACCATTTATCGGCTTGCAATTATCCACACTTATCATATAACTCCATCGGCTACACGGGTTCATTTCACTTCCTTTTAAAACATTCAAGGAATAGACATTACACAAGAAGGAATTTGTGTATATGATTCTGATTAGAAACTTTTTGTAAGGGATAACATGATAAGGAAACAATCGGAAGGATTCATAAATCAAGAAATCAAAATTGAAGAAGAAATAATGAATGATGATTTAGATATGAGTTAGACAACCATATTTGTACTCAAGATGGCCAGTCTTTCATACTATATGGCATATAGCACATGATTAGGTGGCGTCCCACCAGACTCTTTGTTATTTCAACAAAGTATCATGCCATAACACTGTTTGTCTTAATCAGAAAGCAATATTTTGAAGGAGGAATGATTCGAAAGGAATTCAAAAAATTTCTTTTTCTTATCGCCTCATAGGACTTATGATGAACAGAGTTCAAGCTTTATTTGAGAATCAGAAGATTATACACTATAATAGTGTAGAAAAAAATAATATCTTTGGTCGCTATTCACATTCCATCTACTTACAACTTCAATGTTTGTTCGATAAACAGATCCCATACCGAGGCGTATATTGACTTTTAAAAGTTCTCTGAAATGCCTTCTTCAATCGATTATTAGAATAAATTCCCATGTACTAGATCTTGCATCTTTAACATCGCATTTCCATGTTCAATATTTTTATAGTTCGACCCTATTTTTACTCTTACGAGATTTACAATCATAACTTCAAATTTCTCTTATGCTACTGATCATTCAACATATCTACTCCTTTTCTAATAACATTCTTCCAATCGGAAAAGTCTAAAGATTTTCTCAATCTTCTTTGCCCATACTCGCCTTCTTGTGAATCGACGCATTCTTTGGACTTTAATCGTCTGAGAAATTGGATGAACAGTTTCTCTATACATTGATTTTGTCGTTAAACTTATCATACCACATTTGCATTATTCTGATGGGAGCAATCAAATCTTCTATATAATTGCGAGTCCACCTGGCATTCTAAATGAACCACACTAGCTTCTAGGACAAACATTCTTCTGGATAATCTGAATCTTATAATAAACAAGAAACTCAAGTAGTAGTTTGACAACCAAGTTTTTAAAACTTGTTTTCTTTAAAGGACTTTTAGAAAATTTTTATTGAGAAAAATCTCCTTTTAAAACTGGTGTAAAGTTTTGAAAATCGTACACCTGGTCGTCATTACTATATGAGTTGGTTGTCCCCTTTCTCAACCACTACCAAGTATCAAATTAGGGAAATACTCAGGTAACAACCCATTCATTTCCATATACTCTCTACCCCTTATTGGGTCCATTTTCTTCATTGGTCAACAAAAACTCCAATTACCGTTGCATATTACCTTATTTGTTACTTCACTTCTAATCTTTCATACTGGTAGCATTCCCATCATCATCTCTTATGATTACTAAGTATAAGAAATTTATCCAGTAATCATCAGATCTATTTTATAACCCAAGGTTGATTTATATCACATTACTTCTACACGTATCATGTTTGGTCGTAACATCGTCATCAAATTCCAAGAAAACTCTCGATCTCCAATCCTTTCAAATTTCTTTAAAAATCCCTCTAGCTTATTCCACAAGATAATCATGGGAGGCATACTCATTAATAGCTCCATATAACCTGGTAGCAGCTATCCTTCGGAATCACTAAATTCTCTCTCTAGGTCTCTTCTTACCCCTCTTAATATCTCGTGTATTCACCATATATTGTAGCTCTCGAATCCATCCTTCTAGGTGTTGTTACTTCATAAGACGGGTTTTAAATTAATGGTATAGAACAAGGCGTAGGGTAGACAGAAGAGATGCACTCACAACTGAATATCCGGTAGAACCATAATCAGCATGTGGGGAATTCTCGAATAGGTAGTCTCACATCAGGGGATAAGATACTAGCTTGAAAAGGTGCAACCGTCACAACAGAAGGGGATATGGATAAAACCGGTGGAGGAGTAGGGCGTAAATCAGATGATAGTCTTCCGACTGAAGGCTCTGAATGATCAAACGATCCAGGGATAAAAGAATCTTCCATCGCCGCCATCCGGAAATCGCGTCGCTAGATACGGATCTCGAATCTCATTACGAATCGCACTAAACCCTACTATTTGGTCGAACTCAACCTCTTGACTTTCTATTTCTCTATTTCTTAATTCTAATCTTACCCTCTTTCCATTCCGGACAATCTATGCTTGTTTTAGTGACTTATAACCTACAGCTCTGATACCAAACATGTGACGCCCTCCAAACCCGGGTCAGAAGTTTGGGGTTCACAACACAAAAACACACTCAATATATAAATACCTGCTTATGAAAGTAATATATGCAAAGACCTTTCTTACCATAACCATGGATCACAACAGGTTAAAGTATGAAAACAAGCCACAACCTTAATTCTTATTACATCGTGCCCAATTCCAACTAGTTTCGCTTACAACTGATAATGATATTATTCTTACAAACTTACAAAACTATCTACATTTTAAAGCCCTTGCTAACTCGGTCCATCTTATCTTGAAATCCTAGCTCGCACACTGAACTGGGAGTCCTCGTTACCAATAATTTCCTTTTCAACTGTAAAATAACATAAACAGATTTGCAAGAGTGAGCTAACGAGCTCACCAAGTCATAATAGCAATAACTGAGGTTCAACAATGATCAATTGATATCATTCATAAGAATCAAGTTTCTAGATAAGCAATGAATAGAATTAGATATTCTTTTCATTTTTAAAAACTAAGGTTAGGCTGCTGATCAGTCACGCACTAACCCCGAGCAAGTATCCCGACTTTGCTCTATATACTGGATCCAAGGCACGCATTGGCCTACATGACCACGAATCTGGTCCACATTTATAAAACCATCCAAATCTAAAACAATTCAATAGGATAACCATTGCAATTCAATAAAATAGAATCATAATTAACATTGATAAAACATTTATCTCAGAGCATAAAACATTTCACAGATATTACCAGGATGTATCAAGGTATAAGTATAAAGAACGGCTTCATGCCTGATGAAGAATCAAGTATCGAAAGAACAATGGTTCAATGATAATACAGGGTATTGATCTTGGATGTGATAGGTATTCCAGGGGTGTATAAGTTTCTATATGCGCAAGAAATTATGTTGAAATACTTGGTTTATGGTGTGTATTTATTTGAAGAGTAGTATTGTATTGTATGGTTTAATATCTGGGAAATCAACCGTTGGTGGTTTATAAGAAATAAAGCTTACAGCTCAAGTTCAAAGATATGATCAGGGTTCAAGGTGGAATAGTTTAAATACTTGCAATGTAAAACAAGATTTATTTTGAATACTAGCAACATGTTATGAGAAAGTTTAGAAATATAAGCAATATATCTCGAAGAAAGGTTCAGAAGGACTTGCCTTCTTTTTCTATGCCTTGCTTTTATTCGTCAATCACTTGCCTTCTCTTTCTACGCTTCAATTCTATCTATGGATCACTGACTTTCTTTTTCTATGCCTCGCTTACTCTGCTAGGCATCACAAGCATCTATCAATAGTCAATCGCATACTATTCTAATCGTTACATAGATGTCATAAACTTTTATCTACCCTTCCTTTTACCCAAATCCGATTTACGGATTGAAAGTTACAGCAAAAACCGTCAAACAATAACCATATAGGCATATAACAAATTAATTAGATAGCATTTAGCACATAACATGCAAGATATTCGATCAAAATAATTTTTTCAAAGAAGATTCGGGGTCAAAATGATTTTCCAAGTATTTAATACGAATTTTTGAACATATTTCGGAATTGAAACGAGACTTCGAATCAATTTATAATTAAATAATAGGGTTCGAACACCCGAATCTGACTTTAAAATAATTTTATAATAATTATCGAGCCTTGAAAATAATTTAAAATAATATTTTAAAACTCGAAACTATTTTTCAGAATTATTAAATCAAAGGTAAATAATTAAATCTAATTATTAAATCAATTAAAATTAATTAATAACTAATTAAATTAATTTATCAATTAATATTTAAATTAATTGACTAATTAAGTAATTAATTATCAACTAAAACTAATTAATTAAATAATTAAGATTTATTTTTAAAAAATAATAATTTTTCACAGATTAAATAATGAATTTTTGAATTTTTAAATAAATAATAATCAATTTCTGAAAATTTTATAAAAAGAAAATACATTTCAGAAAATAAACAAAACAAAAATCCAATTTTTGCAAACTTCTGAAACTCTGGGGGACTAAACTGTAAACCACGTGATTTCAGAATTTATTCTGAAATCAATTGGATCAAAACCAGGTCAAACCGGGTCAAAATCTGGGTCACCAAGAACATAAATGGGTTCGTGAAGAACCCAGTTCCCGACGACCGGAATAACCTCTGGTGAAGTCCAATCCCCATCATAATGACATGGATCGAACAAGGTTTTGTTGCCAATATATTCTAATCCCTTCGAGCAACACAAATAATCAAACACCAACGTTCATCTTAGAACAAACTCCGGCAAAAATCAAATAAAAAGCCGGCGAACTCGAATAAAATCCGGCGAGCTCAATTACGGGGTATCCAGGAATCATTTGTTGTACACATATACATGAATCAATCCCAAATTTAACCAGGAACATAACTCAATCATTCAAATTGTCTAATAACCCCAAACAAAGAAACGCCTAATTTTCAATTAAGAACATTCATACCAAGAACCCTAATTTCAAAATCTGAAAATCAAACATCATTTTCTCTATGTTATTGAACTCTATTTTTGACATGTAATATACCAAATTGACCAGAAAAATATTATCTACACGATAAAATCATCAAACCATATCAACAACATCAAGAACAAATTTTCATAATTTAATCTTCAATAAATTTGAAATAAAACAATTAAATAAGAAAACTACATTGATTCCTGTACCAAAATAAATGGTTGATTCAGAAAGAGTTTTTCGAGAGTTTCGTTTTGATATATTGCACGCCCGAATCGGAGTTCGATAACGCCTTCGTTTGTGCGATTGATTTTCAAGAACGCGATGAATATTAAGGTTTTTCTCTGGAAACTATATAGTTTTACTATTTGCAAATGATTATCTGTACAAAATACAATACTGTATTGGCTATGTATATTTACGGAATATTAGTACGTTCTGGATCGTGTTGGATCAATAAATACGTTTCATAGCCGCTAAGTAAATATAAATACGATCCTATCGGATAACGTTTTGGATAAACATTATCCTATTTTGCATAAGCACTATCCTGTTTTGGATAAGCATTATCCTATTTTGGGTAATTATCAAAACCGGGCTTTTATAAAACGATTTGTACGAAGATAATGTTATCGAAAAGGGTTAGAGCAATGAAAATTTTGCGCTGGGACGCGCACGGGTCAAACCGTAATCTGGATCGAAAAAGTCAAAACACGGAAAATGTCCGGATTAGGTTAGGAAGGAGTTTTCGGAAGAGTTTCAGGTTGTTAAAACGTAAATACGGTTGAGGTTGGACGATTTCCGGCTTTAGAAAATGATTTTGTAATTATTCAGAAAATAATTAATAAATTCATAAATCAATATAAAATCATATAACACTCCAAAAATTACCATAAAAATACCTTAATTATCTATATTTTATTATGGACATAATAAAATTAATATACTTATACTTTACCATATATAAACATTCACAAAACAACACCAATCATCAGATAATTCACCAAAAATCACAATATAATCACATAATAATTATTTATCAATAAAAATAATTACACACTATGTACCGGATATTACATTTGATGTCAATATTATTCCCAAAGTCTAGTTCTTAAGTGATCCAGATAATGGAGCAATGATTAGCAGGGCTACTGAGTGTGAATGATTATTTCTCTAGGTTTCTATCTGAAGAAGAAACTAAGAAAGT
This sequence comes from Apium graveolens, assembly GCF_009905375.1. NCBI lineage: Eukaryota > Viridiplantae > Streptophyta > Magnoliopsida > Apiales > Apiaceae > Apium > Apium graveolens. The sequence goes on along the minus strand of NC_133652.1, from coordinate 296,486,338 downwards.
TACAGAAGCTCTGATAGATCCGGATTGATTGGGAGATTGAAAAGCAAGATGAACTTAATCAGTCAGCAAGTAGATTGAAGGGAAGCTAGTATCCAAACCAAATGACAATTTTGTAATTGGTACAAGGATAACCAACACTCAAAACTGGATGACAATGGCATTGTTATGAGGGACAAGGCTAAACCAGATGCTAGGTTATTATCAGGAAGCAGTATCTAAAAAAAGTACTAGTGACGAGACTTAAGGATATTACGAAATATTAGGGACCTGATGCACATTCAAACTTGGAATTGGATTCTAGTAGAAGTGTACAAGTGCACTCGTGGTTGGTGAGTCAGAGGTGGAAGTCAATGCGCAATAGTTCATAGACTTTACAGTTGCGGATCAATTGTACTATGTATATCTCTTCTTCACAAGTTCACTTCAGGTTGGTATGAACTAGTATACTACTCAAGAAATCGTCAAGGACATGGTATGGCACTCTAACTGAAGCTATAGTTAAATATGAACTAGTAGAGTCATTATATTGATAACTCTCCTTTCACTAGGCACAAACATAATGTTATATATGTGTAGTGATGTAATGATAATGTTATATGTTGGTCTACTAACAAATACTTGTGCAAGATTATTTGCTAAGTAATTGCAGAGTAAGTATGGATGAGCTTGTTGGAAATGTTGTAATTCTATTTGGAATTAATAAAAGTAAACCAAAAGAATGAAGAAACCACTAAAGCTTTATCACTGCAACTCAGGTAACAATGATAAGCTGTAGAGGTATGACAAGTTCACTCTATTACTCAAATGCTAGTAGACAACATGTAATGTTCTCAAGATGCCAAAGTGCAAGGTTCCAAGTGGATCCTAGAGAATCCAATTTTATAGCTATTAACAAAATTATTAGATATCTTAAGGGACTATCAACTCCTGGAGTAAATTAACCTAAAGATATTGTGCTTAACATGTTTGGCTATATATATATATAGATTACACATGTTGTAAAAAAGATAGGAGAAGCATCTCTGAAGCTGTCAACTTAAGTGACAGAAGAAGCATCTCGGGAAGTTGTCAACTTCGTTGAAGAAGATTGATTTCTTGTTATGATAAGAAACAACTTCAAATCCAACCACTCTGTGGAACACTATATGACAAGGCATCTTTACACCAGGTACCATTTATTTTGAGAGAATGTCTTTTAGTCAAAGAGTCACTTGCACAAACATTTATTAAATCACTTGTTAAGGTTAATCTTTCAAGATTGGTTTGTAAGTGTGGGATATCATTCATTACATATTAGCTGGAAATCCATATGTAAGGAATTCTTAATATAAGTTCACAAGTATTAAATCCTCAATATTTAAAGAACTTGTGAATTTATCAATAATCCAGTACCTTGTACTTAGTGCTACTATCTTAATTATCATGATTACAATGTCATATACATTTGTGGTAGTTAAGTATTATATCTTTGATTTTATTTACTATTTTAATTAATTTAAATTATGACGGTAGACAATTCTATTCCATATTAGTCTTATAATTTAAATTATATTAAAAATAATATACATCATAGTTATTTATATCTTGTACAAAAATTATGATACTTTCTGTATTAGTGATATTATTTAGAATTTTTGTTCTAAGTAATCAATGCTAATTTCTAAAATCACTAATATTGAAAGTTGAAGTATTTTTTAAATTATGTGTATAAAACTCTCAATATTTAATATGCTTATAAAGTATTTCTAAAATTACTCATTATCCAGATAGTGAGTGGCATGTGTATAACTCATATATTCTATTGGTGATTATTCAAAAATAATTATAAATATTTAAGTGTTAGTATCTAACTCATAGATATTTAGTATTTATTTTAGGTAGTTTGGATTATGGAAATTGAAGCAATTCAATGATTTTATTTGCTCCATAATTCAAACTAATTTAAAATAAATAAGCAGCATGATTGATTATAACTAAATCTGTTAATAATTGATATCTAGTATATTAATTGTAACTAAACTGTTATAGATTAATAATAAGATTTTGGTTTTAGTAAATTTAGCAATGTTTACATCTCAAAAATTCACTGAGATCAGAATCATGATTGTAGCATGATTGGTTATATGCTAATTTTTGACTTATATCAGTTAATGATATTTAGTTAAGAGTTTAACTATGAACTAATTATGAAGTATTAGTATTTGTGGCATTACTTAAAACTACTCTAAGTAATTAATACTTATCTTTAGTCACTTATACTAATATAGAAAGTATAAAAATCTTTCTTAAAAGTACAACTATGGTTATTGTGTTTGGAGCTTTATTAGAAATAACCATATGTTGTCCACTTAGAATAATTTTTATACTTATTTAAAAATTCCTAAAGAACTTGATAATAGATGAAATACTCAATGGATCAAAGTATATGGAACTTAGAATATTTTTCTAAGATTGCAAACAAGACAGTGTTGCTTAATGTTGCTTTATTTATCTAACCAATATTGTTTGAGATATTACATTCGTTAGGAGTTAACAAATGTATAATATATGAAATTGAATGCTAATCTATTTCATAGATAATTGGTATTTAATTCATCGATATCTTATTTTAATATATTTCAATTATGATGTTAGACGATTCCATGTCAAATCAGTTTCATGATTTAAATTATATTAAAATAAGATGCAACATAATTATTCGTATCTAAAGTACTTGACAAGTATTAGTCAATGATATATTGTTAATATTATGTTGCGGATAATTGTGAGATTTTAAGTTCTAGTAAATTTATATGCTTTGCTATACTGAAAGATTCACTACAATTTGAAATCAGCAATATAGTCATTCTTATCAAGATTATTTATCAATAAACAATATTGTTGGTAATAATTTTATAAAGATAGATTGTGGAGCTTTTGACGTGAAAGATAATTGCTTCGAGTACTTTACCCTAAGTGATCAATGCTTTTACAAAAACTCATTCATATCAAAAGATAAAATCTTTCTTTCTCTTCTTAATACTGCTAGGTCATGAGTCTGTATCTTGTTCATATTAAAAGAAATGATTATTTATCTCCTTATGCATAAAAACAAACTCGTGCAGTCGAACAGTTTTAAGAGAAAAATCAAATTTCTTTTTTACAGTGGTGATTGCTTATTTCATTAAAATATTTTGAAATCACTATTGTACATCATTTCTCTCAAAAGATTAAATGCATAATTTTCATTCATTAAAGATCTTAAGTGCATTTAATCTCTATATTTCCATATATTCTGCGATACAGTTTCAGCCTCCAATGGTCTTCTTTCATTTGATAGTCATGAGATTGAAAATCCACAACTTCTATCCCAGACTGTAAAGACAAACACAGAAATAGAACCAACCAACACTCTCTTAACACTAAAATGAAGTATGAATGAGCGTAAGGGAGAAAGTGCCTTGGTGCACCACAAAAGGAAGGTTCTGATGTCAACCCAATGGCTCTGTCTTCTACAAAGATGAGTAATATTTAAACCGAGACAACTGCTAGCCCCCATACATCTTCTTCAAAAGATGTAATGGCTGAAAAAGTACAGAAATAGTTACTAGATTCTTCATCTCAACAGGGTGCGTCTATTAAAATTCGCCTGTCGGCTAGGGTATCCGATATAATGTCACCACCTCAAACATAAACAATTCTTGATGCACAAGGATAGGTTACACATACAAAGGAAGAGGTGACAGAAACAAGAGTTTCGACCATTTTAATGTCAGATTCGATTGATCAAGGTTGTTTAATGGCAATTGCCTATACGGGTTTTAGGAGAGGATACTGATCCAATAGCCATATATCAGTGGTCAGTGTCTACCTCCCCGGTCTTAAATCCCCTGGATGTATCTGTGGATAGTGGATCTAACATAGGTGCAGATCGGCAACTTGTTGAAAATGATTTAGATTTACCTGATGAGTCACAAGGAAATGTCTTCACAGACATTAGAAGGAAATTTTGATCTTTATGCTAAATTCCCTGGATCATTGTTTACCTTCCCAGAGTTCAAACCTAGAACTCTCAAAGGGAAACTAACAACTTGTGGATTATGATTCAGATTCATTTAACGAGTCTAACAAGGATAGGGATTTGCGAACTCCCATTGCACCACCTTTGACCTCCTTAAGCATGCAGGTATAACTGAATTTTGAAGCTATGATAGGAGTGGTACACTTTTGAGAATGAGTGTAAACACGAGTAGAGAGAAGAGTGAAACACCTGTGAGGTACACGAAACAGAATCACATACTCACAGTGAGGAATAAAGAGAAACACCATATCCCATTCCCTATCCTTAAACATGGCTCTTGATACTTCGGGTCTCGAATCTGCTTATGATTGGAACTTAACTCTTAGGGACCTAACATTTACAGATTGGATTAGAATACTTTAGGACCTAACAAGTTCAGGAGCTAATAATAGCTAACAATTGGAATCGAATATTGGGGCGTAACAGTTGTGATATTACAGTTGAGAGGTATATGGATGTTGGAAAGGTTGGTTAACAGGATGATCAATGGTGAAGCCATTTTTGCTACATTTAAAGGGACATGGTTGATCAAACTATGACTTTTTATTTCTTTTCCGATCAATAAAATAGCATGCGTTCCTTCTCTAAGGGGAGATAAAAGCTTAAGTAATAGTTTGGAGAATTCCTCAACTAAGGGGGTGAAATAACAGGCAGAAGGAAAAAGGTAAAACATATGTACACCATAAACTATCAGAAGGAGTGGATTGGTTCATCACTATTCTTCATAAGGGGAGAAGCTGTTTTCCAAAAGGGGAGTACCATTGGTTTTTATCTGCGTATCTTATTGTACGGGAGATGTGGTAAACGAAGGTGATCTCTTTAAGCAGTTGACTCTCATAAGGGGAGAAGCAAGAGAGATATGTGCTTCTCAACAGGAAATATGGTTGTACAAAAGAAGTTGTTGATGATTACTTCAAGACTGAGAAGTGTTATATGGCAGAGATCTGAAGAACCAAGGAAATGAAGGTTGGACTACTTGAAGATCAGTTCAGTGCTAGGGGAACAAGCATCATTCATTTCAGTTACTCAAGAAATATGGAAATGCAGAATTTAATCCAGAAAACCAATAGCATTATTTACAAGTCCTGGTACTTTACTTTTTCCAAGTTGTTAGTTAAGTTATCCTCTCTATTTAATTTGTTTATTAGGTTTAACAATCAAATAGGGGGAGATTGTTGGTGAGACTGCGTAGCTGTATGAACAGTTACGTGATAACTCAACATGAGAACAACACTAGACATGACAGGTTAATAATACTATGACTACACAAGAAATCAAAAGAAATAAAGACAATCCAAATACAAATAATCAAGATTAGAAGAAAGCTTGAAGTCTATTTACAGGTCACTGAAAAATGTTCATTAATATGTTCATGCCTCAGTGAAGAATAAAGATTAAAGACTTTCAGGGTTTCAGAAATGTTGAATATTCAGTGTATAAGTGGTACTAGAAGATTTCAGTGTATTAGTATTGATTGAAGATAGATAGTGTTCGAAACATATGAATCTGAAGAATTGAAGACAACGTATAAACAGAGGTTAAAGAAGACAACTATAGTCTTGAAGTTATACTCACTGAAAAGAGTTCATTTATATGTTCAAGCGTCAGTGAAGAACAGTGAATGAAGTATTCAAGATTGTAGTAACAATGAAGACGTTGTCTAAAGTACCAGAAAGAATTGCAGTGAAAGTACAGTTTTTTATTGACAGTCAGTGTTCGAAGCGATAAAGTTGTTGCAAACTTAACAATATAATCAAGGCTATAGTACGAAGACCAAAATCCAAGTTAGTCGTGTGTGAACCAGACCAGTTGAACTAGGCGTCAACAGCTCGTGAAAGGAATCTTGGTATTATTTTCAGAAAAATTTTAAGTTGAGGAACATACTTGGATTGCACGTTTATCTGTTAAAGTACGATAAGAGGTGCACAGGGTATACAGCTAAACAGTTCGAGGGATTGGACGAGTTCAAAGTTTAACTGTTAACTTAAATAAATTTATTTAATGGACTATAATATAATTTATTTAATGAACATAAAATGATTTATCTTATAAATTTTAAATAAGTTTATTTTATAAATATAAATTACTTTATTTATATAAGTTATATTTAAGTATATTTGATAAATTAATTTAGTTACAATTTAAACTTAAAGAAAAAGAAAAAAAAAGGAAAAAAACAAAGAAAAAGAAAACAAAAAGAAAAAGAAAAGAAAAAGAAAAAGAAAAAGAAAAAGAAAACAAAAAAAAAGAAAATAAAAAGAAAAGAAAAACAAGAAAGAAAAAGAAAACAAAATAAAAAAAGGAAAAAGGAAAGCCAATTGGGGTAGATTTTGGTTAGGTAAAATTCGAGTACATATACTAGTATAACGAGTCGCAAGTAACTTGTATTTGGTTTCTTTTTTTTTTTAAGTACAAGTAATGTACCAGTGAATTGGTGGTCCCAAGAAACGGTGAGCACAAAAATATGCTAAGTACAATTGCTCCCTCTGTGTGCGCAAGTAAGTGATAGAAGCCCTGGACGCAACTATCTCCTCAGCCATAAATTTATTGGATCAATCAATTATTTGTATGGTTCATTTTTAGCGACATATTTGTATTGATATAAAGTCTACACTACAGTAGATCAAGCAATAAGAATTGTTCTGTTCATCTTCTTCTCCAACGAGAGCTGGTGAAAATAGAAGCAAATATTTTCAGAGAAGTTCAAGCACTTTGAATATCCGTTTAACTTCTCACCGGAGTAACGTTATAATGCACGGTTTAACTCTTGTATATTCAAAGGGGCATTATAATCGTTACCCTGTAATTAAATCCTTAGACAAACATAAACTAGATCATTGTATAGGATTTGATTTGTAAATCTTTATGGAAGCTAGAAACTTTGTTGTTCTTAGATTGTAATCCATTAATTTATTTACCAGAGTGTAGCAACACCACTCACGGATTTATATATGAATATATATTTTTTCCTGAATATCTTGTGTTCCTCGTTTTATTATTCTTAAACACTATTCATCTCAAGAACACGGAACCACTAACCGAAAACTAAATTTTATATCCGCAAAAGATTCGAAAGAATTTTTTAATTTAGTGAGTATCGTATTCAACCCCCATTCTACGATCCTTCGGGACCTAACACTAATTACACCTATTTTTTCTATACCATCCTATATTTTTTCAACCAATCACCCCAGCCGGCCAGCAACCGCTAATAGGAATATTATACTGTAACAACCAAATTTTGGAAATAATCAAAAACCAAAAGTAATCTTTATGTACTTAGTTATTATTCAAAATACTACATTAACAAACACTAGTAAAAGGACACACCTACTTCATATTTTTTATTGGCTTCTTCAATGCAGTAATTTATCCTTGCACATAGAAAACAGAACCGTTAGAAAATGGTAAAGTTTAAGACACAAATTATGTGTGTTCCTGATAAAATACCGGGAAACTAACAAGTAAAGGTTGTTTCTTTTCATAAGGACGTAAAATTTAATCCATGAAAAAATGAGAGCAAAGTTGCTTATTTATATAAATATTGTTTTAATTTTATTTGACAAGTGAGTTGTGAATTTTTTTGACATACCAAGGGGACCTGATCATCGACTCAGACTTGTGAGTCTGGAAATTGGAGCTCCCTATAGTCCTCAAGTCTTAGTTCATGTCCTGAAATGTAATACACTCTATAAGCTGAGGGGCCAACTCAATACTAAAATTAATTTCATGAATTTTTATAAATAAGCTAATTGTATATTATATTTCAAGGAAGCATATATCAAGTGAAGGCTTGTCTGTGTCTGAAAATGAACCATAAAACACTACGCCATAACGGCCTTCTACCACATAATTACTTGATGTTGCCGTAAATAATGTTGCAGTAGCTATATAATAATGTACCATACTGCAACATGTTTTAATTATATTAGCATAGATCTCGTAAAGTGTTTCCAATACATATATTAATAAAAATATTCAATTTTTTATTAAAAAATAAATAAATAAATGTTGATGTGGCATAACTGGGTCCCACACTGCTGACGTGGAAGGTGGTCCCTGCTGACGTGGCGGGTGAGTTACCCCATGTGGGTCCCACCCTGCTGATGTGGCAGGTGGGTCCCCCATGTGGGCCCCACTCTGCTGACGTTGCAGGGGCCCTGCTAACCCGACAGGTGGGTCCCCTATGTGGGCCGCACCCTGCTGACGTGGCAGGGACCCATCATGCTGACGTGGCAGGGACCCACCATGTTGACGTGTCAGTAGGACCCTGCTGACATGGCAGGTGGTCCCCCATATGGGCCCTACTTTGCTGATATGGCAGTGGTCCCCTGCTGACGTGGCAGTGGTGAAGTATTAAATCAAAAAATTTCAGAAATTTTGCACTACCCAGGATTTGATCCCAAGACCTCCAACTTCACAAAGTGTAGTGAAAACCACTACATCAAGTTACACAATGTGCTTTATTCCACAATATTTAAATATAACCTTATAGAAATAATTCATTTCTACTTAAATTAAAGGCTCTTTTAACTCCTTTAATTTTTTCAAAATAAAATTTCAACGATCCGTCAGTACTGATGTTAAAAATAATCGATTTTAGGTGTGTACCATCATTGTTATAAATTTTATATATTTATTTTGCAAGATTTTATATCACTCAAAGCAGTCAAAATAAACCAAGCCTTGTTTGCGCTAATGTCCCGAGTGAAGTATCAATACTTTTAAAATATAATTTCGACGATCTGTCCGTACAGATGTTAAAAACAATTGATTTTAGGCATGTACTTTCATTATTAGGTTTTTCTATATTTATTTTGCGAGATTTTATATCAGTCAAAGCAGTGATAATATACCAAGGCCTATTTGCGCAACTGTCCCGAGTGAAGTATCGATACTTTTAAAATAAAATTTCGACGATCCGTCCGTACGGATGTTAAAAACAATCGATTTTAGGCGTGTACCATCATTATTAGGTTTTTTTATATTTATTTTGCGAGATTTTATATCAGTCAAAGTAGTGATAATAGACCAAGGCCTATTTGCGCTACTGTCCCGAGTGAAGTATAGATACTTTTACAATAAAATTTTGACGATCCGTCCGTACAGATGTTAAAAACAATCGATTTTGGGCGTGTACCATCATTATTAGGTTTTTTTATATTTATTTTGCGAGATTTTATATCAATCAAAGCAGTGATAATAGACCAAGGCCTATTTGCGCCATTGTCCCGAGTGAAGTGTCGATACTTTTAAAATAAAATTTCGACGATCCGTCCATACGGATGTTAAAAACAACTGATTTAGGGCGTGTACCATCATTATTACATTTTTCTATATTTATTTTGCGAGATTTTATATCAGTCAAATTAGTGATAATAGACCGATGCTTATTTGCGCTACTGTCCCGGATGAATTATCGATACTTTTAAAATAAAATTTCGATGATCCGTCCGTACAGATGTTAAAAATAATCGATTTTAGGCGTGTACCATCATTATTAGGTTTTTTTTATATTTATTTTGTGAGATTTTATATCAGTCAAAGTAGTGATAATAGACCAAGGCCTATTTGCGCTACTGTCCCGAATGAACTATCAATACTTTTAAAATAAAATTTTGATGATCTATCTGTACGGATCTTAAAAAAAATCAATTTTAGGCCTGTACCATCATTATTAGGGTTTTTATATTTATTTTACGAGATTTTAGATCAGTCAAAGTAGTGATAATAGACCAAGGCCTATTTGCGCTACTGTCCCGTGTAAAGTATCGATACTTTTAAAATAAAATTTCGACGATCCGTACGTACGGATGTTTAAAACAAACTATTTTGGGCGTGTACCATCATTATTAGTTTTTTTATATTTATTTTGCGAGATTTTATATCAGTCAAAGTAGTGATAATAGACCAATGCCTATTTGCGCTACTGTCCCGAATGAATTATCGATACTTTTAAAATAAAATTTTGATGATCCATCCATACGGATGTTAAAAACAATTGATTTTGGGCGTGTACCATCATTATTACGTTTTTTTATATTTATTTTGCGAGATTTTATATCAGTCAAAGTAGTGATAATTGACCAAGGCCTATTTGCGCTAATGTCCCAAATGAATTATCTATACTTTTAAAATAAAATTTCGATGATCCGTCCATTCGGATGTTAAAAACAATCGATTTTAGGCATGTACCGTCATTATTAGGTTTTTTTATATTTATTTTGCAAGATTGTATAGCAGTCAAATTAGTGATAATAGACCAAGGCCTATTTGCGCTACTGTCCCGAGTGAAGTATCGATACTTTTAAAATAAAATTTCGACGATCCGTCCATACGATGTTAAAAACAATCAATTTTGGGCTTGTACCATCATTATTAGGTTATCTATATTTATTTTGCGAGATTTTATATCAGTCAAAGCAGTGATAATAGACCATGGCCTATTTGCGCTACTGTCCCGAGTGAAGTATCGATACTTTTAAAATAAAATTTTGACGATCCGTCCATACGGATATTGAAAACAATCGATTTTGGGCGTGTACCATCATTATTACATTTTTTTATATTTATTTTGCGAGATTTTATATCAGTGAAAGCAGTGATAATAGACCAAGGCCTATTTGCGCTACTGTCCCGAATGAATTATCGATACTTTTAAAATAAAATTGCGATGACCCGTCCATACGGATGTTAAAAACAATCAATTTTAGACGTGTACCATCATTATTAGGTTTTTTATATTTATTTTGCGAGATTTTATATCAGTCAAAGTAGTGATAATAGACCAAGGCCTATTTGCGCTAGTGTCCTGAATGAATTATCGATACTTTTAAAATAAAATTTCAATGATTCGTCCATACGGATGTTAAAAACAATCGATTTTAGGCTTGTACCATCATTATTAGTTTTTTATATTTATTTTGTGAGATTTTGTATCAGTCAAAGCAGTGATAATAGACCAAGGCCTATTTGCGCTACTGTCTCGAATGAATTATCGATACTTTTAAAATAAAATTTTGATGATCCGTCCGTACGGATGTAAAAAACAATCGATTTTGGGCGTGTACCATCATTATTAAATTTTTTTATATTTATTTTGCGAGATTTTATATCAGTCAAAGCAGTGATAATAGACCAAGGCCTATTTGCGCTATTGTCTCGAATGAATTATCGATACTTTTAAAATAAAATTTCGATGATTCGTCCATACGGATGTTAAAAACAATCGATTTTGGGCGTGTACCATCATTATTACGTTTTTTTATATTTATTTTGCGAGATTTTATATCAGTCAAAGCAGTGATAATAGACCAAGGCTAATTTGCGCTACTGTCCCGAATGAATTATCGATACTTTTAAAATAAAATTTCGATGATCCGTCCGTACTGATGTTAAAAATAATCGCTTTTAGGCATGTACTATCATTATTAGGTTTTTTTTTATATTTATTTTGTGAGATTTTATATCAGTCAAAGTAGTAATAAAAGACCAAGGCCTATTTGCGCTACTGTCCCGAATGAATTATCAATAATTTTAAAAAAAAACTTCGATGATTCGTCTATATGGATGTTAAAAATAATCGATTTTAGGAGTGTACCATCATTATTAGGTTTTTTTATATTTATCTTACGAGATTTTATATAAGTCAAAGTAGTGATAATAGACCAAGGCCTATTTGCGCTACTGTCCCGAGTGAAGTATCGATACTTTTAATATAAAATTTCAACGATCCGTCCATACCGATGTTAAAAACAATCGATTTTGGGAGTGTACCATCATTATTAGGTTTTTTTATATTTATTTTGCGAGATTTTATATCAGTCAAAGTAGTGATAATAGACCAAGGCCTATTTGCGCTACTGTCCCGAATGAATTATCGATACTTTTAAAATAAAATTTCGACGATTCGTCCTTACGGATGTTAAAAACAATCGATTTTGGGCGTGTACCATCATTATTACGTTTTTTTATATTTATTTTGCGAGATTTTATATCTGTCAAAGCAGTGATAATAGACCAAGGCCTATTTGCGCTACTGTCCCGAATGAATTATCAATAATTTTAAAATAAAATTTTGATGATCCGTCCGTACAGATGTTAAAAAATAATCCTTTTTAGGCGTGTACCATCATTATTAGGTTTTTTATATTTATTTTGTGAGATTTTTTATCAGTCAAAGCAGTGATAATAGACCAAGGCCTATTTGTGCTACTGTCCCGAATGAATTATCGATACTTTTAAAATAAAATTTTGATGATCCGTCCGTACGGATGTTAAAAACAATCGATTTTGGGCCTGTACCTTCATTATTAGGTTTTTTTATATTTATTTTGCGAGATTTTATATCAGTCAAAGCAGTGATAATAGACCAAGGCCTATTTGCGCTACTGTCCCGAATGAATTATTGATACTTTTAAAATAAAATTTCAATGATCCATCCTTACAGATATTAAGAACAATCGATTTTAGGCACGTACCATCATTATTAGGTTTTTTTATATTTATTTTACGAGATTTTCTATTAGTCAAAGCAGTGATAATAGACCAAGGCCTATTTGCGCTACTGCCCCAAATGAATTATCGATACTTTTAAAATAAAATTTCGATGATCCGTCCGTACGGATGTTAAAAACAATTGATTTTGGGCGTGTACCATCATTATTAGGTTTTTTGTAATTATTTTGCGAGATTTTATATCAGTCTAAGCAGTGATAATAGACCAAGGCCTATTGACGCTACTGTCCCGAGTGAAGTATCGATACTTTTAAAATAAAATTTTGACGATCCGTCCATACGGATGTTAAAAACAATCGATTTTGGGCGTGTTCCATCATTATTACATTTTTTTATATTTATTTTGCGAGATTTTATATCAGTCAAAGTAGTGATAATAGACCAAGGCCTATTTGCGCTATTGTCCCGAATGAATTATCGATACTTTCAAAATAAAATTTCGATGATCCGTCCGTACTGATGTTAAAAATAATAGATTTTAGGCGTGTACTATCATTATTAGGTTTTTTTATATTTATTTTGAGAGATTTTATATCAGTCAAAGTAGTAATAAAAGACCAAGGCCTATTTGCGCTACTGTCCCGAATGAATTATCAGTAATTAAAAAAAAACTTCGATGATTCGTCGGTACAGATGTTAAAAATAATCGATTTTAGGCGTGTACCATCATTATTAGGTTTTTTATATTTATCTTACGAGATTTTATATCAGTCAAAGTACTGATAATAGACCAAGGCCTATTTGCGCTACTGTCCCGAGTAAAGTATCGATACTTTTAATATAAAATTTCAACGATCCGTCCATACCGATGTTAAAAACAATCGATTTTGGGCGTGTACCATCATTATTAGGTTTTTTTATATTTATTTTGCGAGATTTTATATCAGTCAAAGCAGTGATAATAGACCAAGGCCTATTTGCGCTACTGTCCCGAATGAATTATCGATACTTTAAAAATAAAAATTTGATGATCCGTCCGTAGGGATGTTAAAAATAATCGATTTTAGGCATGTATCATTATTAGGTTTTTTATATTTATTTTGCGAGATTTTCAATCGGTCAAAGCAGTGATAATAGACCAAGGCCTATTTGCGCTACTGCCCCAAATGAATTATCGATACTTTTAAAATAAAATTTCGATGATCCGTCCGTACAGATGTTAAAAAATAATCCTTTTTAGGCGTGTACCATCATTATTAGGTTTTTTATATTTATTTTGCGTCGATACTTTTAAAATAAAATTTCGATGATCCGTCCGTACGGATGTTAAAAACAATCGATTTTGGGCTTGTACCATCATTATTTGGTTTTTTTATTTTTATTTTGCGAGATTTTTTATCAGTCAAAGTAGTGATAATATATAGACCAAGGCCTATTTGCGCTACTGTCCCGAATGAATTATCGATACTTTTAAAATAAAATTTCAATGATCCGTCCTTACGGATATTAAGAACAATCGATTTTAGGCATGTACCATCATTATTAGGTTTTTTAATATTTATTTTACGAGATTTTCTATCAGTTAAAGCAGTGATAATAGACCAAGGCCTATTTGCGCTACTGCCCCAAATTAATTATCGATACTTTAAAAATAAAAATTTCGAAGATCCGTCCGTACGGATGTTAAAAACAATCGATTTTGGGCGTGTACCATCATTATTAGGTTTTTTGTATTTATTTTGCGAGATTTTATATTAGTCAAAGCAGTTATAATAGACCAAGGCCTATTGGCGCTACTGTCCCGAGTGAAGTATCGATACTTTTAAAAAAAAGTTCGATGATCCGTCCATATGGATGTTAAAAACTATCAATTTTGGGCGTGTACCATCATTATTACATTTTTTTATATTTATTTTGCGAGATGTTATATCAGTCAAAGCAGTGATAATAGACCAAGGCCTATTTGCGCTACTGTCCCGAATGAATTATCGATACTTTAAAAATAAAAATTTGATGATCCGTCCGTAGGGATGTTAAAAATAATCGATTTTAGGCGTGTATCATTATTATGTTTTTTTATATTTATTTTACGAGATTTTCAATCGGTCAAAGTAGTGATAATAGACCAAGGCCTATTTGCGCTACTGTCCCGAATGAATTATCGATACTTTAAAAATAAAAATTTGATGATCCATCCATAGGGATGTTAAAAATAATCGATTTTAGGTGTGTATCATTATTAGGTTTTTTTATATTTATTTTGCGAGATTTTCAATCGGTCAAAGCAGTGATAATAGACCAAGGCCTATTTGCGCTACTGCCCAAATGAATTATCGATAATTTTTAAAAAAAGACTTCGATGATTCCTCTGTACGGATGTTAAAAACAATCGATTTTGGGCTTGTACCATCATTATTAGGTTTTTTATATTTATTTTGCGAGATTTTATATCAGTCAAAGCAGTGATAATAGAATAAAGCCTATTTGCGCTACTGTCCCGAATGAATTATCGATACTTTTAAAATAAAATTTCAATTATCCGACCTTACGGATATTAAGAACAATCGATTTTAGGCATGTACCATCATTATTAGGTTTTTTTATATTTATTTTACGAGATTTTCTATCAGTCAAAGCAGAGATAATAGACCAAGGCCTATTTGCGCTACTGCCCCAAATGAATTATCGATACTTTTAAAATAAAATTTTGAAGATCCGTCCGTACGGATGTTAAAAACAATCGATTTTGGGCGTGTACCATCATTATTAGGTTTTTTGTATTTATTTTGCGAGATTTTATATCAGTCTAAGCAGTGATAATAGACCAAGGCCTATTGACGCTACTGTCCCGAGTGAAGTATCGATACTTTTAAAATAAAATTTCGACGATCCGTCCATACGGATGTTAAAAACAATCGATTTTGGGCGTGTACCATCATTACTACATTTTTTTATATTTATTTTGCGAGATTTTATATCAGCAAAGCAGTGATAATAAACCAAGGCCTATTTGCGCTACTGTCCCGAATGAATTATCGATACTTTTAAAATAAAATTTCGATGATCCGTCCGTACTGATGTTAAAAATAATCGATTTAAGGCGTGTACTATCATTATTCGGTTTTTTTATATTTATTTTGAGAGATTTTATATCAGTCAAAGTAGTAATAAAAGACCAAGGCCTATTTGCGCTACTGTCCCCAATGAATTATCAATAATTTTAAAAAAAATCTTCGATGATTCGTCTGTACGGATGTTAAAGATAATCGATTTTAGGCGTGTACCATCATTATTAGGTTTTTTTATATTTATCTTACGAGATTTTATATCAGTCAAAATAGTGATAATAGACCAAGGCCTATTTGCGCTACTGTCCCGAGTGAAGTATCGATACTTTTAATATAAAATTTCAACGATCCGTCCGTACCGATTTTAAAAACAATCGATTTTGGATGTAACCATCATTATTAGGTTTTTTTATATTTAATTTGCGAGATTTTATATCAGTCAAAGCAGTGATAATAGACCAAGGCCTATTTGCGCTACTGTCCCGAATGAATTATCGATACTTTAAAAATAAAAATTTGATGATCCGTCCGTAGGGATGTTAAAAATAATCGATTTTAGGCATGTATCATTATTAGGTTTTTTTATATTTATTTTGCGAGATTTTCAATCGGTCAAAGCAGTGATAATAGACCTAGGCCTATTTGCGCTAATGCCCCAAATGAATTATCGATACTTTTAAAATAAAATTTCGATGATCCGTCCGTACAAATGTTAAAAAATAATCCTTTTTAGGCGTGTACCATCACTATTAGGTTTTTTATATTTATTTTGTGAGATTTTTTATCAGTCAAAGCAGTGATAATAGACCAAGGCCTATTTGTGCTACTATCCCGAATGAATTATCGATACTTTTAAAATAAAATTTTGATGATCCGTCCATACGGATGTTAAAAACAATCGATTTTGGGCTTGTACCATCATTATTAGGTTTTTTTATATTTATTTTGCGAGATTTTATATCAGTCAAAGCAGTGATAATAGACCAAGGCCTATTTGCGCTACTGTCCCGAATGAATTATCCATACTTTTAAAATAAAATTTCAATGATCCGTCCTTACGGATATTAAGAAAAATCGATTTGAGGCATGTACCATCATTATTAGGTTTTTTTATATTTATTTTATGAGATTTTCTATCAGTCAAAGCAGTGATAATAGACCATGGCCTATTTGCGCTATTGCCCCAAATGAATTATCGATACTTTTAAAATAAAATTTCGAAGATCCGTCCGTACGGATGTTAAAAACAATCGATTTTGGGCGTGTACCATCATTATTAGGTTTTTGTTATTTATTTTGCGAGATTTTATATTAGTCATAGCAGTTATAATAGACCAAGGCCTATTGGCGCTACTGTCCCGAGTGAAGTATCGATACTTTTAAAATAAAATTTCGATGATCCGTCCATACGGATGTTAAAAACAATCGATTTTGGGCGTGTACCATCATTATTACATTTTTTTATATTTATTTTGCGAGATTTTATGTCAGTCAAAGCAGTGATAATAGACAAAGGCCTATTTGCGCTACTGTCCCGAATGAATTATCGATACTTTAAAAATAAAAATTTGATGATCCGTCCATAGGGATCTTAAAAATAATTGATTTTAGGCGTGTATCATTATTAGGTTTTTTTATATTTATTTTGTGAGATTTTCAATCGGTCAAAGCAGTAATAATAAACCAAGGCCTATTTGCGCTACTGCCCCAAATGAATTATCGATAATTTAAAAAAAAAACTTCGATGATTCGTCTGTACGGATGTTAAAAATAATCTATTTTAGGCGTGTACCATCATTATTAGGTTTTTTTATATTTATTTTGTGAGATTTTTTATCAGTCAAAGCAGTGATAATAGACCAAGGCATATTTGTGCAACTGTCCCGAATGAATTATCGATACTTTTAAAATAAAATTTTGACGATCCGTCCATACTGATGTTAGAAACAATCGATTTTGGGCGTGTACCATAATTATTAGGTTTTTTTATATTTATTTTGTGAGATTTTATATCATTCAAAGCAGTGATAATAGACCAAGGCCTATTTGCGCTACTGTCCCGAACGAATTATCGATACTTTAAAAATAAAAATTTGATGATCCGTCTATAGGGATGTTAAAAATAATCGATTTTAGGCATGTATCATTATTAGGTTTTTTTATATTTATTTTGTGAGATTTTTTATCAGTCAAAGCAGTGATAATAGACCAAGGCCTATTTGTGCAACTGTCCCGAATGAATTATCGATACTTTTAAAATAAAATTTTGACGATCCGTCCATACCGATGTTAAAAACAATCGATTTTGGGCATGTACCATAATTATTAGGTTTTTTTATATTTATTTTGTGAGATTTTATATCAGTCAAAGCAGTGATAATAGACCAAGGCCTATTTGCGCTACTGCCCCAAATGAATTATCGATACTTTTAAAATAAAATTTTGATGATCCGTCCGTACAGATGTTAAAAAATAATCCTTTTTAGGCGTGTACCATCATTATTAGGTTATTTATATTTATTTTGTGAGATTATTTATCAGTCAAAGTAGTGATAATAGACCAAGGCATATTTGTGCTACTGTCCCGAATGAATTATCGATACTTTTAAAATAAAATTTTGATGATCCGTCCGTACGGATGTTAAAAACAATCAATTTTGGGCTTGTACCATCATTATTAGGTTTTTTTATATTTATTTTGCGAGATTTTATATCAGTCAAAGCAGTGATAATAGACCAAGGCCTATTTGCGCTACTGTCCCGAATGAATTATCGATACTTTTAAAATAAAATTTCAATGATCCGTCCTTACGGATATTAAGAACAATCGATTTAAGGCATGTACCATCATTATTAGGTTTTTTTATATTTATTTTACGAGATTTTATATCAGTCAAAGCAGTGATAATAGACCAAGGCCTATTTGCGCTACTGCCCCAAATGAATTATCGATACTTTTAAGAAAAACATTCGAAGATCCGTCCGTGAGGATGTTAAAAACAATCGATTTTGGGCGTGTACCATCATTATTAGGTTTTTTGTATTTATTTTGCGAAATTTTATATCAGTCAAAGCAGTGATAATAGACCAAGGCCTATCGGCGCTACTGTCCCGAGTGAAGTATCGATACTTTTAAAATAAAATTTCGAAGATCCGTCCATACGGATGTTAAAAATAATTGATTTTGGGCGTGTACCATACTTATTACATTTTTTTATATTTATTTTGCGAGATTTTATATCAGTCAAAGCAGTGATAATAGACCAAGGCCTATTTGCGCTACTGTCCCGAATGAATTATCGATACTTTAATAAATAAAAATTTGATGATCCGTCCATAGGGATGTTAAAAATAATCAATTTTAGGCATGTATCATTATTAGGTTTTTTTATATTTATTTTGCGAGATTTTCAATCGGTCAAAGCAGTGATAATAGACCAAGGCCTAGTTGCGCTACTGCCCTAAATGAATTATCGATACTTTTAAATTAAAATTTCGATGATCTTTCCATACATATGTTAAAAAATAATCCTTTTTAAGCGTGTACAATCATTATTAGGTTTTTTATATTTATTTTGTGTGATTTTTTATCAGTCAAAGCAGTGATAATAGACCAAGGCCTATTTGTGCTACTGTCTCGAATGAATTATCGATACTTTTAAAATAAAATTTTGATGATCCGTCCGTACGGATGTTAAAAACAATCGATTTTGGGCTTGTACCATCATTATTAGGTTTTTTTATATTTATTTTGCGAGATTTTATATCAGTCAAAGCAGTGATAATAGACCAAGGCCTATTTGCGCTACTGTCCCGAATGATTTATCGATACTTTTAAAATAAAATTTCAATGATCCGTCCTTACGGATCTTAAGAACAATCGATTTTAGGCATGTACCATCATTATTAGTTTTTTTTATATTTATTTTACGAGATTTTCTATCAGTCAAAGCAGTGATAATAGACCAAGGCCTATTTGCGCTACTGCCCTAAATGAATTATCGATACTTTTAAAATAAAATTTTGAAGATCCGTCCGTACGGATGTTAAAAACAATCGATTTTGGGCCGGTACCATCATTATTAGGTTTTTTGTATTTATTTTGCGAGATTTTATATCAGTCAAAGCAGTGATAATAGACCAAGGCCTATTGGCGCTACTGTCCAGAGTGAAGCATCTATACTTTTAAATTAAAATTTCGACGATCCGTCCATACGGATGTTAAAAACAATCGATTTGGGGCGTGTACCATCATTATTACGTTTTTTTTATATTAATTTTGCGAGATTTTATATCAGTCAAAGCAGTGATAATAGACCAAGGCCTATTTGCGCTACTGTCCCGAATGAATTATCGATACTTTTAAAATAAAATTTCGATGATCCGTCCGTACTGATGTTAAAAATAATCGATTTTAGGCTTGTACTATCATTATTAGGTTTTTTTATATTTATTTTGCGAGATTTTATATCACTCAAAGTAGTAATAAAAGACCAAGGCCTATTTGCGCTACTGTCCCGAATGGATTATCAATAATTTTAAAATAAAATTTCGATGATTCGTCTGTACGGATGTTAAAAACAATCGATTTTAGGCGTGTACCATCATTATTAGGTTTTTTTATATTTATCTTACGAGATTTTATATCAGTCAAAGTAGTGATAATAGACCAAGGCCTATTTGCGCTACTGTCCCGAGTGAAGTATCGATACTTTTAATATAAAATTTCGACGATCCGTCCATACGGACGTTAAAAACAATCAATTTTGGGCGTGTACCATCATTATTAGGTTTTTTTATATTTATTTTGTGAGATTTTATATCAGTCAAAGCAGTGATAATAGACCAAGGCCTATTTGTGCTACTATCCCGAATGAATTATCGATACTTCTAAAATAAAATTTTGATGATCCGTCCGTAAGGATGTTAAAAACAATCGATTTTCGGCTTGTACCATCATTATTAGGTTTTTTGTATTTATTTTGCGAGATTTTATATTAGTCTAAGCAGTGATAATAGACCAAGGCCTATTGAAGCTACTGTCCCGAGTGAAGTATCGATACTTTTAAAATAAAATTTCGACGATCCGTCCATACGGATGTTAAAAACAATCGATTTTGGGCGTGTACCATCATTATTACATTTTTTTATATTTATTTTGCGAGATTTTATATTAGTCAAAGAAATGATAATAGACCAAGGCCTATTTGCGCTACTGTCCTGAATGAATTATCGATACTTTAAAAATAAAAATTTGATGATTCGTCCGTAGGGATGTTAAAAATAATCGATTTTAGGCATGTATCATTATTAGGTTTTTTTATATTTATTTTGCGAGATTTTCAATCGGTCAAAGCAGTGATAATAGACCAAGGCCTATTTGCGCTACTGCCCCAAATGAATTACCGATACTTTTAAAATAAAATTTCGATGATCCGTCTGTACAGATGTTAAAAAATAATCCTTTTAAGCGTGTACCATCATTATTAGGTTTTTTATATTTATTTTGTGAGATTTTTATCAGTCAAAGCAGTGATAATAGACCAAGGCCTATTTGTGCTACTGTCCCGAATGAATTATCGATACTTTTAAAATAAAATTTTGATGATCCGTCCGTACGGATGTTAAAAACAATCATTTTTGGGCTTATACTGTCATTATTAGGTTTTTTATATTTATTTTGCGAGATTTTATATCAGTCAAAGCAGTGATAATGGACCAAGGCCTATTTGCGCTACTGTCCCGAATGATTTATCGATACTTTTAAAATAAAATTTCAATGATCCGTTCTTACGGATTTTAAGAACAATCGATTTTAGGCATGTACCATCATTATTAGGTTTTTTTATATTTATTTTACGAGATTTTCTATCAGTCAAAGCAGTGATAATAGACCAAGGCCTATTTGCGCTACTGCCCCAAATGAATTATCGATACTTTTAAAATAAAATTTCGAAGATCCGTCCGTACGGATGTTAAAAACAATCGATTTTGGGCGGGTACCATCATTATTAGGTTTTTTGTATTTATTTTGCGAGATTTTATATCAGTCAAAGCAGTGATAATAGACCAAGGCCTATTGGCGCTACTGTCCCGAGTGAAGTATCTATACTTTTAAAATAAAATTTCGACGATCCGTCCATACGGATGTTAAAAACAATCGATTTTGGGCGTGTACCATCATTATTATGTTTTTTTATATTTATTTTGCGAGATTTTATATCAGTCAAAGCAGTGATAATAGACCAAGGCCTATTTGCGCTACTGTCCCGAATGAATTATCGATACTTTTAAAATAAAATTTCGATGATCCATCCGTACTGATGTTAAAAATAATCGATTTTAGGCGTGTACTATCATTATTAGGTTTTTTTATATTTATTTTGCGAGATTTTATATCAGTCGAAGTAGTAATAAAAGACCAAGGCCTATTTGCCCTACTGTCCCGAATGATTTATCAATAATTTTAAAATAAAATTTCGATGATTCGTCTATACGGATGTTAAAAACAATCGATTTTAGGCGAGTACCATCATTATTAGGTTTTTTTATATTTATCTTACGAGATTTTATATCAGTCAAAGTAGTGATAATAGACCAAGGCCTATTTGCGCTATTATCCCGAGTGAAGTATCGATACTTTTAATATAAAATTTCGACGACCCGTCCATACGGACGTTAAAAACAATCGATTTTGGGCGTGTACCATCATTATTAGGTTTTTTTATATTTATTTTGTGATATTTTATATCAGTCAAAGCAGTGATAATAGACCGAGGCCTATTTGCGCTACTATCCCGGATGAATTATCGATACTTTTAAAATAAAATTTTGATGATCCGTTCGCAAGGATGTTAAAAACAATCGATTTTGGGCTTGTACCATCATTATTAGGTTTTTTGTATTTATTTTGCGAGATTTTATCTCAGTCTAAGCAGTGATAATAGACCAAGGCCTATTGACGCTACTGTCCCGAGTGAAGTATCGATACTTTTAAAATAAAATTTCGACGATCCGTCCATACGGATGTTAAAAACAATTGATTTTGGGCGTGTACCATCATTATTAAATTTTTTTATATTTATTTTGCGAGATTTTATATTAGTCAAAGCAGTGATAATAGACCAAGGCCTATTTGCGCTACTGTCCCGAATGAATTATCGATACTTTGAAAATAAAGTTTCGATGATCCGTCCGTACTGATGTTAAAAATAATCGATTTTAGGCTTGTACTATCATTATTAGGTTTTTTTATATTTATTTTGAGAGATTTTATATTAGTCAAAGTAGTAATAAAAGACCAATGCCTATTTGCACTACTGTCCCGAATGAATTATCAATAATTTTAAAATAAAATTTCGATGATCCGTCCGTACAGATGTTAAAAAATAATCCTTTTTAGGCGTGTACCATCATTATTACGTTTTTTTATATTTATTTTGCGAGATTTTATATCAGTCAAAGCAGTGATAATAGACCAAGGCCTATTTGCGCTAGTGTCCCGAATGAATTATCGATACTTTTAAAATAAAATTTCAATGATCCGTCCTTACGGATATTAAGAACAATCGATTTTAGGCATGTACCATCATTATTAGGTTTTTTTATATTTATTTTACGAGATTTTCTATCAGTCAAAGCAGTGATAATAGACCAAGGCCTATTTGCGCTACTGCCCCAAATAAATTATCGATACTATTAAAATAAAATTTTGAAGATCCGTCCGTACGGATGTTAAAAACAATCTATTTTGGGCGTGTACAATCATTATTAGGTTTTTTGTATTTATTTTGCGAGATTTTATATCAGTCAAAGCAGTGATAATAGACCAAGGCATATTTGCGCTACTGTCCCGAATGAATTATCGATACTTTAAAAATAAAAATTTGATGATCCGTCCGTAGGGATGTTAAAAATAATCGATTTTAGGCGTGTATCATTATTAGGTTTTTTTTATATTTATTTTGCGAGATTTTCAATCGGTCAAAACAGTGATAATAGACCAAGGCCTATTTGCGCTACTGCCCCAAATGAATTATCGATAATTTTTAAAAAAAAAACTTCGATGATTCGTCTGTATGGATGTTAAAAATAATCGATTTTAGGCGTGTACCATCATTATTAGGTTTTTTTATACTTATTTTGTGAGATTTTTTATCAGTCAAAGTAGTGATAATAGACCAAGGCCTATTTGCGCTACTGTCCCGAGTGAAGTATCGATACTTTTAAAATAAAATTTCGACGATCCGTCCATACGGATGTTAAAAACAATCGATTTTGGGCGTGTACCATCATTATTACATTTTTTTATATATATTTTGCGAGATTTTATATCAGTCAAAGCAGTGATAATAGACCAAGGCCTATTTGCGCTATTGCCCCAAATGAATTATCGATACTTTTAAGATAAAATTTCGAAGATCCATCCGTAAGGATGTTAAAAACAATCGATTTTGGGCATGTACCATCATTATTACGTTTTTTTATATTTATTTTGCGAGATTTTATATCAGTCAAAGTAGTGATAATAGCCCGGGGCCTATTTGCGCTACTGTCCCGAATGAATTATCGATACTTTAAAAATAAAATTTGATGATCCGTCCGTAGGGATGTTAAAAATAATCGATTTTAGGCATGTATCATTATTAGGTTTTTTAATATTTATTTTTCGAGATTTTCAATCGGTCAAAGCAGTGATAATAGACCAAGGCCTATTTGCGCTACTGCCCTAAATGAATTATCGATACTTTTAAAATAAAATTTCGATGATCCGACCGTACAGATGTTAAAAAATAATCCTTTTTAAGCGTGTACCATCATTATTAGGTTTTTTATATTTATTTTGTGAGATTTTTTTATCAGTCAAAGCAGTGATAATAGACCAAGGCCTATTTGTGCTACTGTCCCGAATGAATTATCGATACTTTTAAAATAAAATTTTAATGATCATTCCGTACAGATGTTAAAAACAATCGATTTTGGGCTTGTACCATCATTATTAGGTTTTTTTTATATTTATTTTGCGAGATTTTATATCAGTCAAAGAAGTGATAATAGACCAAGGCCTATTTGCGCTACTGTCCCGAATGAGTTATCGATACATTTAAAATAAAATTTCAATGATCCGTCCTTACGGATCTTAAGAACAATCGATTTTAGGCATGTACCATCATTATTAGGTTTTTTTATATTTATTTTACGAGATTTTCTATCAGTCAAAGCAGTGATAATAGACCAAGGCCTATTTGCGCTACTGCCCCAAATGAATTATCGATACTTTTAAAATAAAATTTTGAAGATCCGTCCGTACGGATGTTAAAAACAATCGATTTTGAGCGGGTACCATCATTATTAGGTTTTTTGTATTTATTTTGCGAGATTTTATATCAGTCAAAGAAGTGATAATAGACCAAGGCCTATTGGCGCTACTGTCCCGAGTGAAGTATCTATACTTTTAAAATAAAATTTCGATGATCCGTCCATACGGATGTTAAAAACAATTGATTTTGGGCGTGTAACATCATTATTACGTTTTTTTATATATATTTTGCGAGATTTTATATCAGTCAAAGCAGTGATAATAGACCAAGGCCTATTTGCGCTACTGTCCCGAATGAATTATCGATACTTTAAAAATAAAAATTTGATGATCTGTCCGTAGGGATGTTAAAAATAATCGATTTTAGGCATGTATCATTATTAGGTTTTTTTATATTTATTTTGCGAGATTTTCAATCGGTCAAAGCAGTGATAATAGATCAAGGCCTATTTGCGCTACTGCCCCAAATGAATTATCGATACTTTTAAAATAAAATTTCGATGATCCGTCCATACAGATGTTAAAAAATAATCCTTTTTAAGCGTGTACCATCATTATTAGGTTTTTTATATTTATTTTGTGAGATTTTTTATGAGTCAAAACAGTGATAATAGACCAAGGCCTATTTGTGCTACTGTCCCGAATGAAGTATCGATACTTTTAAAATAAAATTTTGATGATCCGTCCGTACGGATGTTAAAAACAATCGATTTTGGGCTTGTACCATCATTATTAGGTTTTTTTTATATTTATTTTGCGAGATTTTATATCTATCAAAGCAGTGATAATAGACCAAGGCCTATTTGCGCTACTGTCCCGAATGATTTATCGATACTTTTAAAATAAAATTTCAATGATCCGTCCTTACGGATCTTAAGAACAATCGATTTTAGGCATGTACCATCATTATTATGTTTTTTTATATTTATTTTACGAGATTTTCTATCAGTCAAAGCAGTGATAATAAACCAAGGCATATTTGCGCTACTGCCCCAAATGAATTATGGATACTTTTAAAATAAAATTTCGAAGATCTGTGCGAACGAATGTTAAAAACAATCGATTTTGGGCGGGTACCATCATTATTAGGTTTTTTGTATTTATTTTGCGAGATTTTATATCAGTCAAAGCAGTGATAATAGACCAAGGCCTATTGGCGCTACTGTCCCGAGTGAAGTATCTATACTTTTAAAATAAATTTCGACGATCCGTCCATACGGATGTTAAAAACAATCGATTTTGGGAGTGTACCATCATTATTACGTTTTTTTATATTTATTTTGCGAGATTTTATATCAGTCAAAGCAGTGATAATAGACCAAGGCCTATGTGCGCTACTGTCCCGAATGAATTATCGATACTTTTAAAATAAAATTTTGATGATCCGTCCATACTGATGTTAAAAATAATCGATTTTAGGCGTGTACTATCATTATTAGGTTTTTTTATATTTATTTTGCGAGATTTTATATCAGTCAAAGTAGTAATAAAAGACCAAGGCCTATTTGCGCTACTGTCCCGAATGAATTATCAATAATTTTAAAATAAAATTTCGATGATTCGTCTGTACGGATGTTAAAAACAATCGATTTTACGCGTGTACCATCATTATTAGGTTTTTTTATATTTATCTTACGAGATTTTATATCAGTCAAAGTTGTGATAATAGACCAAGGCCTATTTGCGCTACTGTCCCGAGTGAAGTATCGATACTTTTAATATAAAATTGCGACGATCCGTCCGTACGGACGATAAAAACAATCGATTTTGGGCGTGTACCATCATTATTAGGTTTTTTTATATTTATTTTGTGAGATTTTATATCAGTCAAAGCAGTGATAATAGACCAAGGCCTATTTGTGCTACTATCCCGAATGAATTATCGATACTTTTAAAATAAAATTTTGATGATCTGTCCGTAAGGATGTTAAAAACAATCGATTTTGGGCTTGTACCATCATTATTAGGTTTTTTTATATTTATTTTGCGAGATTTTATATCAGTCAAAGCATTGATAATAGACCAAGGCCTATTTGCGCTACTGCCCCAAATGAATTATCGATACTTTTAAGATAAAATTTCGAAGATCAGTCCGAAAGGATGTTAAAAACAATCGATTTTGGGCGTGTACCATCATTATTATGTTTTTTTATATTTATTTTGCGAGATTTTATATCAGTCAAAGCAGTGATAATAGACCAAGGCCTATTTGCGCTACTGTCCCGAATGAATTATCGATACTTTAAAAATAAAAATTTGATAATCCGTCCGTAGGGATGTTAAAAATAATCGAGTTTAGGCGTGTACTATCATTATTAGGTTTTTTTATATTTATTTTGAGAGATTTTATATCAGTAAAAGTTGTAATAAAAGACCAAGGCCTATTTGCGCTACTGTCCCGAATGAATTATCAATAATTTTAAAAAAAAACTTCGATGATTCGTCTGTACGGATGTTAAAAACAATCGATTTTGGGCGTGTACCATCATTATTAGGTTTTTTTATATTTATCTTACGAGATTTTATATTAGTCAAAGTAGTGATAATAGACCAAGGCCTATTTGCGCTACTGTCCCGAATGAATTATCGATACATTTAAAATAAAATTTCGATGATCCGTCCGTAATGATGTTAAAAATAATCGATTTTAGGCGTGTACTATCATTATTAGGTTTTTTTATATTTATTATGTGAGATTTTATATCAGTCAAAGTAGTAATAAAAGACCAAGGCCTATTTGCCCTACTGTCCCGAATGAATTATCAATAATTTTAAAATAAAATTTCGATGATTCGTCTGTACAGATGTTAAAAACAATTGATTTTAGGCGTGTACCATCATTATTAGGTTTTTTTATATTTATCTTACGAGATTTTATATCAGTCAAAGTAGTGATAATAGACCAAGGCCTATTTGCGCTACTGTCCCGAGTGAAGTATCGATACTTTTAATATAAAATTTCGACGATCCGTCCGTACGGACGTTAAAAATAATCGATTTTGGGCGTGTACCATCATTATTAGGTTTTTTTATATTTATTTTGTGAGATTTTATATCAGTCAAAGCAGTGATAATAGACCAAGGCCTATTTGCGCTACTGTCCCGAATGAATTATCGATACTTTAAAAATAAAAATTTGATGATCCGTCCATAGGGATGTTAAAAATAATCGATTTTAGGCGTGTACCATCATTATTAGGTTTTTTATATTTATCTTACGAGATTTTATATCAGTCAAAGTAGTGATAATATACCAAGGCCTATTTGCGCTACTGTCCCGAGTGAAGTATCGATACTTTTAATATAAAATTTCGACGATCCGTCCGTACGGACGTTAAAAACAATCGATTTTGGGCATGTACCATCATTATTAGGTTTTTTTATATTTATTTTGTGAGATTTTATATCAGTCAAAGTAGTGATAATAGACCAAGGCCTATTTGTGCTACTATCCCGAATGAATTATCGATACTTTTAAAATAAAATTTTGATGATCCGTCCGTACGGATGTTAAAAACAATCGATTTTGGGCTTGTACCATCATTATTAGGTTTTTTTATATTTATTTTGCGAGATTTTATATCAGTCAAAGTAGTGATAATAGACCAATGCCTATTTGCGCTACTGTCCCGAATGCATTATCGATACTTTTAAAATAAAATTTCAATGATCCGTCCTTACGGATGTTAAGAACAATCGATTTAAGGCATGTACCATCATTATTAGGTTTTTTTATATTTATTTTATGAGATTTTCTATCAGTCAAAGCAGTGATAATAGACCAAGGCCTATTTGTGCTACTGCCCCAAATGAATTATCGATACTTTTAAAATAAAATTTCAAAGATCCGTCCGTACGGATGTTAAAAACAATCGATTTTGGGTGGGTACCATCATTATTAGGTTTTTTGTATTTATTTTGCGAGATTTTATATCAGTCAAAGCAGTGATAATAGACCAAGGCCTATTGGCGCTACTTTCCCGAGTGAAGTATCTATACTTTTAAAATAAAATTTCGACGATCCGTCCATACGGATGTTAAAAACAATCGATTTTGGGCGTGTACCATCATTATTACATTTTTTTATATTTATTTTGCGAGATTTTATATCAGTCGAAGCAGTGATAATAGACCAAGGCCTATTTGCGCTACTGTCCCGAATGAATTATCGATACTTTTAAAATAAAATTTCGATGATCCGTCCGTAATGATGATAAAAATAATCGATTTTAGGCATGTACTATCATTATTAGGGTTTTTTATATTTATTTTGCGAGATTTTATATCAGTCAAAGTAGTAATAAAAGACCAACGCCTATTTCCGCTACTGTCCCGAATGAATTATCAATAATTTTAAAATAAAATTTCGATGATTCGTCTGTACGGATGTTAAAAACAATTGATTTTAGGCGTGTACATCATTATTAGGTTTTTTTATATTTATCTTACGAGATTTTATATCAGTCAAAGTAGTGATAATAGACCAAAGCCTATTTGCGCTACTGTCCCGAGTGAAGTATCGATACTTTTAATATAAAATTTCGACGATCCGTCCATACAGACGTTAAAAATAATCGATTTTGGGAGTGTACCATCATTATTAGGTTTTTTTATATTTATTTTGTGAGATTTTATATCAGTCAAAGCAGTGATAATAGACCAAGGCCTGCGCTACTGTCCCGAATGAATTATCGATACTTTAAAAATAAAAATTTGATGATCCGTCCGTAGGGATGTTAAAAATAATCGATTTTAGGCGTGTACCATCATTATTAGGTTTTTTTATATTTATTTTGCGAGATTTTCTATCAGTCAAAGCAGTGATAATAGACCAAGGCCTATTTGTGCTACTGCCCCAAATGAATTATCGATACTTTTAAAATAAAATTTCAACGATCCGTCCATACAGATGTTAAAAATAATCCTTTTTAGGCGTGTACCATCATTATTAGGTTTTTTATATTTATTTTGTGAGATTTTATATCAGTCAAAGCAGTGATAATAGACCAAGGCCTATTTGCGCTACTGTCCCAAATGAATAATTGATACTTTTGAAATAAAATTTCGACGATCCGTCCGTACGGATGTTAAAAACAATCTATTTTATGCGTGTACCATAATTATTAGGTTTTTTTATATTTATTTTGCGAGATTTTATATCAGTCAAAATAGTGATAATAGACCAAGGCCAATTTGCACTACTGTCCCTAATGAAGTATCGATACTTTTAAAATAAAATTTTGACGATCCATCCGTACGGATGTTAGAAGCTATCTATTTTAGGGGTGTACCATCATTATTAGGATTTTATATATTTATTTTGTGTGGTTGTATAGCAGTCAAAGCACTCGGAATAGGCTAAACCCTATATGCGCTACTGTCCCGAATGAAGTATCGATTCTTTTAAAATAAAATATCGAGGATCCAACCATACTGATGTTTAAAACTATCATTTTTAGCGGTATCCCATAATTTTTAAAATTATTTATATTTATTTTATGGGGTTGTATAATAGTCAAAACACTCGAAATAGACTAACACTTCCACTATTATTCCGAATGAAGTGTCGATTTTTTTAAAAATTAATAATTATGTAAATAAATGAAAAACAATAAAAGGACACTAAACGTTAATAAAATCACATACGAAATCTAAAAATATTTACATATAAGCTGTGTTATAGAAATCGACCAATTTTTCAAAAATTGCCGATAAATCGATCAAAAATCGGTCAAAAATATTTTTCCGATTTGACCGATTTCCGATAAATCGCCGATTAATCATCCGATTTTTTAAAAATCGTCCGATAAATCGTAAATCGGTACCTCAACCGAATAGTTCTGATTTCCGAAATCTGTAACACTGCATATAAGTAAGAATTTCTAAAAATATTAAAAAGAAATTAATAAATAAGTTTTATATTAACAAAATCAAAATCCAACAAAAAGAAACTGAATCCAACTGTTGTAAATGATGCCAGCTCATCGATCCAAAGAAACACAACTTCTGTATATACACATCTCGAATCCCTCTCAATTCTTACGAATAAATTCACAAGTCAATCTCTCTCTCTCTCTCTCTCTCTCTCTCTCCTTCCCCCAATTCTCAAACCCTAGATTTTTGTGTTGGCTCCCAAAGCAGGAAAGAAGATGTCGGCCAAGAAGAAGTCAATCCTCCGGCGGAGAAGAAGCTCTAGGCCGGAAAGAAGCTCGGAATGATGGCTTGGAAGATTGTAAATCAATTTACACTGATTTAGAAGTCAGTCATACGACGGTGTGTGTTTTGTGTATATGAGTTTATGCCTTAGGGAATCTTGGAAAATCATCTATTTGGGAGTGAGTTTCTCGATTTATATTAAAATTAAATTTGTGTTGATTTACTATTTTTTGATGTAGCTACTCGATTTAATTGAAACAGAGAATTCTTACTTCTAACCGCTCTCATGGAATCTTCGTATCAGTATTGTTCTTGGTGCAGCAAAGGGGATTGCATTTCTTCATAGTCCCGAAGTCAATGTGATTCATTGTGATTTTAGAACATCCACTATATTAGTTGATTCTGTATGTGGAAGAAATGGATCGTTTAACTTTATTATAAATTATTGTTCTCAATATATTGGTTTAGCCTTGTGAGTTCTCTAGTACTGATTGACAGAAGTACAATGCAAAGCTCCCTAATTTCGGGTTGGCAAAAGACGGACCAGAGCAAGGAAGAACCCATGTGTCTACAAGAGTTATGGGAACATCCAGTTATCTAGCTCCGGAATATGCTGCTACAGGTTATTATTCCACAAAATCGATTATCGAAAGGTTTCAAAATGATGCAATTTTTGCTTCTTTGTGTCAATATGGCTGAGAAACCATATTACGATGCAAAGGAAAATATAGTTTATCTCCGGTCAAGGAAGGTTTGGAATGAGGAGGGATATTCTCCGCGACCATGTTGTAAAAAATTTCAGATATTGTCAACTTACTTAAGAGTATATAAATGTCACAATTGGGAAACACAAACTCTTTGCATTAGGATAATCTACATGCATTAATTTGGGTGCATCCACATTTATTCTTCTAATCCCGTGCCAATCTCCTTTTATGTAGGTCATCTTACAAAGAAAAGTGATGTCTACAGCTTTGGTGTTGTTCTCCTAGAAATACTGACGGGACGAAGACTAACTGACGAGATTCTTGCAACAGGGGCATGGGCTAAGTGTTACCTTACCAGCAAGCATGGGGTTCTGTATGTCATGGATGTTCATATCCAAGGCCAATATACTGCCAGAGCAGCACAAAGAGCTGCTTCACTATCACTTAAATGCCTTTTTGTAGATCCTAAATCAAGACCTGATGCAAGCCAGGTAGTAGAAGTATTGGAGCATCTTCAGAACTCAAAAAAGTATCAGAAGTGAAGCCCTCCAGAGGTCCTGAAGCATTGAGGCGTGTGAATTTTTATGTTCTAAGTTACGGATATGACCTGACAGCCTTTGCAAAGATCGTCAGGGTTCCTGGCGCTATGGCGTTCAGAACATCCAGATGCCGTGCTTTTTTCAGAAATGGCGTATGGCCTTCATGGTAACATTGCTATCTAAACAATGATTTGTGGAAAATTAGGCATAACGAAAATACAAACTAGGTCGGGGAAGAGCTTTTTTGCTATAGTTTAATCTGTTCGAGTGTATGCAGCTTATGTATCTGAATCAGAATTTATGGTCTTCTCCTTCGGGGGTCCTAGGTAGGGAGCCGCATATATAGTGTTCTTCTCCATGTCATAGTTAAATTACTAATCATTGGCATTTGAATTGTGCATGCGACTTGTCTGATTGAAAAAGTGCTAGATTTTGAAATTTAATTGTTCTCCACTTCGAAAAAACCTATGAAATATTCTATTCTCATAGCTTTCTCCTGTTTTCCAATTCTTATGTTAGCTGATCACAGGTTCCGAAGTTTAGGCATATAATTGTAATTAATTGGATTTGGATTATATAATACTCGATCCCAAACCGACCCGTTGCCATCCCTGTGTATTAGGTAGTGCATCCTTTATTTTATGTTTTAGCTCTTCAAAGTTGTTTAGAAAGGGTTTTTGATTGGTTTTCTTTAACATGATATGGAGAATAATAAAAAGAAGCAATAAATGGAGTCAAAGGTGCACCTAAAACATATGCAAAACCCAAATTCTAGTGCTAGTGACCCAAAATAAAATTTTGTAAATTAGATGAGTGTTTTCTCATTTATAGAACATCCCTCTTTAGCATTTTATAAGCTGTAACAAATATAGGGTGAAAATCTTGAGTTACTATACTTGCCTAGGTACCTATCTTTGACTAGTAACTTGATAAGAACTAATGTGGTGATAGGATGTATTATTTTATAGTTTACCCCTAATATTTTTACTTGGTAGTCTTTGCAAGTAGCTTAACTTTTTCATAACTTGTACGAGCAAGAGTCGTGTTCCGGGATTTGAGGGACTCATTTCTATTTAGATTATATCGTGGTAGTGTTGAAAGTTCTCTCCCCCCTGCAACTGTTTGTATATGTTTATAACTTGTGCTAATGTGTTTTAGAACCCGTAGTGATGATTATAGCTAATACACAGGTCCTCAATAATATATGTTGTTATGTGGATGACATACTTAGAGATCTTGTGGTGGCAAGCATTTGTAAGGCATCATTGGTATGTTTTCTCCTTGTGAGGCTATTCATTTAAGGCCCAAGCTCTGATGTATTGATATGGTAATGTCCTGGTATAGGTTGGCTATGTTTGGGTACTTATGAATGGGGGGCCCTCTTGGGCATTTTCTGATGCAGATGTCAAATTGATGGATGAGGACCTGCACATATTAGAGGTAAGGGTTCTCTATGCAAGAAATAGTACATGTCCTTAGTACAATGGTTTTTTCTACAATTTAGTGGTTAACCACAAGCTGCTTTGTCAGGTAACTGCAAAAACTTTCGTTGATTTTTACTAATAATCTTGTTAAATAAATAATTACCAGTCAATGTATTGTCAATTTCAAAGAAAAGATTTTGCCTTGTAATTGTAGATGATTTCTCAAAGTTCTCTTGGACATATTTCCTAAAGTCTAAAGATGAGGCTAGTGAAATCATCATCAATCACATAAGGAAAGTTAACAATCATCCTGATTTGAAAGTTAGAAGAACCAGGAGTGACAATGGAACTGAGTTCAAAAACTATGTCATGAGAGCATTTTGTGAGGAAAATGGGATCTTGCATGAGTTTTTAGCAGCAAGGACTCCACAATAGAATGGAGTAGTGGAAAGAAAGAACAGATCTCTTATTGAAGCTGCAAGGATAATGCTTTACCAACTTATTTCTGGGCTGAAGCTGTAAACACTGCATGCTACACTCAGAATATCTCTCTGATTAATCACGAAAGATGCATGACTCCTTATCAATTGTTCAAGAACAAGAAGCCAACTCTAAACTTTCTTCATGTCTTTGGCTGTAAATGCTATATTCTGAGAAATCAAACTAATCAAAATGGGAAGTTTGATGCTAAAGCAGATGAAGGAATTTTTGTTGGATATGATGTTGGTAAAACATATAGAGTCTACAATCTAAGAACCAACATTGTTGTTGAATCTATACATGTTGTGTTTGATGATAAAAAGATTGAAGGACTAAAAGATGGAGATTACCATGGAAGCCTCAAATTCGACAACGTTGAGATGGTCAGTGATGAAAGTAATGATGAGAGTGATCAAGAAACAGTGTCTAAGGATAATGCAGACAAATCTACCACCAATGAAGCACATAACTCAACATCCGTCGAGTTACATAATGCTTCATCCGTCGGAAGGCAATCTCTGTTATCCGTCGGAAGATAACCTGCCTCATCCGTCGGTACTCAAAATTCACCATCCATCGGGTTATCTAAAGCAGCAGGAAATCAAGGAAGGTCACCCATAGAAAGTACCCCTTTCTCAAATCAAAGATCCACAAACTCAGGGGGAGTTTCCAGCAATCAAAACTCAATCACACATCAAGACAACATTGAGGTCTCTTCATCTAGAGCTAATCTACCTCAACCAAGGAAATGGACAAAAGATCACCCCTTTGAACTGATTATTGGTGATGTTTCTTCTAGAGTTCAAACCAGGAGAGCAACTCAAGAAGAATGTCTATACAACAGCTTTCTATCAAAGGAAGAACCAAAGAAGGTAGAAGAAGCCTTGTTAGATCTTGATTGGATTTTAGCTATGCAGGAGGAGCTAAACCAATTTGAAAGGAATAAAGTATGGAAGCGGGTACCCAAGCCTAAAGGAAAGAATCCAATAGACACCAAATGGGTATTCAGAAACAAGATGGATGAAAATGGCATAGTAGTAAGGAACAAAGCCAGATTGGTTGCTAAAGACTATTGCCAGCAAGAAGTAATAGATTTTGATGAAACTTTTACTCCTGTTGCAAGACTTGAAGCCATCAGAATCTTCTTAGCCTATGCAGCCCATGCCAATTTCATGGTCTATCAAATGGATGTCAAAAGTGCCTTTCTGAATGGAGATTTGGAGGAAGAAGTATATGTTAGTCAACCTCCTGGCTTTGAAGATCCAAATTTTCTAGAGTATCTCTATTATCTACTGAAAGCACTTTATGGACTGAAGCAAGCACTTAGAGCCTGGTATGACACCTTATCAAAGTTCCTTTTCGAGAATCACTTCACAAGAGGTACTGTAGATAAAACTTTATTTTTCAGAAATGTTAATGGCTCTAGCATACTTGTTCAAATTTATGTAGATGATATTATTTTTGGCTCTACAGATGAGAAACTTTGTAAAAAGTTTGTCAAACTGATGCAAAGTAAGTATGAAATGAGTATGATGGGAGAACTAACTTACTTTCTTGGTTTACAAGTTAAGCAAGTTAGTGATGGAATATTCATTAGTCAAACTAAATAGATTTTTGATCTTTTAAAGAAGTTTGATCTAATGGATTGCACATCTGCAAAAACTCCCATGGCCACTGCAACTAAGCTTGAACTAAACACTACTGAAAAGTCTGTGGATATTTCAAGCTATAGAGGCATGGTTGGCTCACTTCTGTACTTAACAGCTAGTAGGCCAGATATAATGTTTGCTACATGTTTATGTGCTAGATTTCAGGTTGATCCCAGAGAGTCTCACTTGATAACTATCAAGAGAATTTTCAGATATCTCAAGGGAACACCAAAACTTGGCATTTGGTATCCTAGAGATTCTGGTTTTGATCTAACTAGTTATTCAGATGCAGATTATGCAGGTTGCAGAATTGATAGAAAGAGCACAACAGGAACCTGTCAATTTTTAGGAGACAAGCTTGTGTCCTGGTTCAGTAAAAAGCAAAATTCAGTTTCTACTTCAACAGCTGAAGCTGAATATATTGCTGCTGGCAGTTGCTGTGCACAGATTTTATGGATGAAAAATCAATTGCTAGACTATGGTTTGCAAGTTGAGGGGATTCCTATTTTCTGTGATAACACAAGTGTAATTGCCATCACTGAAAATCCAGTGCAACATTCA
The DNA here is from genome assembly GCF_009905375.1 of Apium graveolens. Classification (NCBI taxonomy): domain Eukaryota; kingdom Viridiplantae; phylum Streptophyta; class Magnoliopsida; order Apiales; family Apiaceae; genus Apium; species Apium graveolens. Next base: position 296,449,918 of record NC_133652.1, on the reverse strand, counting down.
AGGACAAAGCACATAGGTATCAAGTACCATTTCATAAGGGAACATGTAATGAGTGGTACTGTAGAGTTATATTTTGTTCCAAGTGAGAAGCAAATTGCAGATATTTTTACCAAGCCACTGGATGAATCCACCTTTTTTAGGTTGGTAAGTGAGTTAGGTATGCTTAATTACTCTTGAATTTATCTGAGTTATTTTCCAAGTTGAAAAGTAACCAGAAATTTAACTGATTTTTAGTCATGGATGAAATTTTGGCTAAGTGAAAATTTGCATCTCGACGGATGACCATTATCCATCGAGTTGAGTCATCCGTCAATATACAATGTGCAAATAAAAATCAATTATTTTTCCGGAATCTTTTAAAACTCGACGGATAACAGTTCATCCTCATCCGTCGAAGTGTCTAAATCTTAACCGTTAATTCCCTGAACATTATACATCGAGTATACTTACAGTTTGTAAGCACTACACGACAGATAATGGGTGGAATTTTTACAGTTTATTTTTAAACGGCTATTTTAGGCAATTTCTATTGGGTAATTTACTTTTCTTTATTATTTTCATCCGTTGTTTTTGAGGAAGTATAAAAGCCTATTTTATTCTAATCATTTTCTTTTATCATTCTCAATTCAACTGCGTTTATTTCATTCTCTCTCAAGCAAAAAAAATCCTCTTTCTCTTCAAGCTTTATTCTCTAACAATGGCACCCGTATTAAAGATCATGTCACAGACTGGGTTCATCTATGAGAAGAATAACTTCACTGCTTTGGTCAACAAGGGTATCCAGCAATCAGAAGACTATCACAGGATGATGGACTTCATGAAAAACTGTAAACTAAGTTATGCCATGCTGGAATCACCCACAATTTACTGTGAAGTTGTTGAAGAGATGTGGACAACAACAATCTACAACTCTACTGACAAAACCATCACTCTAACTATCAAAGGTAACGAGTTCTGTATCAATAGTGATGTAATAAAAGCATGTTTCAAGAAACCTGATGATAATGTAACTGTACCACACACTGACACTGATATTGTCAATATGCTCAATTCCATTCATTATGCACTTCCTACTACAAAACTAAGTGACATTAGAAGACTAGGTCTTAGGAAGGAATGGAGTTACATGTGTGATGTTGTAACAAAAGTCTTTTCTGGAAAAATTAGTAATTTTGATTCTGTGAACATTTCCATGCTTAACATGATATACATGCTAGTTACAGACAAATTTTACAATTTTAGTGACCTTATTGGGTATGAGTTAGGTTTTAAACTAGGTGACTTAGCCAAAAGAGGAAAGAATGTTTACTATGCTAGATTTTTTATGCTTTTGGCTAACCATCATTGTCAAGAGATTGTACTTGAGAACCCAAACAACAAATTGGCTTGTTGGGTTCAAGAGAGAAGAATCATTGCAGACTTGAACAGAGCCAACCATCACAGGGATGTGCCAATGTTCTATTTCCCTGCAATGCAGACACCTCAGGTAAGTGAGGTAAGTTCATCCATACCCTCAACCATTCCAATCTCCTCTAATTCTTTGAGTTCAGGCATAGCTATGGCAACTGTGACAATGACCAAACAGTTGCCTACCAAAGTTGCCAAAATAACTGTAATTTCCAAATCCAAATCAAAGAAAACCCCCTCTGGTATCTCTCAAAAGGTACCAGTTGAAAAATCTACCAAAGCCAAAGAGGGGAGTGTGAAGGAGGGACAAATAGGTGAAGGAAGGGGTGAACATCAAAGAAACCCCAAGGATAAGGTTGGAGAGATGAGTGAACCCCAACCCAGCCACACTGCAGTTTCCCAACAAACTGCAGTGCTTAAAAAGGACAAAAGCTCACTTCTAGCTGCATCCTCCCAAAAGGATGTGGCTATTGAACAAAGCTCTCATCCAAGAGCACAGGCCAAGAGGGTTAGGGACACAAGCTCACCCCAAACTTACACTAGAAAGAAGAAATCCAAAACAACTGGGGATGCACAAGGCACACACATAGTGCAAACTGGTGCTAAAGACACAGTCCCTGCATCTTCTCAAATTCAGATTGATGTGGCTCCAATAAATGTGGAGTCACAGCCAAAATCTCTCATTATAGAAGCCACTGAAACACCATACTCACCAACTAACTCACTGGAAGTGGACATGATAAACACTTCAATTCCTGATTCCCCTTCTTTAACTCTGTTGGGGAAGCCAAAATCTAGTGCAAGTGAGCATCATCTTTTAGATGATCTGTTGGCTCACTTGCCAATTCTTTCAGATTCTATTGTGACATCTGTGCCTCAAATAACTTCAATCAACACAGAGTTTACAATAGTTTCACTTCCCACCTCATTCATTTCTACTCTCTCGATGGATATTGCTCATTCATCGAGTAGTGATTGTATCCCGGCTGATAAGCTTAACAGCAGTTATCCATCGGATAGCTTTACCACTCACCCGACGGATATCACTTGTCCGTCGAGTGTCTCTGCACAACTTCAAACTTCAATAATTTCAAGTGCAGAAGATTTAGTGGTAATACAATCACTCTTAGGACTGAGAGAGGAGAGTGCATTGAGTGAGAGGCTGGGTTGCTCCCAGGCAAAAGGAGAGGAAAAGAGTGAATCTCAGCAATCCATTTCTTCAGGATTGGCAAAAGTGAGTGAGAGGAGTCCCACCTTAGTAGGTGAATGTGAGGGTGTGAGGGTGGGGAGCCAGGGTGAGACCCTGATGCAACAAAAGAGAGACTATGAGAGAAAGGCAGGTACAGGAGAAATAAGGATGGATCCAACCATTGCTAGTGAGTCAATGATTGTGGATGATGCTGAAAAGGAAAGACAATTTCAGCAACATTACAAAGCTGTAATTGATAACATTTCCTTGGATGCTGACACTTTTACTCACCCTGTTCCAGCCTATCAATTGTTGGCTGCTCAGGGCAATGTGGAGGCAGAGCAGACTTTGAATTTAGTGCACACCACAGAATCTCTTCAAAGAGATAAAGCTGCTGTTAACAGGATGCCTTCTCAAGCTGGAGAGCCATCTGAAGAATTTGGAGTAAATTCTAATGATGATGACTCTAGTTCTTTGGATGGAAGCATGAACTTAGGGGGAGCTGAAGGCCCAAGTTCTGCTTTAAGTTTACCTGAATGGGCATGGGCAAAGGAATCTACACCAGGACAATTTGAGGTGTCTTTGGTCAAACAAGTAATGGCTATTCAACAGGCCCTTCAGGAAGCTTCAGATGCTGGTACCAAGGCTGTTCTTCAAGCTTACCTAGACTCTCTACATCTAATGAAGATCCAGCACTTAAGACAGAATCTCAGTGTGGATAAATTGAAAAGAGATATAGCTGACTTGAAGACCTATAACTCTGAGAAGCTGGATTCAGTAATGCCATATGGTACCATGCAAGATCTACTACAAAGATTGAGGAGGGAATCAGACTCTGAAAAGAAGTTAGCCAAGCTGGAAAACAGAGTTCAAGTTATTGAAGATTCAGTGGCTATTCTTCTTCAAAATCAACAGACTCAGACAAATCTTCTCATGCAACTGGCTAAAGCACAAGGCCTAACTCCTCAACTTGATGATAACAAAAAGGGGGAGAGAGAATCAAGTAAGGGGGAGAAAGGACCAACAGAGGGGGATAAACTTCTAGTACAAATCAGCAAAGTAATTGTACCTTCAATTACTATCTCCAAGCCACCAGTTGCAGATGGTATAGATCTAATTGAAGCAGCAGCAGCAAATTTGAAAGTTGCTGAAAAAGGAAAGTTGAGTTTAATCAACTGGGAAAAGATTGATGAGGAAATTCAGAAAAAGTTTGAACTAGTCAAGGAGCCAGTTAAGTCAGCCATCCATCACTCTCATGTCAAGCCAATCAGTGTGAATGAGATGAGCATGAACTATCTAGAGAAAGGACAATCTTCCTGCATCAAATCACAAAAGGCTGAAATAATTCTCAAACCAAGGGCAAATTATCCAAAGTCATCTTTGAAGAATACCTTGGATACTGTGTATGAGACACCCAAGCCTGATGAAAATAAGCTTATGTCAAGATCCATTGTCTTCTATAAAGATCCAGCTGATTCAGCCTCAAAAAGGAGAATTGCTAAGATATTCAGAAATGGAAAGGAAATTTGTGTGGTAGCTGGACATCCACAGTTTGCTGAAGCAAAGAAAGAAGAAAAAGCCAGATTAAAGCAGGAAAAGAGGCAAGTTGCTCTAGATGTAAAGAAGTCTAAACAAAAGAAAGAACAGATTGCTATCTTGGCCAAGCTACATGCTGTAAACTCTTCTCAACAAATTCCCTCTCAACCATCTGAAGCTGCTGAATCAAAGATGAAGATTGAAGAACAGAAGAAATCCCCAAGAAAGAAAGAACTGGCTAGAAGAACAAAAAGGAAACTGGATGTTATTGACAAGGAATTGGAAGATCAATTTCCTAAGGAATCCACTCAAGCTAAAACTCAAGCATCAAAGCCCTCTGTGGTATTTGAAGACATAAGGGTGGTGGACCCCTACAGGAACATACATGGAGAGCCTATTGTGCCAAAGGATGAGCCAATAGAGTGGGGTAAATTACCAATTCCTGACTTCAACTTGCCAATTCTTACTAAGCCAAGAAGGACAAAATCAAGGGCAGTCAAGAAAGTGAAGTTGTCACCTCTCAAATCCAAGTCAGTAGTCAAAGCTCAACCCAAGGTCAACAGGGGAGACTACTTGTACTTGTGTGACATCAAAGAATTCTCAGATCTAAACCTTTATCTGGATGAACTGGATGAAGTAAGGGCAATTGATGCATACAGAAACCTTCCTGAAAGGTTGGTGTTCAAGTACAAAGGAGGAAGGGAGATGCAGTGGCCTCATCACAGGATACTTCAAGAAAGCCAAGTTGTGTTGATCAAAGTCTATTCATCCTTCAAGAAAAACTTTGGGTTCAATGTAACTGCAAGAAGACTAGTATTGAAGAAAATTGAAGAGCTGAGGAGTGTTAAAGCTAAAGATGCACTCCCAAAGACTCTAATCATCCCATACACAGGGAGAAGAGTGCATCTAAGGCCCTACTGGCTGATGGAATTCATGGATGACAAGGGTGTGAGAAGATTCTTCAGACTAGAAGACCAATTGAGTATCTCTAGCAATGAGCCTCTCTTGGAGATACAAGAAATGCTAGATCTCTCAGAATCTGATGAACTAGAATTCCACAGGCAGTTCCAGAATTAAATTGAAGAAAACAACAGAAAGCTTGGAAGAAGATCCAGACCTTCAAGAAACTAGAAAAACCTGCTCAGGCTAGAGGAGCATCTTGAACTGACTGTGAGCCAAACCTTGTACATTTTATTTAATTGAAGCACTTTCGGTTTTATCTACTTATCTTTAAAGATATATGTTTAGGATGTTTTGTTATCATCAAGTGTCTCTTAATTTATGGCTACAATTCCAGTAGACATAAATTGAGGGAGATTGTTGTGAATATGTTGTGTACTTGATGATCACTTAAACAAAACATCTAAGTAGATTTTACTTAGTGAAATAATGTAGCACTCGACGGATAAGAATTATAGTCCTGACGGATAACTCATTATAGTCCCGACGGATGATTAACTTATTATCCATCGAGTGAGTAGCTTATGTAATAATAAGTTTGTAGCACAGTGATGTATGCACCTTTGTATAGAATCTGTAGTAGCATATAAGTCATGTTGACTTTAACTAGATATGCAGAATAGGTTGATTAACTGTACATAAGTAATGTCTTGTAATTCTGTATAAGTAAAATGAAGTCAAGTTCCAAAATAGCTACCGACGGATGATTAACAAAGCCTTCGACGGATGATCAAATGACTATCAACGGATGTTTAACATAGTAGTCGACGGATGATCAATCAAGTCATCGACGGATGATCTAAAAGTCGATGGATGATCATATCTAGAATTCAAACATCAGTTGAACAGTGAAAGTTGACACACAGCCGTCGAGTTGGATACAAACACATTGTGGAAGCCCATTAACTGGGTAATAGAGGACAAAAAACAGCAAAGATTAAGACTATTAGATTTTATATTTGTTCAGTCTTTTTGACTTTGTAATCTTGGTATTATATAAACCAAGAGAGTAGCAAATAGAAAAATAACTGAGATAGGTGAGAAACACAAAAACAGAGAAATCTTTGTAAGCATAATCTTTAGCATTTCCTGTTTTCTCAGCAGTTCAATTTGTAAGCAGCTGTGGGCATTTCTGCACACAGAGTCCTCTCGATATATTATATATATCTCTGGTGGAATTGTTTAAATCCACCACAAAGTTTTTTAAAGACTCTTGTTTTTAATTACTTGTGTTTTGATTCATTCAAGTTTATATTCCGCATTGTGCTAATCAAAACAAATATATCTATAATCGAGTTGAACATTTTTATTTCAAGAAAAAGGTTCAAGAATTCCATTCAGCCCCCCTTCTGTAATTATTGCTATATTGTTAAGGGAATAACAAATATCTATGAGTTAGATACTAGCACTTAAATATTTATAATTATCCTTGAATAATCACCAATAGAATATATGATTTTAGAAAATACTTCAACTTTCAATATTAGTGATTTTAGAAATGAGCATTGATTACTTAGAACAAAAACTCTAAACAATATCACTAATAAAGAAAGTATCATAATTTTTTGTACAAGATATAAATAACTATGATGTATATTATTTTAAACATAATTTAAATTATGAGACTGATATGGAATAGAATTGTGTACCGTCATAATTTAAATTAATTAAAATAGTAATTAAACTTAAAGTTACAATACTTAACTCCCACAAATGTATATGACATTGTAATCATGATAATTAAGATAGTAACACTAAGTACGAGGTACTGGATTATTGATAAATTCACAAGTCCTTTAAATATTGAGGATTTAATATATACTTGTAAACTTATATTAAGAATTCCTTACATATGGATTTCCAACTAATATGCAATGAATGATATCCCACACTTACAAACTAGCATTGAAAGATTAACCTTAACAAGTGATTTTTATAAATGTTTGTGCAAGTGACTCTTTGACTAAAAGACATTCTCTTAAAATAAATGGTACCTGGTGTAAAGATGCCTTGTCATATAGTGTTCCACAGAGTGGTTGGATTTGATGTTGTTTCTTATCATAACAAGAAATCAATCTTCTTCCACGAAGTTGACAACTTCCCGAGATGCTTCTTCTGTCACTTAAGTTGACAGCTTCAGAGATGCTTCTCCTGTCTTTTTTACAACATGTGTAATCTATATCTATATAGTCAAACATGTTAAGTACAATATCTTTAGGTTAATTTACTTCAGGAGTTGATAGTCCCTTAAGATATCTAATAATCTTGTTAATAGCTATAAAATTGGATTCTCTAGGATCAACTTGGAACCTTGCACTTTGGCATCTTGAGAACATTACATGTTGTCTATTAGCATTTGAGTAAAAGAGTGAACTTTTCATACCTCTTTAGCTTATCATTGTTACCTGAGTTGCACTGATAAAGCTTTAGTGGTTTCTTCATTCTTTTAGTTTACTTTTAGTAATTTAAAATAGAATTACAACCTTTCCAACAAGAATCCATACTTACTCTGCAATTACTTAACAAATAATCTTGCACAAGTCTTTGTTAGTAGACCAACATATAACATTATCATTATATCACTACATATATATAACATTATGTTTGTACCTAGTGATAGGAGAGTTATCAATATAATGCCTTAACTAGTTCATATTTAACTATAGCTTCAGTTAGAGTGCCATACCACGTCCTTGACGATTTCTTGAGTAGTATACTAGTTTATACCAACCTGAAGTGAGCTTGTGAAGAAGAGATATACATAGTACAATTGATCCGTAACTGCAAAGTCCATGAACTGTTGTACATTGACTTCCACCTCTGACTCACCAACCACGGGTGCACTTGTACACTTCTACTAGAATCCAATTCCAAGTTTGAATGTGCATCAGGTGCCTGATATTTCGTAATATCCTTAACTCTCATCACTAGTACTTTTTGTTAGTTACTGCTTCCTGATAATAACCTAGCATCTGGTTTGGCCTTGTCCCTCGTAACAATGCCAATGTCATCCAGTTTTGAGTGCTGGTTATCCTTGTACCAATTAAAAAATTGTCATTTGGTTTGGATACTAGCTTCCCTTCAATCTACTTCCTGACTGATTAAGTTTATCTTGCTTTTTAATCTCCCAATCAATCCGGATCTATCAGAGCTTCTGTAACTTTCTTAGTTTCTTCTTCAGATAGAAACCTAGAGAAATAATCATTCATACTCAGTAGCCCTGCTAATCATTACTCCATTATCTGGATCACTTAAGAACTAGACTATGGGAATAATATTGACATCAAATGTAATATCCGGGACATAGCGTGTAATTATTTTTATTGATAAATAATTATTATGTGATTATATTGTGATTTTTGGTGAATTATCTTATGATTGGTGTTGTTATGTGAATGTTTATATTTGGAAAAGTATAAGTATGTTAATTTTATTATGTCCAGAATAAAATATAGATAATTAAGGTATTTTTCTAGTAATTGTTGGAGTGTTATATGATTTTATATTGATTTATGAATTTATTAATTATTTTCTGAATAATTACAAAATAATTTTCTGAAGCCGGGAATCGTCCAACCTTAATCATTTTTACGTTTTTACAATATGAAACTCTTCCGAAAACTCCTTCCTAACATAATCTGGTAATTTCAGACATTTTCCGTGTTTTGACTTTTTCGATCCGGATTACGATTTGACCCGTGTGCGTCCCGGCGCAAAATTTTCAATACGCTAACCCTTTCCGATAACATTATCTTCGTACAAATTGTTTAATAAAAGCCCGATTTTGATAATTATCCAAAATAGGATAATTCTTATCCAAAACATGATAGTGCTTATCCAAAACAGGATAATGTTTATCCAAAACGTTATCCGATAGGATCATATTTATAGTTAATTAGCGGCTAAGAAACGTATTTATTGATCCAACACGATCCAGAACGTACTAATATTTTGTAAATATAAATAGCCAATATAGTATTGTATTTTGTATTGATAATCATTTGCAAATAGTAAAACTATATAGTTTCCAGAGAAAAACCTTAAAATTCAGCGCGTTCTTGAAAATCAATCGAACAAACGAAGGCGTTATCGAACTCCGATTCGGGCGTGCAATATATCAAAATGAAGCTCTCAAAAAAATCTTTCTGAATCAACCATCTATTTTGGTGCAGGAATCAAGGTAGTTTTCTTATTTAACTGTTTTATTTTGAATTTATTAAAGATTAAATTATGAAAATTTATTCATGATGTTGTTGATATGGTTTGATGATTTCATCGTGTAAATAATATTTTTCTGGTCAATTTGGTATATTACATGTCAAAAATAGAGTTCAATAACATAGAGAAAATGATATTTGATTCTCAGATTTTGAAATTAGGGTTCTTGGTATGAATGTTCTTAATTGAAAATTAGGCGTTTCTTTGTTAGGGGTTATTAGACAATTTGAATGATTGAGTTATGTTCCTGGTTAAATTTGGGATTGATTCATGTATATGTGTACAACGAACGATTTTATTCGAGTTCGCCGGCTTTTTATTTGATTTTTGCCGGAGTTTGTTCTGAGATGAACGTTGGTGTTTAATTATTGGTTATTTGTGTTGCTGGAAGGGATTAGAACAGATTCGCAATAAAAACTTGTTCGATCCGTGTCGTTATGGTAGGGATTGGGCTTCACCGGAGGTTATTCCCGTCGCCGGGAACTGGATTCTTCACAAACCCGTTTATGTTCTTGGTGACCCCGATTTTGACTCGGTTTGACCCTGTTTTGATCCAATTGATTTCAGAAAAAATTCTGAAATTACGTGTTTTACAGTTTAGTCCCCCAGAGTTTCAGAAGTTTGCAAAAATTGGATTTCTGTTTTGTTTATTTTCTAAAATATATTTTCTTTTTATAAAATTTTCAGTAATTGATTATTATTTATTTAAAAATTCAAAAATTCATTATTTAATCTGTGAAAAAATATTTTTTTTTAAAAATAAATCTTAATTATTTAATTAATTTGTTTTAGTTGATAATTAATTACTTAATTATTTAATTAATTTAAATATTAATTGATTAATTAATTTAATTAGTTATTAATTAATTTTTATTGATTTAATAATTAGATTTAATTATTTACCTTTGATTTAATAATTCTGAAAAATAGTTTTGAGCTTTAAAATTTTATTTTAAATTATTTTCAAGGCTCGATAATTATTATAAAATCATTTTAAAGTCAGATTTTGGTGTTCAAACCTTATTATTTAATTATAAATTGATTCGAAGTCCCGTTTTAATTCCGAAAAATGTTCAAAAATTTGTATTAAATACATGGAAAATCATTTTAACCCCGAATCTTCTTTGAAAAAATTATTTTGATCAAATATGTTGCATGCTATGTGCTACATGTTATCTAATTAATGTGTTGTATGGCTATGTGGTTATTATTTGACGGTTTTTGCTGTAACTTTCAATCCGTAAATCGGATTTGGGTAAAATGAAGGGTAGATAAAAGTTTATGACGTCTATGTAACGATTATAATAGTATGAGATTGAGTATTGATAGATGCTTGTGATGCCTAGCAGAGTAAGCGAGGCATAGAAAAAAAAGTCAGTGATCCATAGATAGAATTGAAGCGTAGAAAGAGAAGGCAAGTGATTGACGAACAGAAGCAAGGCATAGAAAAAAAAGAAGGAAAGTGATTGAAAAGTAAAACTGTTAGATGAATACAAGTAAAGTTGGGAATCATCTGTGATAAGGCAAGTCCTTCTAAACCTTTCTTCGAGATATATTGCAAATATTTTTGAACTTTCTCATAACATGTTGCTAGTATTCAAAATAAATCTTGTTTTACATTGCAAGTGTTTAAACTATTCCACCTTGAACCCTGATCATATCATTGAACTTGAACTGTAAGCTTTATTTCTTGTAAACCACCAATGGTTGATTTCCCAAATATTAAACCATATAATACAATACTACTATGCAAATACATACACACCATAAACCAAGTATTTCAACAGAATTTCTTGCGCATATAGAAACTTATACACCACTGGAATACCCTATCACATCCAAGATCAATACCATGTATTATCATTGAACCATTGTTCTTCAGATACTTGATTCTTCATCAGGCTTGAAGCCGTTCTTTATACTTATACCTTGATACACCCTGGTGATACCTGTGAAATATTTTATGCTTTGAGATAAATGCTTTATCAATGTTAATTATGATTCTATTTTATTGAATTGCATTGGTTATCCTATTGAATTGTTTTAGAATTGGATGGTTTTATAAATGTGGAGCAGATTCGTGGTCAGACCAGATTCGTGGTCATATTAGGTCAATGCGTGCCTTGGATCCAGTATATAGAGCAAAGTCAGGAGCCTTGCTCGGGGTTAGTGTGTGACTGATCAGCAGTCTAACCTTAGTTTTTAAAAATGAAAAGAAGATCTCAATTTATGCATTGCTTATCTAGAAACTTGATTCTTATGAATCATTTAAACTGATCATTGTTGAACCTCAGTTATTGCTATTATGACTTGCTGAGCTAGTTAGCTCACTCTTACAAATCTGTTTATGTAATTTTACAGTTGAAAAGGAAATTATTGGTAACGAGGATTCCCTGTTCAGTGTGCGAGCTAGGATTCCAAGATATGATGGACCGAGTTAGCAGGAGCTTTATAATGTAGATAGTTATGTAAGATTGTAAGAATGATATCATTATCAATTGTAAGCGAAACTAGTTGGGATTGGGCACGATGTAATAAAAGTTAAGGTTGTAGCTTGTTTTCATACTTTAACTTGTTGCGATCCATGGTTATGATAAGAAAGGTCTTTGCATATATTACTTTCATAAGCAGGTATTTATATATTGAGTGTGTGTGTGTTGTGAACCCCAAACCTCTGACCCGGGTTTGGAGGGCGTCACATGTTTGGTATCAGAGCTACAGGTTATAAGTCACTAAAATAAGCCTAGATTATCGGGAATGGGTAGAGGATAAGATTAGAATTAAGAAATAGAAAAATAGAAAGTCAAGAGGTTAAGTGCGACCAAATAGTAGGTTTTAGTGTGATTCGTAATGAGATTCGAGATCCAGATCTAGCGACGTGATTTCAAGATGGCGGCGATGGAAGAATCTTTTATCCCTGGATCGTTTGATCATTCAGAGCCTTCAGTCGGAAGACTATCATCTGATTTACGCCTTGCTCTTCCACCGGTTTTAGCCATATCCCCCCTGTTGTGATGGTTGCACCTTTTCAAGCTAGTATCTTATCCCTTGATGGGAGACTACCTATTCGATAATTCCTCACATGCTGATTCTGGTTCTACCGGATATTGAGCTGTGAGCGCATCTCTTCTGTCTACCCTATGCCTTGTTCTATACCATTAATTTAAAACCCGTTTTATGAAGTAACAACACCTAGAAGGATGGATTTGAGAGCTACAACATATGGTGAATACACGAGATATTAAGAGGGGTAAGAAGAGACCTAGAGAGAGAATTTAGTTATTCCGAAGGATAGCTGCTACCAGGTTATATGGAGCTATTGATGAGTATGCCTCCCATGATTATCTTGTGGAGTAAGCTAGAGGGATTTTTAAAGAAATTTGAGAGGATTGGAGATCGAGACTTTTCTTGGAATTTGATGACGATGTTATGACCAAACATGATACGTGTAGAAAGTAATATGATATAAATCGACCTTGTGTTATAAAATAGATCTGATGATTACTGGATAAATTTGTTATACTTAGTAATCATAAGAGATGGTGATGGGAATGTTACCAGTATGAAAGATTAGAAGTGAAGTAACGAATAAGGTAATATGCAACGGTAATTGGAGTTTTTGTTTACCAATGAAGGAAAATGGACCCAATAAGGGGTAGAGGGTAAATGGAAATGAATTGGTTGTTATCTGAGTATTTTACCTAATTTGATACTTGGTAGTGGTTGAGAAAGAGGATAACCGACCAGGTGTACGATTTTCAAAATTGTACACCAGTTTTCAAAAGAGATTTTCCTCAACAAAAATTTTCTAAAAGTCTTTTAAACAAAACAAGTTTTAAAAACTTGGTTGTCAAACTACTACTTGAGTTTCTTGTTTGTTATAAGATTCAGATTATCCAGAAGAATTCTTGTCCTACTAGCTAGTGTGGTTCGTTTAGAAGGCCAGGTGGACTCGCTATTATGTAGAAGATTTGATTGCTCCCAGCAGAAGAATGCAAATATGGTATGATAAGTTTAACGACAGAATCAATGTACAGAAAAACTATTCATCCAATTTCTCAGATGATTAAAGTCCAAAGAAAGCGTCGATTCACAAGAAGGCGAGTACGGGAAAAGAAGATTGAAAAAATCTCCAGACTTTTCCAATTGGAAGAATGTTATTAGCAAAGGAGTAGATATATTGAATGATCAGTAGCGTAAGAGAAATTTGAAGTTATGATTGTAAATCTCATAAGAGTGAAAATATGGTTGAATTATAAAAATATTGAACATGGAAATGAGACGCTAAAGATGCAAGATCTAATACATGGGAATTTATTCTAATAATCGATTGAAGAAGGCATTTCAGAGAACTTTTAAAAGTCAATATACGCCTCGGTAAGGGATCTGTTTATCGAACAAATATTGAAGTTGTAAGTAGATGGAATGTGAATAGCGACCAAAGATATTATTCTTTTTTACACTATTATAGTGTATAATCTTCTGATTCTCGAATAAAGCATGAACTCTCTTCATCATAAGTCCTATGAGGCGATAAGAAAAAGAAATTTTTTGAATTCCTTTCGGATCATTCCTCCTTCAAAATATTGTTTTCTGATTGAGACAAGCAGTGTTATGGCATGATGCTTTGTTGAAATAACAAAGAGTCTGGTGGGACGCCACCTAATCATGTGCTATATGCCATATAGTATGAAAGACTGGCCATCTTGAGTACAAATATAGTTGTCTAACTCATATCTAAATCATCATTCATTCTTTCTTCTTCAATTTTGATTTCTTGATTTATGAATCCTTCCGATTATTTCCTTATACTATTATCCCTTACAAAAAGTTTCCAATCAGAATCATATACACAAATTCCTTCTTGTGTAATGTCTATTCCTTGAATGTTTTAAAAGGAAGTGAAATGAACCCGTGTAGCCGATGGAGTTATAGGATAAGTGTGGATAATTGCAAGCCGATAAATGGTGGACATTTACGTATAGAGAATAACCATTATGCTGATAAGGGGATTGTTGTGAGGACATCAAATCAGAGGCAAAAATTTGTATACATGATACGTTGCAAGTATGAGATTTTGGCGTGAATTGGAATAGTTAGCGAACCATATGAGGTAAATTAATAAGAGGAATAAAAAGTAAAGTTACGTATATCGGATAAGGCAAATGATTGATTGGACAGCAGAAGCGAATGAAGAAATTCTTAATTATAACCAGATAATCGATTAATACATTTTGAAGATGAAGCATACCTCAATCATGTGAGAGATACTTGCCATGAGGATTCAATATCGAAGAAATGCTAGTTACGAATAAACTTCAAAGGTGTTCTTCAAGAAAGGGTTGGGTTTTCCCACTTAAGTAAATGAATTATGATAAATTTGATACTAGTAACTGAGCCAGTGAAAGGAGTTCAATATGAAAAGACATACGGGGAGATGAAAATATGGTGATGAAACTGCAAGGATTTTTAAGAAGTGATACTTTTAAACCAAATGAATTCTTTAACAAGATTATAAGAGTGTTGGTTGAGACCATGTGTTGGTTATCAGAAGTTGAACGAGTTAACTAATAAGAATAAATGTATATTATCAAGGATAGACGAATTGTTAATGAGAGAGCTTGAATTGAAACATGAACTGGAAGAATTTTAGAATAATTTATAATAGTACTCAGTAGTGATATTCGGTTATAATCAAAGGATATGAGAAATGGTATGATATAATAAGAATTGTTCGCTATAATCTTTTGTTGAACTAAAATATGAGTTGTACTAGTTTGTATTATATGTGATGGTGAAATGGTGAGTTTAGAAGATGGAAGTTGATTGGTCTACTTGTGAGTTGATTGTTGGTGTCGGCTTGAGTCCGGATGGTAGTCCATAATATAAAGGAGATACTGCCCAAATTTTCAGAAAATACCCTACTCTTAAAGATAGAAAGTATACTTCCGTGTGTTATTGATATTCATATTAATATTCCAAATGATTGTGATGTCGGTTCTTGAAAGAGGTTGTTACAGCCAATCCGACTATATATAATTGGTCTTTGATTTTATTTAGCTAGTCACCACTTGGTATAATTGATTAATTAAGTAAGCTAATTGGTTAATTTTACCAATTAATGGTTAGTTAGATGGAAATTGTTTCCAATTAGATTAAGTCAAATTTTGATGTGACTTTCAAAACCGAAATCAAAGCAATAAGGAAATTTGGAGAAAGTAAGGACACTAGTAGAATTCAAAAATTGCTGCAAGTGTGTGAGGTTTTACTTGGATGAATATGCCCTTAGTAATGGACAAGGAAAATAGAAAGTTATTTGTATGGACAGGTGAGAAGAATGTTTTTAAGAACTAAAGATCTAAGATAGAGCAAAGAGAAGGAAGGAAAGGAAGAAGGGAGGTGGAATAAAGAAGAGATTTGTACCTACACCAATATGGATTTTATTAGCCAATCAAAGAGATTCTATCACCTGCAATAAAGTTTTATTAAAGGATGTCTTATTCCCAAATTGTTTTGATAATCATATAATAAATGATTTATTAATTATTTCTGTTCTGGATAAAATGTGAGCTACAGTTTTAGTTCAGTTTCTAATTGATATTGATACTTAGGTTGTTGTTAAATATCAAAAGTGGTATTAATATAGATTATTAATGTTTACTTTAGTATGGAATGTTGTGAGCATCAAAGTTCGTATTGATATCTAATTTGATATGACATCAAAATGAGTATTAATATCAGGAGCTCGGTTGTGAATGAGCTATGAGAATGAAGAATGGAAATAGGAAAGAAAATGGAATCAAAAGGATGATAAATAAATTTTATGGGTAAGATATGGGTAACCTGAGGGACAAAAGTAAGATACAAAAATTTAGGAAACATTTGTAAATTGAGATAGGGAATGTTTCCCAGGAGTACGACTAAGTACCAAGGGCTAAAAGAAGATATCTAGTGACCAGACATAAAGATAAAATTGGGGGGGGGGGGGAAATTAAAGAGACGATAAAAGAGCCTCGAATGCCAATTGCTAGAATTAGAAAGAAAAGAGAATTAATAGGCATTGTGCTGGTCCTTTTGAAATGGTAAAATAAGCAAGTTATGTGTAAGTGAGTTGGCTTCGCCGCCACACGTATACATGGTTCATAGGGTGTTTATATGTGTATATTCACAAAAAGTAATTAATCTCCATTATATATAAAATGGAGCCTTGAGTTGAGTTATAGGATCATCTAATAGAATATGATGTCAGCGAGAGGCTGTTGAGTAATGAGTGATGCTGCGAGTAAAAGTTTATGAAAAGTTGTAAGGTTGAGAGATCAACCTGAGAAAAATGGAAGTGCGATAGTGGAATATATCATTATCTGATCCTTATTGTGATTCTGAGGACGGAATCCTTTTAAGGGGGGGAGGATGTAATATCCGGGACATAGCGTGTAATTATTTTAATTGATAAATAATTATTATGTGATTATATTGTGATTTTTGGTGAATTATCTGATGATTGGTGTTGTTATGTGGATGTTTATATATGGTAAAGTATAAGTTTGTTAATTTTATTATGTCCAGAATAAAATATAGATAATTAAGATATTTTTCTGGTAATTTTTGGGGTGTTATATGATTTTATATTTATTTATGAATTTATTAATTATTTTCTGAATAATTACAAAATCATTTTCTAAAGCCGGGAATCGTCCAACCTCAACCGTGTTTATGTTTTTACAACCTGAAACTCTTCCAAAAACTCCTTTCTAACCTAATCTGGTAATTCCCGATATTTTCCGTGTTTTGACTTTTTCGATCCGGATTACGGTTTGACCCGTGCGCGTCCTGGCACAAAATTTTCAGTACGCTAACCCTTTTCGATAACGTTATCTTCATACAAATCGTTTTATAAAAGCTCGGTTTTGATAATTATCCAAAATAGGATAATGCTTATCCAAAACAGGATAGTGCTTATCCAAAACAAGATAATGTTTATCCAAAACGTTATCCGATAGGATCGTATATATACTTACTTAGCGGCTAAGAAATGTATTTATTGATCCAACACGATCCAGAATGTACTAATATTCCGTAAATATAAATAGCCAATACAGTATTGTATTTTGTACAGATAATCATTTGCAAACAGAAAAACTATATAGTTTTCAGAGAAAAACCTTAAAATTCATCGCGTTCTTGAAAATCAATCACACAAATGAAGGCGTAATCGAACTCCGATTTGGGCGTGCAATATATCAAAATGAAGCTCTCGAAAAACTCTTTCTGAATCAACCATCTATTTTGGTGCAGGTATCAAGGTAGTTTTCTTATTTAATTGTTTTATGTTGAATTTATTAAAGATTAAATTATGAAAATTTGTTCTTGATGTTGTTGATATGGTTTCATCATTCCATCGTGTAGATAATATTTTTCTGGTCAATTTGGTATATTATATGTTAAAAATAGAGTTCAATAACATAGAGAAAATGATGTTTGATTCTCGGATTTTAAAATTAGGGTTCTTGGTATGAATGTTCCTAATTAAAAATTAGGTGTTTCTTTGTTAGGGGTTATTAGACGATTTGAATGACTGTGTTATGTTCCTGGTTAAATTTAAGATCCATTAATGTATATGTGTACAACAAACGATTCCTGGATACCCCGTAATTGAGCTCGCCGGATTTTGTTCGAGTTCGCCGACTTTTTATTTGATTTTTGTCGAAGTTAGTTCTGAGATGAACGTTGGTGTTTGATTATTGGTTATTTGTGTTGCTGGAAGGGATTAGAACAGATTGGCAACAAAAACTTGTTCGATCCGTGTCGTTATGGTCGGGATTGGGCTTCACCGGAGGTTATTCCGGTCGCCGGGAACTGGGTTCTTCACGAACCCGTATATGTTCTTGGTGACCCGGATTTTGACTCGGTTTGACCCGGTTTTGATCCAATTGATTTCAGAATCAATTCTGAAATTACGTTTTTATAGTTTAATCCCCAGAGTTTCAAAAGTTTGCAAAAATTGGATTTCTGTTTTCTTTATTTTCTAAAATGTATTTTCTTTTTATAAAAGTTTCAGAAATTGATTATTATTTATTTAAAAATTCAAAAATTCATTATTTAATCTCTGAAAAATTATTTTTTTTAAATAAATCTTAATTATTTAATTAATTAATTTTAGTTGATAATTAATTACTTAATTAGTAAATTAATTTAAATATTAATTGATTAATTAATTTAATTAGTTATTAATTAATTTAATTAGTTATTAATTAATTTTAATTGATTTAATAATTAGATTTAATTATTTACCTTTGATTTAAAAATTCTGAAAAATAGTTTCGAGCTTTAAAATATTATTTTAAATTATTTTCAAGGCTCGATAATTATTATAAAATTATGTTAAAGTCAGATTCGGGTGTTTGAACCCTATTATTTTATTATAAATTGATTCAGAGTCCCTTTTTAATTCCGAAAAATATTTAAAATTTCGTATTAAATACATGGAAAATTATTTTGACCCCGAATCTTCTTTGAAAAATTATTATTTTGATCGAATATCTTGCGTGTTACGTGCTACATTCTATCTAATTGATGTGTTATATGCCTATGTGGTTATTGTTTGACGGTTTTTGCTGTAACTTTCAATTCGTAAATCGGATTTGGGTAAAATGAAGGGTAGATAGAAGCTTATGATGTCTATGTGATGATTATAATATTATTAGATTGAGTATTGATAGAGGCTTGTAATGTCTAACAGACTATGCGAGGCATAGAAAAAGAAAGTTAGTGATCTGTGGATAGAATTGAAGCGTAGAAAGAGAAGGCCAGTGATTGACGAATAGAAGCAAGGCATAGAAAAACAAGGAAAGTGATTGAAAAGTAAAACTGTTAGATGAGTACAAGTAAAGTTGGGAATCATTTGTGATAAGGCAAGTCCTTCTGAACCTTTCTTCGAGATATATTGTAAATATTTCTGAACTTTCTCATAACATGTTGCTAGTATTCAAAATAAATCTTGATATACATTGCTAGTGCTTAAACTATTCAACCTTGAACCCTGAACATAGCATTGAACTTGAGCTGTAAGCTTTATTTCTTGTAAACCCCCAACGGTTGATTTCCCAAATATTAAACCATATAATAAAATACTACTTTGCAAATAAATAAACACCATAAACCAAGTATTTCAACAGAATTTTTTGTGCATATAAAAACTTATACAACCTGGAATACCCTATCACATCCAAGATTAATACCCTGTATTATCATTGAATCATTATTCTTCATATACTTAATTCTTCATCAGGCTTGAAGTCGTTCTTCATACTTACACCTTGATACACCCTGGTGATACCTGTGAAATGTTTTATGCTTTGAGATAAATGCTTTATCAATGTTAATTATGATTCCGTTTTATTGAATTGCAATGGTTATCCTATTGAATTATTTTAGAATAGGATGGTTTTATAAATTTGGACCAGATTCGTGGTCATATTAGGCCAATGCGTGCCTTAGATCCAGCATATAGAGCAAAGTCGGGAGCCTTGCTCGGGGTTAGTGCATGATTGATCAGCAGCCTAACCTTGTTTTTTAAAAATAAAAAGAATATCCAATTCTATTCAATACTTATCTAAAAACTCGATTCTTATGAATCATTTCAACTGATCATTGTTGAACCTTAGTTATTGCTATTATGACTTGCTGAGCTAGTTAGCTCACTCTTGCAAATCTGTTTATGTTATTTTACAGTTGAAAAAGAAATTGTCGGTAACGAGGATTCCCAGTCCAGTGTGCGAGCTAGGATTCCAGGATAAGATGGACCGAGTTAGCAGGAGCTTTATAATGTAGATGAGTTATGTAAGATTGTAAGAATGATATCATTATCAGTTGTAAGATAAACTAGTTGGGATTTGGCATGATGTAATAAAAGTTAAGGTTGTGGATTGATTCATACTATATACTGTTGTGATCCATGGTTATGGTAAGAAGGGTGTTTGCATATATTACTTTCATAAGCAGGTATTTATATATTGAGTGTGTGTGTTGTGAACCTCAAACTTCTTACCCGGGTTTGGATCGCATCACATCAAACCCTTTTTCTCAGCAGATATGTTCTTTAGTGTCCTCTGATTTTCAATATGGTGTTGTGCCTGACTAGTTGATCCTTCTATTGCTCCCCCTAAGCTGTTGCTGGGATTTTCTGAAAATATTTACCCCTGTTGATTGGCTTCATTGAAATAATAAGTTATGTTATACGCTGCCATTCCATTGCTTGGATATGAATCATCAATACCATTAATTTCTCCTGTAACAGCTTGGAGCATGGAGTTAGTGAACTGTGCAATTAGACTGTCTATCTCCTTCTGTTTATCAACCACAAATGCCTTGTAGATTATAGACTCCACTGACTACCCATGAAGAATATCCTTACAAATCTTAGCTGCAAATGCCAAGATCTTCAAACAACTAAAAACATTTTATTGTTTAATTTTGTAGAATATTCTCTCCAGACACTTTCAGGTTATCCAGTGTTTGCTTCTGTTGGCCATTAACACATTAGCGGTCTTCATGTATACATCCAGATCAAGACTTGATCTTACTTATTACAAACTGTTTTGACTGCTACAGCCCTTTGGTATTTAGAAAGTATTGATTAGCTTGATATTTCCCTTGTAGCTTTAATCAAGTTCTGGTTCTTCCTTTGTAACACTCTATTCTAAGACGGAGCTCCCGGGGCTGAACATGTCTCAAAATATTCTTTATGTTACTCATATTAATCAGAACTGCTTCTTGAATTCAGTCCCATTATCTGACCCCAAGATTATTTCTGTTACAGTTGCTTTCAGCTTGATCTTCTTTGATGTGATCAATCACCATTTGTGATGTCTTGTCATTAGAACGTACGAACAACAACTTTGTTTATTAAAAATAATTATCCACCATCACTAAGGTATATCTTTACTTTGATGTAATGTTGTCTTTGATTTCTCTTTCTGACATGCCTCACATTTATCATCTTCTGAATTCTAAATGAGGTAGCCCTCTCACTAATCCCTTTTTACAAGAGAATTCCTCGTGTTAATGTTCAAGGGTGAGAGCTTCTAATGCCATAGCTAAACTTTTGTCAGATGAAGCTTTATAGCAAAAACCATTGACTTCACCTTTCATGAGATTCCAGTCTAGCCACGAGCATATCCTTTTCTTACTCTAACAAGAGCAAGCTTCTCAACCTTCCTGCTTTAGATGAGACATTAATCCTTCGTTGAATTGACATTTTGTCCTTTAATGCAGAACTGTCTAATAAAAAGATTTGTGCCTTGATTCTCCAGCAAGAAAGATGCTTCAATTTTTATTAGTGATACCAATGATTAGTTGTTTTCAGTGATAG
This sequence comes from Apium graveolens, assembly GCF_009905375.1. Lineage (NCBI taxonomy): Eukaryota > Viridiplantae > Streptophyta > Magnoliopsida > Apiales > Apiaceae > Apium > Apium graveolens. Next base: position 296,428,238 of record NC_133652.1, on the reverse strand, counting down.
TAATTGTTGAATCCATGATGACATTCCTTTTTCTACAAATCTTGTCCCGTGATGAAAACCTTTACTGTCATCTCCAAAGATAATTGACGGAATAGCTTTTGTTAATCACATTTGACTATGAGGCTCTTTCTTTGATCATATGCCTTGAGTATGAATTACCAAGAATATATATGAATCAATTAACATGTTATGTCCTGCACTCACAAATGGATTAACATTTCTTGGTACCCAAATTATCAATTTGGGTCCTTATGGATTAGAGATTTTACTACAAACAGAGATAACAACAGCTGCAACCTTATCATTATAATTCTTATCTTTGACTCACCATTTTCTCCATTTTAATACCCTTAACAGATTTGCCTTGAGTACTACGAGATGCATTCATGGCATTGAAATAAGCAAGCATTGCATTAAAAATACATGGAATTCATTCAAAAACATTACACATAAGAAATAAGAAAGATATGCATGATATGGAATAAACAGAATTAACAAATAAAACACTATTTCTATCTAGTCCAATCTTGTCATTCTATCTCATATAGCCGGCTCAATCCAATTATAAGCTAATACATCTTAACAAACAATTGAGATCAAATGAATAAATATTATTGTAATAGGATACAGAGAGTAAGCATAAACAAAGGTCTTATATGCTGGAAAACATATATCTCACTAAAGCAATTAATCATGTTCAACAAATATTCAAATACATATTTAAGATTATCTAAAGTAACATGCACAAGTTAAACATCAATCCTAGTTACCAGAAAAATATTCTAGTGAACTAGTTCAGCATTATCTATGTGTGATGTTATCATGCTTATGCAAGTGTTAAACATTTAAACATTAAGATCTTATCATGCATTGAATATTGAGAGCAAAATATTACAGTGGTTCAAGAAATTGAAACCTGAGATATGTGAGTTGGGCCATCTTCAGAGATTTCTATGAAAGCAAGATATTCATTATCTTCCTTCTCGTCATCTGATCAATCCCAACTCTTTCCTGATGCACTATAAGTTTTGATTGGTTTCTTCCCTAAGAAAACATTCCACCTTTGTCACAACTCTTCAAATGAATCCTTACTCACCCTTGTTTGTCAAGCTTCTTGTTCTGTTGTAGCAAAACCCCTGATAGTTACTTGACACATAATGTTTGTCATACCTGTAGCTAGAAAATCTTGTTTATGTCCCAATCTCAGTCTTGTAATCACCTCTTGAACTAAATCCTGAAGCGTCTCTACTTTAGAATAGATTAACTTAATCCTTAGATATAGCTTCTGTATTCCATCTGAATCTAATGCGACTAAACTTCCATGACATGTGAAACACTGCCCTGACGTCCAGTCCCTCAAATACTTCTACATAAGCTTCCATTGATTCAGCTATCACTAACTCTTACATTTTGTCCTTAGGTTTCAACTTTAATGCATATAACTGAGATGTTTGTATGTCCCCACTATTATCTCTAACCTCCACAGTTCCTGCCTTTCTGATCTCTATGATTCCCGGATATATGTAGCATTGGTACAAATTAGTGTGTGACTGTATAATCTGGAATCATTATAGTTGTCTTTAAAATCTTTGAGAAAAATTGTACCCGTAGATATTTTATTCCTTTCCAGTATCTGAAAATCCATTGGTATCCTATGGAGTATGCCTTTGAGGAAATTTCATAATTTTCTTCTGTATGTCTCGAAATCAGCTTCATTGGAATAAGAAAACCATTATCTTCCATATTCATGTTCGGGAATTTTTCGTCTGAATAGCACATGGTCTTCGTTTTCTTCGAAAGATTAAAGTCAACTTTAAAAGTCCGGACGAATCCTTAGTCTACCAATCATTTCAGTACCCTTAATTTAATATTTAATAGAAATTTAAATTTCCAAAATTTTTAATTTTCTTAGAAAATAAATTAATTAAAAATAAATATTTAAGAACAATTTAATTTTCAAGAATTCCGAATTTTCTTAAAAAATAAATATAACATAAAATATTATCTAAAAAAATTTAAATTTAAGAATTTTTAAATTTTCAGTAAAGAAAATAAATCAAAAATAAAAAATTGCACTCCAAGTTACTTGCGACTAGAAGCAACTCTAGTATACAGAATTCTTACTTGCGGCCAGGACTTCATAGAGAGTGTTGTTAATTTGCCTTAGCTTTTTCTCCGCATCTGAGACCACACCGTTACATGCGTTTAATTGGGGCAAGTAACTCTTATACTTGGGAAAAAAAACTCAGTCTCCTGTTATTGTCACAAGTAATAATTCACGTGAAGTTTCACGTGTGCACCATTTTGTTGTGTGGCTGCATTTTTGTATCTAGCGCGTGCATTCTACTATTCTGCTTTTCTAGCTACTAATGCGCGTGTACTCCGACTTCCTAGAGGTGCCAATTATTTGCTTGTTGAATATAGGTGATCAAAACTTGATTTCACGAGGTGTCAAATCAAGTAAACTAAATGATAACATGGCTTCCAATCAAACTAACAAAAACCTGGCAGCTCTTTTGTATACAAATTATCGAGAAAGGAAAATCTATCTGGCAGCCATTCAGAAAAAAAAACCGAAAAAATAAATTTATGTTTTAATTTTTTATTTACTAAAATTTAAATAATAAATTTATTTAACTCAAATTTATAAAAAAATTATTTAAAATAAATTCATAAAATAAACTTATTCAAGTTTAAATTATAAATTCATTTGAAATAAACTTATAAAATAAATTTGCTAAATCAAATTTACAAAATAGATTAAAGTAAATTTAAATTAATAAAATAAATTTATTTAACAAAGTCTCTCGTTAATTAGAATCCAAACAGCTTCTGCACACCGAGCTACACTGAGCTAAGGATCCTGATTTGTGTGTCAACCAGCAGGCTCTGATACCAATTGTTAGGTCCGAAGTATCGTAAATGGGGGGTTGAATACGATGCTCACTAAATTAAAAAATTCTTTTGAATCTTTTACGGATATAAAATTTAGTGTTCGGTTAGTGGTTCCGTGTTCTTGAGGTGAAAAGTGTTTAGGAACAATAAAATGAGAAACACAAGATATTCAGAAAAATATATATTCATATATAAATCCGCGAGGGGTGTTGCTACACTCCGGTAAATAAATTAACCGACTACAATCTAAGAACAACAAAGTTTATAGCTTTTACAAAGATTTACAAATCAAATCCTATACAATGATCTAACTTTTGTTTGTCTAAGGATTTAATTACCAGGTAACGATTACAATGCCCCTATGAATATCCAAGAGTTAAACCGTGCATTATAATGTTGCTCTGGTGAGAAGTTAAACGGATATTCAAGGTGCTTGAACTTCTCTGAAAATCTTTGCTTCTTTTTTCACCAGCTCTCGTTGGAGAAGAAGATGAACAGAACAATTCTTATTGCTTGATCTGCTGTTGTGTAGACTTTATATCAATTCAAATGTGTGGCTAAAAATGGACCACATAAATAATTGATTGAATCAATAAATTTATGGCTGAGTTAGTTGCGTCCAGGCCTTCTATCACTTACTTGCGCACACAGAGGGAGCAATTGTACTTAGCATATTTTTGTGCTCACAGTTTCTTGCGACCACCAATTCACTAGAACATTACTTGTACTTAACAAAAAAACCAAACACAAGTTACTTGCGACTGGTTGTACTAGTATATGTACTCGAATTTTACTTAACCAAAAACTACCCATGTTTCCTTTCCTCTTTCCTTTTTCCTTTTTTTGTTTTATTTTCTTTTATTTCTTGTTTTTCTTTTCTCTTTCTTTTCTTTTTTTTTTCTCTTTCTTTTTGTTTTTCTTTTATTTTTCTTTTTTGTTTTCTTTTGCTTTTTGTTTTCTTTTTCTTTGCTTTTCTTTTTATTTGCTTTTCTTTTTCTTTTTATTTAAGATTAAATTGTAAATAAATGAATTTATAAAATAAACTTAAATATAACTTATATAAATAAACTAATTTAGATTGATAAAATAAACTTATATAAAGTTTATAAGATAAATCATTTTAAGTTTATTAAATAAATTATATTAAAGTCCATTAAATAATTTATTTAAGTTAACAGTTAAACTTTGAACTAGTCCAATCCCTCGAGTTATTTAGTTGTATACCCTGTGCACCTCTTCTTGTACTTTAACAGATAAACGTTCAATCCAAGTACGTTCCTTAACTTAACAATTCTTCTAAAAATAATACCCAGATTTCTTTCATGACCTGTTGACGCCTAATGCAACTGATCTGGTTCATAGACGACTAACTTCGATTCAGGTCTTCGTGTTATAGCCTTAATTACATTGTTAATGTTAGGAATATATGTATTAGTTTGATGATAAGTTAAACAAAATATTTAAGTAGAAATCTAGTGTGTGTAGCCTCAACGGATAAAACCATCTTGGCTATCCGTTGATGGAGTAACTTTACATAGAAATAAGTTTAGTATTATAGCACATTTCAGTCTCTGTATTTAAGTTATAATTCTTAGAAGTTGTGGGAAATTAGAAGTCATGTTGACTTCTAGTAGATATGCAAATAGGAGGGCTAGTTGTAAATATTTCATGCCTTGTAATTTTGTATAAATTAAGTAGTATCAACGGATAGATTAAAGGCCTTCAACGGATGAGAAACAAAGCTTCAACGGATGTCTCCAAAAGCTTCAACGGATAACATCCATCAACGGATGAGTGCATCAACGGATAAAACTTCAACTATTGAAGCATCAACGGATGTCACTAAAGCATCAATGGATAAAGCCATCAACAGATGAAAGCTTCAATGGATGCTAAGTTCCATAGCAGTTGATAGTGACAATTCATAAGCTGACAGAGGCACATGGGTTGACAGAGACAATTGGAATGTGGTAGCCTCTTGAAGGAATCAAGAAAAAGTAGCATTTCCATTCTGGTGCAAATAAGGAAGTATTCAAAGATTCACAGATTATCTTAGATTGGATTGGATAGAGAAATGAAGAAGAAATATGTGAAGAACTATTTTTTAATTGTATTTTATCTTTGTCTTCACTTGTAAACTTGGTGATATATAAACCAAGTTGCAGCTAGTAATTAGATGTAAATTTTCCAGAGCTGTTTAGAAAAACATAGAGAGAAAATCATCTAGTTTGTACTAGGAAGCAGCTGTGATCAATTCTTTGTATCACAGATTTTCTGAAATACACATCTCTGGTGGAACAACAAATCCACCAGAAAAGTTTTTAAAGCCTTTGTGTTCTTTACATTTGTGTCTTGAATATACATCTGTCTGCACCTGCTCAAAGCAATTCACACACATCTGTTCATCATACACTTAGCTTTTCAAATTGCTCAAAACTTGAAATTTTTTTGAGATTTACATTCAACCCCCTTCTGTAAATCTCATTAGTTAGTTCCTTGGGAATAACAATTGGTATCAGAGCAAGCTCTTGACATACAAAGAGTTTAAAGATCTATTCTACTAACATCATGAGTAAGAAGGATATTGGAGTGAAGATTCCAATCCTGGAAAGAGATAATTATCATCAACTGAAAGTGAAGATGCATCTACATCTTCTCTCTCAAGATGAAAGCTACATCAACTGCAATGAGAATGGTCCTCACATCCCTCACAAAGTGGCCACAGCTGCCACTGCCACAGTTGATGTTGGACAGTCTATTCCCAAGCCAAAAGCAGAATGGACTAATGAAGATATTGAAGAGGTTCACAAGGACAAGAAGGCCATGAACATTCTGTTTAATGGCCTAGACAAAGATATGTTTGATAATGTCATTAACATCCAAACTGCTAAGGAAATTTGGGATACTGTACAACTTATCAGTGAAGGTACTCAACAAGTTAGAGAAAACAAAATGCAGCTTCTCATTCAACAATATGAATATTTTCATTCTGAAGAAGGAGGATCATTGAATGATACCTTCAATAGATTTCAGAAACTGTTGAATGGATTGAAGCTGTATGGCAGAGTGTACCAAGTCAAGGATTCCAACTTTAAATTTCTGAGGTCTCTACCAAAGGAATGGAAGCCTATGACTGTTTCACTAAGGAATTCTCAAGATTATAAGGACTTCACACTTGAAAGATTATATGGAATTTTGAAGACCTATGAACTTGAGATGGAGCAAGATGAGATGTTGGAGAAGGGAAAGAGAAAAGGTGGATCAGTTGCACTTGTAGCTGAAAATGAGAGAACTGAAGCCAGGAATGAAGAAAAGACAATGCCAAGTCTCAAAATTGGCACAAGCAAATCAGAATCAAGCAAGGGAAATGAGCAAGCAGCTAAGGTTGAAGACAATTTCAGTCAAGATGACTCTGATGATGTTGATGAACATCTGGCTTTTCTGTCCAGAAGGTTTGCAAAGATGAAATTCAAGAAAAACACTAGAGCCACTAAGCCAAACAAGAACATGGTGGACAAATCTAAGTTCAAGTGTTATAACTGTGGCACAAGTGGACACTTTGCAAGTGAGTGCAGAAAGCCAACTTCTGAAAAGAAGAAATTTGAGCAAGTGGATTATAAAAAAGAAATATTTCAAATTGCTCAAACAAAAGGAAAAGGCTTTTCTGACTCGGGAAAATGATTGGGCAGCTGATGGAGCTAATGAAGATGATGATATGGAGTATGTCAACTTAGCCCTGATGGCTAATTCTGATGAAAATGAAACTAGCTCATCAAGCAACCAGCTAATCACTACTAACCTCTCTCAGCTTTCTAAAAATGAATGCAATGAAGCTATAAATGATATGTCCAATAAATTATATCATTCACGTGTTTCCCTTAAATCACTGGCTAAAGATAACACGAGAATTAAAGAGAATAATTTGTTTTTAAGTGATAGGAATATTGTGTTAGAGGGTAAGGTAATTGAGCTTGAAAAGATTAAAATCAAATGCTTATCTGTTGAGAGTGAACTAGAAGAGTCTATTAAGAAAGTAGAAGTTCTTTCTAAATAACTAGAACGTGAGCAAGAGGTAATCAAGGCCTGGAAAACATCTAGGGATGTTAGTGCTCAAATTGTCATGGTTCAAGGAATTGAATCACTTTGTGAGAATGCCTGGAAGAAAAACAAAAAGGAAATGGAATTAATTGATGGACTGTCAACGGATGTGGAATCAACGGATGACGAAAGTCATACGTTGAAGGAAGAAAGGAACATCCGTTGAAGGCTTATCAATTGAAACAGGAAAATGATTCTAAAAGGGATAATTTGAAAAATCTCAGTAAGAAGTTTGGTTCAACTTCCAAGAACTTTGTCAAAGAAGAAGCTAGCACATCCAAAAATGCCAGTAAGGTGAATATAGGACACATGACTTTAGATCAGTTGAAAAATAGGCTTAAGTTGGTTGAGGATAAAAAGGAAACTAAAAGAAAATCTAATAAAAATGGGAAGGTAGGGATTAACAAACACAACAACTACACACCTGATAAGTATGCTCCTAGAAAAAGTTGTGTGCATTATAGTAGTGTTAATCATCTATCTGCTAACTGCAAATATGTTAAGAATTCTCCCATGCCTTTAACTCCTTCCATGCCTAACATGTCTATGTCACCACTGCATGTTATGCCTGTTATGTCTCAACAGAATCCACATGCACATTTTGCAAACATGCCATATGTTAATAATCCTTATTTTGCTGCATTTAGTATGCCTCAAATGCCATACAACATGCCTATGTGGAATAATATGTTTGCACAATTTATGCCTTATCAAAATTCAACCAAATGTGCTAAATGATTTTGTGACTAACCCTACACTTCAACCAACTACATCTGAGATCAAGGTTGACTCAAAGTTACCTAAGTCAAAAGGTGCATGAAGTGTGAAGTCTAGGAAAAAGACTAACAAGGCTGGACCCAAGGAAAATTGGGTACCATAATCAACTTGATTTGATTTTGTTGTGTGCAGGGAAAAAGAAGGAATCTATGGTACTTGGACAGTGGTTGTTCAAAAGCACATGATAGGAGATTTCACCCTGCTCACAAAGTTTTAAGGAGAGAGCTGGCCCTAGCATAACCTTTGCGGATGACAACAAAGGGTTCACTATGGGATATGGCTTGATTTCAAAGGAAAATGTCATCATTGATGAAGTTGCATTAGTTGATGGTCTCAAACACAATCTATTGAGCATCAGTCAACTTTGTGACAGAGGGAATACTGTTTCCTTCAATTCTGAAGCCTGTGTTATCTCTAGTAAGAAGGACAACAAAGTGGTTCTAACTGGAGTTAGAAAAGGGAATATGTACTTGGCTGACTTCAAATCTACAGATACAGAATCAATTACTTGTCTTTTCAGAAAAGCAAGTCAAGATGAAAGTTGGATATGGCACAAGAAGCTGTCCCATTTGAATTTCATGACAATGAATGATCTAGTCAAAAAGGACTTAGTTAGAGGAATGCCTCTAGTGGAATTCTCAAGGGATGGACTGTGTGATGTTTTTCAGAAAGGAAAGCAAAAGAGAGCATCATTTAGTAAGAAGCTTGAATCAGTAATTGATGAACCATTACAACTGCTACACATGGATATTTTTGGACCAGTCAATGTATTGTCAATTTCAAGGAAAAGATATTGCCTAGTGATTGTAGATAATTTCTCAAAGTTTTCATGGACCTATTTTCTTGGATCAAAGGATGAAGCTAGTGAAATCATTATCAATTATATCAAGCAAGTCAACAACCATCCAGATTTCAAAGTAAGGAATATCAGGAGTGACAATGGAACTGAGTTTAGGAATTCTACCATGAGGTTGTTCTGTGAAGAAAATGGGATCATGCATGAGTTCTCAGCTCCAAGGACTCCATAACAAAATGGTGTGGTGGAAAGGATGAACAGATCACTAATTAAAGCTGCAAGAACAATGCTTGAAGAGTCAAAACTCCCAACATACTTTTGGGTTGAGGCTGTTAACTGTGCATGTTACACTCAGAATATTTCTCTAATCAATCAGGAAAAAGGCATGACTCCCTATCAATTGTTCAAGAGAAGAAAACCAACCTTAAACTTCCTTCATGTCTTTGGTTACAAATGCTACATTCTAAGGAACCAGCCTGATCACAAAGGCAAGTTTGATGTAAAGGCTGATGAAGGGATATTTGTTGGCTATTCTGCTGGAAAATCATATAGGGTCTACAATCTAAGAACCAACATTGTTATGGAATCTGTGCATGTTGTGTTTGATGATAAAAAGATTGATGGACTAACAGTTGAGGGACATCATGAAGGACCCAAATTTGACAACATTGAGATATATTGTGATGATAGTGAAGATGAGAATGATGGAGAAGACACTTTAAAAAGGATTCAAAATCTGCCTTTGAATAATGCACAAAATGCTGCATCAGTTGAAAGTCATAATTCAGCATCCGTTGACAGAAGTAATGCAGCATCCGTTGAAAGAGAAAGTGCATCATCCGTTGAAGTACATAATGGAACATTCGTTGATCATAGTTCATCAACGGATAATCAATTTACATCATCAGTTGATAGAACTCCCAGTTCCTTGCAAAGGACCAATAACTCAGGGGAGTTTCAACCAATCAACATTCTATCACACATCATGACAATACTGAGGCAACCTCATCTAGAGCTAATCTACCACCTCAAAGGAAATGGACCAAGAATCATCCCTTTAAACTAATCATTGGTGATGCAACATCTAAGGTGCAAACTAGAAGGGCTACTCAAGATGAATGTCTATACAGTAGTTTTCTATTACATGAGGAATCTAAGAGAGTGGAAGAAGCTCTATTGGATCCATATTGGACTTTAGCAATGCAAGAGGAGCTAAACCAATTTGAGAGGAACAAAGTATGGAAGCTGGTACCCAAGCCAAAGAACAAGAGTTCTATTGACACAAAATGGGTATTTAGAAACAAGATGGATGAAAATGGCATTGTCATAAGGAATAAAGCTAGATTGGTTGCCAAGGGCTACTCTCAACAAGTGGGAATAGATTTTGATGAGACATTTGCTCCTGTTGCAAGACTTGAAGCCATCAGAATTTTTCTAGCCTATGCAGCCCATGCCAATTTCAAAGTCTATCAAATGGATGTCAAGAGTGCATTTCTGAATGGAGAATTGGAGGAAGAAGTTTATGTGAGCCAACCTCCAGGGGATCCAAATTTTCCGGACCATGTGTATTATCTGTTGAAAGCACTCTATGGACTAAAGCAAGCACCTAGAGCCTGGTATGAGACTTTGTCAAAATTTCTCCTAGATAATTACTTCACAAGAGGTACTGTTGATAAAACTCTTTTCTTTAGAAATGTTAATGGCTCTAAAATAACTTGTTCAAATTTATGTAGATGATATTATATTTGGTTCTACAAATATTAATGAAATGAGCATGATGGGAGAGCTAACTTATTTTCTTGGTTTACAAGTTAAACAAATTAGTGGTGGAATTTTCATTAGTCAAACTAAATACATTTATGATCTTTTAAAGAAGTTTGACTTAATGGAATGTTCATCTGCAAAAACTTCCATGGCCAATGCCACTAAACTTGAATTAAACAAGGCTAACAAGTCTGTGGACATTACAAGCTATAGAGACATGGTTGGTTCACTTCTATATTTAACTGTCAGTAGACCTGATATAATGTTTTCTACATGTCTTTGTGCTAGATTTCAAGCTGATCCTAGAGAATCTCACTTAGTTGCTATTAAAAGAATTTTCAGATATCTCAAAGGGACTCCAAATCTAGGAATTTGGTACCCTAGAGAGTCTGGTTTTGATCTAATTGGCTACTCAGATGTAGATTATGCAGGTTGCAAAATAGACAGGAAAAGTACAACTGGCACCTATCAATTTCTAGGGAATAAGCTTGTGTCATGGTTCAGTAAGAAGCAAAATTATGTTTCTACATCAACAGCTGAGGCTGAGTACATTGCTGCTGGTAGTTGTTGTGCACAGATATTATGGATGAGGAATCAACTATTTGACTATGGGCTAAATGTTGACAAAATTCCAATATTTTGTGACAACACAAGTGCCATTGCCATTACTGAAAATCCAGTACAGCATTCAAGAACCAAGCACATTGACATAAAGTACCACTTCATAAGGGAACATGTGATAAATGGTACAGTGGAACTTCATTTTGTTCCAAGTGAAAAACAAATTACAGACATATTTACCAAGCCACTTGATGAATCAACATTCACAAGATTGGTAAGTGAGCTAGGTATGCTTAATTATTCCTAAATTCATGTCCTAATTGTAATTTATTTTGTAGCCTGAAATGAATTTGTTGCAAGAACAAAGTTGGCTTTAAGTAAAGTTTATTTTACCATTGGATATTCCCTATCCGTTGAAAGCCAAAATTGTTCTATCAACGGATGTCCATTATCCGTTAAAAGACAAATACATTTCTGGTAATTTTATCCTTCAACAGATAAAACTGTGTTAATCTTCGTTTTGAGTGAGTCACAACCATTGATTCTATTTACTTAACCGTTGATACATATATATATATACACAGTTATATGTATTTGTATTAAAGGCAGTTTTTAGAATACATACAGTTTTTCTTTTATTCTCAAACAACTGTAATTCACTTAAAAATATTTTTTAATCATTCTCTTTATGATTTAATTTGAGAAAGTATAAAAGCCCTTTTGAATTCTTATTTTCACTTTACGCTTTCTTGTAATTTTCAAAAGCTTTTACTCTCTTTCTTTCCCAAAACTCTCAACTTTTCTCTGCAACTTCTACCCACAACAATGGCACCAGTAGTAAAGATAATGTCCCAATCTGGGGTTGTCTATGAGAAAAACAATTTCGTAGCTTTGGTGGAAAAGAATGAAGCCCACTCAGATTATCACAAGATGATGGACTTCATCAAAAACTGCAAACTGAGCTTTCCAATGCTGGAAGCCCCAATGATTTACTGTGAGGTAGTTGAGGAAATGTGGACAACTGCTGAGTTCAACCCCACTGATATGACCATCTCTTTCTCTCTCAAAGGTGAGGATTACTGTATTAACTGTGATGATATACAATCATGTTTTAAATTACCTGAAAACAATGCTATGACACTACACACTGATAATGATGCATCTAGCATGTTAGATTCCATAGGCTATTCCCTTGATTCTACTAGTTTAGGCAGTATTAAGAGAAAAGGCCTTAGGAAAGAATGGAGTTTTCTCAGTGATGCCTTTATCAAGGTTTTCTCTGGGAAAATTAGTAATTTTGATGCAATAACTTCATCTCTTGTTAATATGCTCTATATGTTGGTTTCTGATAGGTACTACAATTTTAGGAACTATGTTATGCTAGAATTGGGTACTAGGTTAGGTAACAAGCCTAATAGACCTCATAACATCTACTATGCTAGATTCTTTATGTTATTGGCTAACCATGTTGCTAAAGGTTTGGTCATAATTAATGAGAGTAATAAACTCAAATGCTGGGCACAAGAGAAGAGGGTCCTTGCAGACCTTTTAAGGATTAACCTCAACAGTAAGGTGCCATTGGTATACTTAACAATCATGGATTCACCTCAGGTAAGTGAGGTAAATACTTTTTCAACTCCTACTACTTCCAACCCCATCATTTCTTTGCCTTCAAGTGTGGCCATGGAATCTGTGTTAATGCCCCAACAGATTCCTACCAAGGCCACCAAATCTAAAGTTTCAAAATCCAAGTCAAAGAAAGCCACCTATGTTATCTCTCCAAAGACAACAGTTGTAACACCTACCATAAACCTTGAGGGGAGTGAACAGGATGTTAGTGGTGAGGGGAGGGGTGAACATCAAGAAAACCCCCAGAATAAGGTAGGAGAGGTGAGTGGTACCCAAGCTAGCCAAGCCACAGTTTCTCAAAAGACTGTGGTGGTTGAAAATGATTCAAACTCATCCCTAGTTGCATCCTCCCAAAAGGGTCCAACTATTGAAAATAGTCCCCAACCAGGGACACATAACAAAAGAGGGAGGGACGTTGAAGCCACACACTCACCTGTAAAAGCCTTCACAAGAAGAAAGAAGGTCAAAACCCTAGTTTCAACATAGGGTGCACACACTGCACATATACAACCATATGTATCTATGCCTTCTCAAATTCAGCTTGATGTGACTCCAACAAATGTGGAGTCACAGCCCCATTCTCTCAAAATTGACACACTTCAATCACCAAATTCTCCATCACCATCTTTGGATGTGGACATGATATTCACATCAATTCCTGATTCTCCCTCTTTACAACTCAGGGAGGAGCCCCACTCAAATACTGGTGATCATCATCTTTTAGATGATTTGTTGGATCATCAGCCAATTATTTCAGACTTAGTTGAAGAATCTGTCACCTAAATTAAAATCAATCCACACAGATTCAACAATTATGTCACTTTCAATTTCTACTTCTTTTCCTTCTTCAACGGATATTCCTCATCCGTTGACAACTAGTTGTTCTTCAACGGATAAGCCTAACAGTAATTATCCGTTAATACCATCAATTTCAAGTTCAACGGATATTCCTTATCCGTTGATGGTCTCTACACAAACAACTGAATTAACTCCAAGTGTAGAAGACATTGTTACTGTACAATCACTTCTAGGGTTGAGGGAAGGGAGTGAAAATTTTAGTGAGAGGCTGGGTTGCTCCCAGGCAAAAGGAGAGCTTGAGAGTCTAAATATGCATGCTATTTCTTCCAGGATGGCAAAAGAAAGTGAGAGGAATACCACCTTAGTAGGTGAAGGTGAGGGTGTGAAGAGTGTGAGCCAGGGGGAGCCCCTGATGCAAGAAAAGAGAGAAATTGAGAGAAAAGCAGGTACAGAAGATATAAGGGTGGATCCAGCCATTGCTAGTGAGTCAATGATTATGGATGATGCTGAAAAGGAAAGACAATTTCAGCAACATTACAAAGCTGTAATTGATAACATTTCCTTGGATGCTGACACTTTTACTCATCCTGTGTCAGCCTATCAACTGTTGGCTACTCAGGGCAATGAGAAGGCAGAAAAGAATTTAAATCTAGTACATACTTCAGAATCTCTACAAAGGGATAAAGCTGCTGTCAATTTGATGCCTTCTACAGCTGGTGAGCCATCTGAAGAATTTGGAGTAAATTCTAATGATGATGACTCTGATTCTTTTGATGGAAGCATGAACTTATAGGGAGATGATGGCCCAAGTTCTATTCCAGAGTTACCTGAATGGGCATTGACAAAGGAGTCTACACCAGGGCATTTTAATGTATCTATCCAAAAGGCAATTCAGGAAACTTCAAATGCTGGTACCAAGGCTATTTTTCAATCCCACTTAGATTCTCTACATCTCATGAAACTACAACAATTAAGACAGAATCTAAGTGTCACTACTAGAAAAAGTAGAATAGACATCGGCTAAAAACCGATGTCTATGAACAAAAAAATCTGATGTCTTCGTGGGTGATGTTAAAGACCCCCCATTTAACATCGATTTTTAACTGATGTTAAGGAAGACGTATAACATCAGTTTTTAAAGATGTTAAATTTCTAATGCATATCTAATCTTCATATATTATCATAATATGATATTTTTATCAATTTAAACATATGTGAGATAAGTAAAATATTTCCATTTACCCATTAAACTGATGTTACTAATACCAATAACAACGGTTTTTAAGATAAACCGATGTAAACATAACTTTTGACATCGGTTCTCTATTTCAAACCGATATCTATCGGTGACAAACCAATGTCTATAAAACTTAATAACATCAGTTTTCTATTTTAAGATTTTTTTTGTTTTAGTATTTAACATCGGTTTTAATCAGTATTACGGAGGTCAATGTTCAACTAAAACTGATGTATTAAGCTTTGACATACATCATTTTCCATTGTAATGATGTTTGTACCTGTTTTATTAATGTACATTTTAAAAATATAGATTCCGAAAACCAATAAACTACCAAAACCAATTGCTGCATAATACCGGTTATCTATAAATCTAACAACCAATATTCAAACTTCCGGTACAACAGATTCACTAATCCAAATATCATGTACTACATATATCCATCCATATATTCTACTACTATCTATACAAAGAATTTGACTTTGTACCAACAATAGCATGTAAAATATCATTTGAGGAACGCCCTTGTTCTTCTCAATCTTCCCACTCCTTAGTAAAGCTCATGTAGCCTCTGGTCTCGTATGATAACAATAAGTTTTTGACATACCTGAGAGGATTAATTTTGTTGTAGAATACTTCAAGCTATTAAAACAGTAACAAATAACTATCCTAAAACAACAGAAACAAAGAAAAACACCAAAAAAAGCATGACATTCACCTGCCACTTTACTGTCTCAAGACTAGTTGCTAGTTAACACCTATGATTGTTTACCAAAGCAGGTAGCATATGGTCAGGATTACGGGTTTCTTGAGCAAGACTTTGCTCGTGCAACAAAACTCAAAACACTGATTCCATCCTACAACAAAAATCAACCATTTTAAGTCATAGCATAAGCACCAACTTAATCATCTTCTCTTATAATGTATAAGATAACACTCATACTCAATATACAAAGAAAATAAATCAAAAACAAGTTTTAAAATTACCATTTCAAGGACTTCTATTCTATTGTATGCCCTGTCAGAGATCACAATAAGATCATCAACAACCGGGACTGCCACTTTTTCATACTTGCAGACGAGAAGTAAAGTTGTAATCCCAACCATTTGGAGCTTTTTCCGAACCAGGTTGAATGGCCAAAAACCTGTCAATCAGATTCACTGTAAGATACAGGGTCTCCTGTATCAGCTGAAAATTACAGCTGAAATTTATAGTGGATCTGCTCATTCCATAATAAAGTTAATAATGTTTGTAGTATAGTACTTCCAATTGTAAAAGACAATAATGTTTAATATAAACCTCAATAATCCAGTCAACTAATATCCCTCACATTCTCTCGTTAATATCGAATTATGTGGACATGTAGTCCACTGTAACACAGCTAAAACCCTACATCAAAATAAGGAATCAGCCCGAGTTGGAAGAAATGGACAGTAGAGATCATTTTCTAGTAGCAGGAAGGACCACTTCGGATTTTTGCAGAAAGGGTAATAAGGATTGGGACATGGGAAACAAGCTTATGTTGTTACCAGAATTCCAGAATACTAATGTATTGACAATTGAGTCGAGTCCTTTGAATAAGAATGTCTTTGAAATTCCATATCCGACAATTTTCCATCCTTCAACTGAAGAAAAAGTGAATATATGGTAGAGCAGAATGAGGCGGCTAAGAAGGAGATTTACAATTATTATGAGAGAGAAAGATGCGTTTAATAGTTATTCGGTGCTTTTAGAAATTGAGAAATGTGTCCAAAATCTGTGTTTTATTACATATATTGATAAATATACAACAGCACACCAAATATCTTACAGCTGCAAAGTTACCTATTATTCGGTGGTTTCAGGAACTGAGAGAGTGTGTACAAAATCTGTGTCCAGCATTCTTCAGCATCCTGTAGATTATCAATATGTATAAGAAACCATAGGCGCAAGCCAAATAGGAGAATACATTTAGTTATAAATCTAAGATATTTGGTTGCACGGAAAAGAACTAATAGAGATGTTGCATGAAGGCTCCATTGTTCAGCTGTCCAAATTGAGGATACTTTTTGTGCAAAACCTGCAAGTGTAGATAAGTTATATAGAATCCAAGTTTGATACCAGTACAGCTGTCGCAGAAATATCTAAACAAGTAACTCAAACTATAGAAGAGCTCAACTTGGGAAAAGTACTGTAAGTCTGTAACTTTTTTGTTGCGAAATATGTCTGTAACCTTTACTTGCAAATAGCACTTATTTTGTTTACAGCCTCCAGGGGATTCGTTTACAAGGCGATCAATATTTGATTCAATATTGGCAGGATACATTCCAGTTTTTATCACTCCAGGTTCAGCTTACGTTCAATATTTAGGCATTTACCATAGGAATTCGTAAAGTATTCAGTGCTAATATGCGGGTTTGATGTGAAAAATAAGAAGGTTAACATTGAAGGGGTGTTAAATCGAATTTCAAGACAAAAGGTGTCAGAGGTGAGAGAAGAGGTTATAAGGCTTATTCCAAGGTGAGCTATGCAGATCCAAGATCTGTATTGACAGGAATAGAAGATGCTTTCGAAGGAACACTTAAAGGAGTTCTTGATAGAGTCGAAACTCTTAGACAAGAGATTAGAGAGGGGAAGAATTCCAGTCTTGAGTTTAATGAACAGAACAGCTGGAAGTTTTATATGTTTGGGACTAAAAAGACTAATCTTTAACATTTAGAATTTATATTGAACCCTACATCTAGAACCCTACATCAAAATTACAGTACTTTAACATTTAGAGTTTATATTGAGAAATAGTCCAACAAAATAATCTTTGTTTGCAATTTGGCAAATCAAGTAGATGTAGACTAAATATTACCAGTAAATGTAATATAAGTAACAATTTTACCAGGGGAAAGTAATACATATTCTTGAAAAGGTGTCATACCTCAGCTTTCTTGTAGTGGGCATAAAGGTCATCGATGTATTCGACAACGACAAGTGGGTCCTTCTTATCAACACTATCAATGTCCAAAATTAAATCCTCATCCGCCTCTTCCATTTCTACTTCATCATCCTATGCATAAAAGTCATAATAAAGTCTGATTTCGAGATATTGAGACCATTTTTCAGGAGTAATTAATTGAAGAAATCAACATACCATAAAGACTTCCTCAAGCATCGGCTCGGGGAAGCTCTCTTTCGGCTTGTAATCATCGACATCGATAATGGGAAAGTCCTTATATTCCTATATTAATATAAACGAACATTAATGTTTCACAAATCTAACTCCCTTTTCTAACATACTAATGATTTCGATATTAAATAAAAAAATTATAGTACCTCAGCTTTTTTCTGTTGGCTGGCTATCTGTGCAGCCAGCTTTATTGATCTACCGAAACATAAACATTAATACAAGTCCTGACATTATGAATAACATAAATTAATACAATTCACAACATCATGAACAACATAACACAACATAAACATACATAGATATAATCAAACACCTTAAGTTTCAACTACAAACCTGGTCATCGGTCGATTGACCATCGGGATCTGCAGGTTCTCATTGCAAATAACACTTGGTCTGGATATAATAACAACACGACACAAATGGCCTAGATCAGACTACGTACACAAATAAATATACATCAAAACATTAAATAAAAACAATTAAATCGGGCTTTAAGAATTACTCGTGCAATTTGGGTCGCTTGTTAAGACCAGGGTACGGTGCATCCTCTTCAAAGTTCTGATTAATCGCACTCAGCGCCCTTCGTGTTCTCGCAATCCCAACAACAGCCTTTCCATTCCCAACCATCAAAATCCCTACAAGAAATCACATAAACATAAGTCTACAATCATTAATACACATAAAAAAAAACACCTCATCCATGAAACCATAAACCCCAATTTCATAATAGTGCTACCCAATTACATAATCTAATAAAATTAAACCCCAATCACAATCAAAACAAAAACCTCTAAATTTCATTATTTATCAATAAATCAAAAAATTAGGGTATTAATTTGAAACCCCAAATTTAAAAATTAGAGTTTAAAGTTTACCCAATTCAAACTTTGACCTCCGACTTAGCTTTTACCTTCGACTTGAGCTTTATACTCTGATTTAAGCTTTAAACTCCGACTTGAACAAATTCTGAAGACCTTTTCAAAATTCGACGAAAGCACAGAGAGAGAGCAGTCGAGCGGGGAGAGAGGGAGAGGGAGGGGGAGAGAGAGAAAGAGAGAGAGAGAGAGAGAGAGAGAGAGAGAGAGAGAGAGGAGCACAATTGAGCACGGTTGAGATGGGTTGTTCTTCAGTCGAGTAAATAGAGGAGAGTTTTTGATATATTTGATTTATGTTTCATATTTTAAGAGATGTTGTATCTATATGTATTTTAATTTTTAATTATAGTTTAATAATGTGTAGATTTCAAAAGTCGGGGGAAGATTTTTTGAAATTTTCCTAAGGCAAAAATGAGGGAAATTTTTAAGAGGGATTGAATATTTGGCTAGGGGGGGAACGGGGAGGAGGCGCGCTGGATTATTTTTTTTAAAATAAACGTATAACATCGGTTGATTTGAAAAACCTGATGTTTATCATACACAAAGACATCGGTTGGACAAAACCAATGTGAAAAATACTTTTTACATCGGTGCGAACAGCAACCGATGTATAAGAGGCGATGTCTATTCTACTTTTTCTAGTAGTGTGTGGATGAACTCAAGAAGGATATAGCTGACTTGAAGTCCTACAATACTGAGAAGCTGGATTCAATCATGCCCTTTGGTACCATGCAAGAACTTTTACTGAGACTGATAAGAGAGTCAGATGCTGAAAAGAAGATGGCCAAATTGGAGCAAAGAGTTCAAGCTATTGAAAACTCTATGGTCACCATCTTTCACAATCAACAGTCTCATACTAGTCTTCTAGTTCAACTGGCTAAAGCATAGGGCTTGACCCCTCTCCTTGATGATAACAAAAAGGGGGAGAATAAAGGGGAAGGGAAAGGGGAGCCATCTACACACATTCAAATATCCAAAGTGCTAGTTCCTGACATCACTACTTCTCCAACACTTCAAATCAAAGGAAAGCTTGATGGAATTGATCTAATCCAGCTAGCAGCAGCTGAGATGAAGGTGAAAGAGCAAAGGAGAAGAATTGATGAAAGGATGCAACAAGTGTTTGGCTCTACAACTACAAAATCCTTATCTGTGAAACATAGCACAAAAGTTGAGCCAATCATTATGGAGCACAAGCCAGTAAGGAGGAATAAGGTTGGAGAAACTTCTTTCAGGAACCTGAAGCCCATGGTACTCCAGCCAACCACTAGATTCAACAAGGACTCTACAAAGAACCCTGTAAGCTTTGCTTAACTAAAAGAAGTGTATTTTCCTCTTCCAAAGCCTGATGAAGACAAAGTTTTGGGTGGTAACATCATAAAGCACAAAGAGACCAAGGATGTAGTGGAAAGGATGAATATAGCTATCATCTATAGAGAGGGAAAGAGTATCTGTGTGATACAAGGACATCCCAAATTCTCAATATCCAAGAGGGAAGAAATCATGAGGTTAAAGGAAGAAGCTAAAAAGCTGAAGGCTGATAAAAGAGCACAAGCAAAGCTTGAAAAATAGCTAAAGTCAAGTCAAATTGAAGAAAAGAAGAGGATTGAAGACAAGAGGGAAGAAGACAAGACTGAAAGCATAAATGTGGATATGGGGAATAAGTTTGGTGAGAGTGTGGAGGAAAGATGTCAGGAAAGAAAGGAATGGCAGAAAGGGAACAGAAAGAAGGTCAACGCAAAAAGGAAGAGTGGAGATGACACTGAGGAAACCCAATCAAAATATAAACCACTACCTTCCATTTCCGAACCTGTTCTGGCTGATCCCAGTATAAATATCCATGGTGAAACAATCATCCCTAAAGAGGAACCTACTGATTGGGACACCATCAAATTTCCTACCTTCTTAACTACTTCTCCACCATCAAAGAAACTGAAAAGAAAATCCAAATCAACACATCCCCTAACCTCAAGTAAATTCACTCAGAAACATAAACCTAAGCCTAAGCCACAAGCCTCAAAGGATGATTATGTTCACATTTGTGACATAAAAGAACATACAGATATTGAACTCTTCCTGGATGAGCTGGAGGAAGTAAGGGGAATAAATGCCTATAGACAACTACCAGAAAGGCTAGTGTTCAAGTATAAAGAAAGTGTGGAAAGGACTTGGCCTCTTCAAAGAATTCTAAGTGAGGGCTATTCTACCTTGGTTAGAGTCTACTCAGCTATCAAAAGGGATACTGGCTATATCAGGACTACCAAAACTGAGATTCTCAACAAGATTGCCAGCATAAGGAAGAATTGGCGGGAGTCAAATTCCTTGCCTAGAACATTACTCATCCCTGAGCATCGAATTATAATTCATAAATCACCTCATTGGTTGATGGAGTTCAGAGACAATAAAGGAGTCAGAAGATTTTTTCAGACTTGAAGACCAGCTTAAAATTTCCAGTAATGAAACTCTCAAGGACATACAATCTAAGTTGGATATCAGTGAAGAAGATGAAGCTGAATTCTACAGACAACTCCAACTCCAAGTAGAGGAAAATAACAGGAGGCTAGGGAAGAAAACAAGGGAACAAAGGAAAAGAAAATGATTTGCTCAGACTAAAGGAGCACCCTTGGAAACACTGTAAATCTTTAATTCTATCTCAGTACATACACTTTTGCAGCACTTTTGAATTTCTACTTGGTTTCAACTCATATATTTGTTAAGTGTTTTGTTATCATCAAGTTAACCCTGAATTTATGCCTACAATTCTAGTAGACATAAATAGGGGGAGATTGTTAGGAATATATGTATTAGTTTGATGATAAGTTAAACAAAACACTTAAGTAGAAATCTAGTGTTTGTAGCCTCAACGAATAAGACCATCTTGGCTATCCGTTGATGGAGTAACTTTACTTAGAAATAAGTTTAGTATTGTAGCACATTTCAGTCTCATTATTTAAGTTATAATTCTTAGAAGTTGTGGAAAATTATAAGTCATGTTGACTTCTAGTGGATATGCAAATAGGAGGGCTAATTGTAAATATTTCATGCCTTGTAATTTTGTATAAATGAAGTAGTATCAACTGATAGATTAAAGGCCTTCAACGGATGAGAAACAAAGCTTCAACGGATTCTCTAAAAGCTTCAAAGGATAACATCCATCAACGGATGAGTGCATCAACGGATAAAGCTTCAACTGTTGAAGCATCAACGGGTGTCACTAAAGCATCAATGGATAAATCCATCAACGGATGAAAGCTTCAACGGATGCTCAGTTCCATAGCAGTTGATAGTGATAATTCATAAGCTGACAGACGCACATGGGTTGAAAGAGACAATTGGAATGTTGTAGCCTCTTGAAGGAATCAAGAAAAAACAGCATTTCCATTCTGGTGCAAACAAGGAAGTATTCAAAGATTCACAGATTATCTTATATTCCATTGGATAGAGAAATGAAGAAGAAACATGTGAAGAACTATTTTATAATTGTATTTTATCTTTGTCTTCACTTGTAAATTGGTGATATATATACCAAGTTGCAGCTAATAATTAGATGTGAATTTTCTAGAGCTGTTTAGAAAAACATAGAGAGAAAATCATCTAGTTTGTACTAGGAAGCAGCTGTGATCAATTCTTTGTATCACAGATTTTCTGAAATACACATATCTAGTGGAACAACAAATCCACCAGAAAAGTTTGTAAAGCCTTTGTGTTCTTTACATTTGTATCTTGAATATACATCTGTCTGCACCTGCTCAAAGCAATTCACACACGTATGTTCATCATACACTTAGCTTTTGAAACTGCTCAAAACTTGAAAAAGTTTTGAGATTTACATTCAACCCCCCTTCTGTAAATCTCATTGTTAGTTCCTTGGGAATAACAGTTAAGCTTGCAACAACTTTATCGCTTCGAACACTGACTGTCAATAAACAATTATACTTTCACTGGAATTCTTTCTGGTATTTTAGACAACGTCTTCATTGCTACTTCAATCACTACACCATATATGACCTATTGCAAGCCCTATATACATTTGTGTTGCATAAAGTGTTACTATAGCCACGAAAGTTACTAGTATATTGTAACACTTTTAAAAAGTGCTATAAAAAATATGAAAGCGTTGCAAATGAAAAGTTTATTTTCACAATTTTAAACAATTGCAATACTTTTAGAAAAGTGTTACAGTACATGCTACATTTTAATCCAATTGACTGAAATGTGTAGGCGGAAATTGAAATTTTTCAAGGAGCGGGATAACAATTGCCCCCAAATATTTTTTTACTCAAAATAAATTTTATTTTAGAAAACCACATATCTTTACCTCACACCTCTCTCTCAGTCGCTCATCTTTCCCTCGACCGTTTCTTTCTCCCCCATCTCTCTCGCTCATCTGTCTCAACCATCTCTCACTATCTGAATCAATCAGATATGTCACTCATACCTTGTAAATTTCTTTGTTCCATAAAGTCGATTAGCTAAAGTCGATTACAGTAAAACCCCAAAATCTAGAACTGATTTGAGCGAATTCAAGTTAATATTCAATTCAAGTTTCAGTAAGAGGTAGATTACCCATCTATTTTTGATTATATATGTATACAAGTGAAAGTTTTTGATTATATATTGGATTTATGTATTATTAATTTTTGTTTGATGAGTAATTGTACGAGTTTAATTAGTTGTTTATCGGAGATTTATTTGTCGATTTCAGCAATTATGGACAGTATTTTGCCGAAATCGGATGGGAAAATTGGCGATAAATCGAAGTGGAAGCTCAAGTGAGTAATGCTAACTAATTGATGAATTAATAATAAAGTTTAATTGATTTGGTTATGTCAGTATGTTTGATTCCATGCTCTTTGCAGAACTCTTCCATGATTGAATTCTTGAACTCAGTGCCATTATCACTTCTTATAAATTTAACACAATCTTTGACCAACTTATCCAGCTGTCTGACATGATCAGTTAGAGTAGATGCAGTTTCATTCTTCTTGTGCAATAAATACACCCAAGTTTATCTTGTGAACTCATCCACTGTAACTATAGCATATTTCTTCTTTGCAATAGACATGACATTTACTGG
Source organism: Apium graveolens (assembly GCF_009905375.1). Classification (NCBI taxonomy): domain Eukaryota; kingdom Viridiplantae; phylum Streptophyta; class Magnoliopsida; order Apiales; family Apiaceae; genus Apium; species Apium graveolens. The sequence goes on along the minus strand of NC_133652.1, from coordinate 296,404,576 downwards.
ACCAAATAGATCAACATGCAGTAGGTGATAAGGCTCAAGAATTGAAGATTCAGTTTTGCTCTTGAATGAAGATTTTCTTTATTTTGCCTTTTGACATGAATCACAAAGGCCATCATGGGCAAATACTGATTTTGGAAATCCTCTCACAAGATCTTTCTTTACAAGCTCATTTATGTTGTTGAAATTTAAATGAGAGAGTCTTTTATGCCAATTCCAGCTTTTTTCAATTGATGCTCTACTCAACAGACAGATTGTAGAACCATCAGAACTTGTTGAAAGTCTGGCTTCATAAATGTTACCATGCCTGTAACCTTTCATAACCACTTTGCATGTAGAATTGCTTACAACTTCACAGTGTTCTTCAAAGAAATCCACATGATAACCTTTGTCACAGATTTGACTCACACTCATCAGATTTTGTTTAAGTCCCGAGACAAGAGCTACAGTTTTAATGATGACATTCCCAAGATTGATATTTCCATATCCCAGAGTTTTTTCCATGTTGCCATCTCCATAAGTTTGTTAGCATTTGCAACGGATTTAATATCAGAGTTTATGCTAACATGTTGTTTATCAGAACTTATATCAGACTTTGCATCAGACTTTACACTAGAAGGAATTAAAGTAACTATAATAATCATACTACAACCTATGATAATCCTTACAGTATAAATGGAATGCCAAACAAGGATTTTTAGCTTAAACCTAACAGACTGACTCTTAACACCTGATCTAGGAGGTAAAGAGTTTATATTCTTATTCTTCCTGCAAAAACTAGCAAGATGGTTAGAGTTTCCACAGTTATAACATTTCTTTCTAGAAGCATTAGGAACATACATATAATTATTGCTTTTATTTATACCTTCCTTACCATTCCTATTTTTCCTAGCTGCCTTTACCTTGTTGATATTACTAATTTCTTTCAGCTTATGCTTAAGCTGCTTCTTTGTCATTAAGCCTATATTAACTTCAGCTGGTTTATCCTGTTCTAATTTGTCAGAAGTTGACTTTTCCTTAACTTCTGCTACAGACTCTTTCATCTTTTCAGAATCAGACTTTACAGTTTTAGCTACAAATAACAGGATTCACATTTGGATTAGCAGTCTGTTTAATAACAATTGGCTGAATTTGTTCAGTTCCTTTTTTACTTTTATCATCTCCATAACCTAAGCCCTCTTTCCAGTTTCCACTACTTAATAAATTATGAGTTGTTCTGCCAGAGTTAGTCCAAGTCCTGATAATCTCTCTTTCTTTTTCTAACTCAATTTTTAGAGATTCATTCAATTTTAGCACTTCATCTCTAACATAAAAAACATCATCTCTATCATTCTGAGTTTGATGGAACATAACTAACTCTTTTTCTAAATAATCATTCCTTTTCTTATAAGCAAGATTTTCAGAAGTTAATCTTTCACCTGTTAAAGTTTGATCTCTGTAACTAATAAACATGGTTTTAAGATATAATCTCAACTCATTAATATCATCAGTATGAAAAGCATAAGTTATTTGAGGTACCTTCAATTCAGTAGTTTCAGGGCTGCCATGAGCATTTGCCATCAAGGCATAATTCACCTCATCTTCAGAATCTGAAGAGTCTGTCCATCTTTTATTCTTTGTGACAAGTGCCTTGCCTTTGTCACTCTTTCCTTTCTTGCAGTCAGGAGATATGTGGCCTCTTTCACCATAATTGTAGCATTTGACATTTGAGTTATCTCCTCTATTAGACTTTGCACTTTTACCTTCAGACTTTCGGAACCCTTTCTTATCAACACTTACACCTTTCCTGGAAAACTTTTTTCCCTTTCTGAATTTCCTGTAGGCTATCTTTGTGATACCCTTCACCATAAGAGCACAAAATTTCATCATCTCTGCATCAGCATCCATTTCAGGTAAGCTTTCAGTTTCTGAATCATTATGATCAGAATATGATGACTCTGAATCAGACTTTATGATGAGAGCCTTTTCTTTGCCCTTTTTTGAGACAACAACTTTAGGAGATTCCTCCTCAGCCTTAAGAGCAACTATCCTTGACTTTCTCCCATGTCTCTTGCTCCTTTGATCCATCTCAAGTTCATAAGTCTTGAGCATACCATAAATTTCATCAAGAGTAATTTCATCAAGATCATAGTTGTCTCTTATGGTAGTAGACTTCAAATCCCAATTTTCAGGAAGAGCTAAAAGGAATTTTAGATTTGAATCTTCAAGATCATATTCCTTGTCCACCAGTGACAGATCATTCAAGAGTTTGACAAACCTGTCATATAATTCAGTTAATGACTCACCATCTTTTGAGTCCAAGTGCTCATACTCTTGAATAAGTATAGTCCTCCTATTCTTTTTGATTGCATCAGTTCCCAGGCATCTTCTCTCCAAAGCATCCCATATCTCCTGTGCAGTATTGCAATTAATTACCTTGTTTAACATGACATTATCAATGGCACTATGCAGCAAATGCCTTATTCTTGCATACTTGGCAATAGATGAGATGTCTTCAGCTGTATACTCACCTTTCTCCTTTGGTATGGTCTTTGATGGTTGATCTGTAACTACAATAGAGAGCTTGGTAGGCTTATGTGGTCCTTCATTAATCCTATCAAGGTATTCTGGATCTGTAGCTTCCAGAAACATAGCCATCTTCACTTTCCATATGGGATACTCGGAAGCTCTCAGTATGGGAACCCTAATAGTCTTATATCGACTGTGGATTTGAGTGTTTTTAGTTTCTTCAGTTTTGGTGGGCTTGGTTGAAGTTTCTGCTTCTTCAGACATGATTGTTTGGATCTTTAATGAATGTGTGTTAATAGATAAGCTCTGATACCAATTTTTAGGTCACACAACACTGTAGAAGGGGGTTGAATACAGTGTTATTACAATCAAATCGATCTTGAACACAAGTAACAGTAAACAGATATATTCAATATAATAAACTCTGTTACAATGGAACTGTTCTCTCTCAGTGATGAACAAATATCACTAAGACTTGCTAGGTTACAATGAATAATGTATCTCGATAATGATAACACTTATAGTATAAACCTATGTCTGTATTTATATACTACACAGTTACAAGATAACTTCTTATTGATATGGAATATAATTCTATCTCCTAAAATATATCAATCAGATATCTTCTACAAGTCTTCCAGTCTTCTAATTCTTTCCATGCATATCTTCTTTTGCTTTAGTCTCGATCTTCTACTTTAAATCAGCTTCCTTCCTTAACTGTAAGTCCTCCCGTACTTAAGTTTTGATATGACCTTAAGTTCTGATATGAAGTTCTGACTTCCAATAAGTACTGATTCCAGTAAGTCCTGATATTTCCTATTTATTAAGATCTGAAAACTAAACATGAAACATATTAGACATGACATCTTAAATATATCTAACAATCTCCCCCAACTTGTAAATTATGCAAAATATACAAGTTAATAGATTTGATGATGTCAAAAATATTTAAGTTCAAATGCATAAAGAATTTAACTGAATAACTAACTACAACTAACAGTCCTTGTAGCTTTTACCAATCTCACTGAGTCAATTTGAATCTATAATGATTCTTAAAAAAGTGTGATTTCAGCTTTTCTTCTTTAATCCTTAGGACCTGAGAGAGTGTAGTCTTGACTTGCTTCATCTTTTCATTCTGACTCCCAATCTGATAGATTGCAGTCCTTAAAGCAGAGATATGGTTTCTTTCTAAACAATTGTCAGGTCTTATTACCTTAGGATGAGAAGAGTCTTCATTGTAGCATAGACATTTCTCTTTCAGTATTACCTCAAGCTTAGCAGAATCCTTCTTCATAGGAATTTCACTTCAATCATCTTCAACAATACATGGAATGAATTCTGTAAATCTTGAACCAGAAATTCTTGCTTTATCTCTGATGGTCTTTAAATATGAAATTTGACCATCTCCCGGTAATATTAGACTTTGCCTCTAAAAGGTAATGAAAGAATTGAAGTTCTTTCAGAGTTTTGTTCAGTACATCTGATTCTGACATCTGATATGTCCTTCCATCTTCAAGAAATAGAATCAGATTTTGTTTGATGTTGTGCTTATCATGAGCATCCAGTACCACTTGAACAGAGATAACCTTGTTAAGGTGTTTCTGAGTAACATCTTCAAGAGGTTTGTCAGTTATTAAAAATGGATCTCTTGTAGCAACTTCAAGTCCTGTTTTAATTTTAGCTTCATCAGAACCAAGAGACAGGGAACCGAGTCCATCCCTGTCTCTTGGTTCTCTAGCATTTAACCCAATAGACATGAAATCAGAAAGCAATTGGATTTTCTTTGGATCTGATGGTTTGACATTTTTTCACAGAAGTTTCTTTTTATCAGCTACTTCTATTTTGTCTAAATCAACTAGAGCATTGTCAGAGGTTGACTTCTTGACTTTATCAGAACTTGCTGCTTTTGCTTTTGCTTGCTGTTCTTCACTCTGAACAACTTGAGCTTTGTCAGTGGTTGTCTTTGATTCTTCAGAAATCTTCTTTCTTTTCAGAGTTTGAACATCTTCTTCAGTCAGAGTATCATCATCATGAATTGTAGTTTGATAGATAGGATCTATCACAACTGAAGATATTTTCCTCTTTTGAAACTTTGTAGGTTCATCAACCTTTTCCTTTCCTTTCCATTTAAGATCAGTCTCATATTGTGATCTTATTCTGGGCTTTGATGCCTCCGAAATTGTCTTCTCTTTGATCACAATGCCTTTCTCCTTAGGCCTTGGAGGTTTCTTTGCAACAGAAGCTTTTGACTCTAGATTTGTCTTTTCAGCTTTAAATCTAGCTTCTTCCTCCTTGAGATCATCTAAATCCATTCTTGGATTATGTTTCAGAAACAATCTTCCAGAAATTTCTTCATCAAGTGTCTGAATCTTGGGATCCTTATAGTAGATAGTAGTCTGCTTTCCCATGAGCTTCAGAGTTTGCATACACTTTTGAGAATATTGACTTCCACTGTTAGGTCACACAACACTGTAGAAGGGGGTTGAATACAGTGTAGAATACAATCAAATCGATTTAAAGCACAAGTAACAGAAAATAGATATATTCGATATAATAAACTCTGTTACAATGGAACTGTTCTCTCTCAGTGATGAACAAATATCACGAGAGGTGCTAGGTTACAATTGTATGATCTTCTCGATGATCGTAACTCTTATAGAGTAAACCTATGTCTGTGTTTATATAGACACATATTTACAAGATAACTTCTAGTTGATATGGAATATAATTCTATCTCCTAAAATATATCAACCAGATATCTTATATAATTCTTCTAATCCTCTAACTCTTTCCATACATATCTTCTTCTTGAATTAGTCTCGATCTTCTTTCCTGTAAATCAGCTTTCTTCCTTAACTGTTAGTCCTCCAGTACTTAAGTTATGATATCCATCTTCTGATATTATCTTCTGATAATATAAGTCCTGATATCCTTAAGTCCTGACTTCCAGTAAATCCTGATTCCAGTAAAAACTGATATTTCCTGTTAGTTAAGATCTGAAAACTAAACATGAAACATATTAGACATGACATCTCAAATACATCCAACAATCTCCCCCAACTTGTAAATTATACAAAAATATACAAGTTAATAGATTTGATGATGTCAAAAACATTTAAGTTCAAATGCTATAAGAGTTTAATAAGACTATTAATTACAACTTACAAAACATCCAGCTTTACCAACATCACTGAATCAATCTGAATCCATAATGATTCTTAACAAATTCATTTATCAGATTATCTTCAGCTTTCTTCAGAACTTCAGCTAACTGTGCTTTGACCTGCATCAGTTCTTCTTCTTTACTATCACCAATTTGATAAATAGCTGTTTTGAGAGCTTGAATGGATGTTCTTTCAAGTCCATCACCAAGTCTGATAACCTTAGGATGTGAAGAGTTTTCATTATAACATAAGCATCTTCCTTTCAAAATAACTTCCACCTTAGCAGAATTCTTCAGCATAGGAATTTCTCTTCCATCACCTTCAGTAATCATTGGACTGTAATGAGAAGTATTTGTACCAGAGATTCTGAATAGATATATTATAGCCTTCAAAATGTATTCTGACCATCTTCTTGTAACATCAGATTTTACTTCCATAAGATAGTGAATATGTTGAAGTTCTCTAATAGACTTCTTTAATGCATCAGTATCAGTTAATCTATAAGTCCTTCCATCATTGAGAAATAAGATCAATTTCTCTTTTAGATTCTCCTTATCATGAGTATCTATCACAACTTGAGCAGACAACACCTTGTCAAGGTGCCTTTGTTTAATTTGTTCATATGGTTTGTCTGTCAATATAAAAGGATCTCTTAGAGTAACCTCTACTCCTTTTTGAATCTTCTCTTCGTCAGAACCTAATCCACCTCTATCTCTAGGTTGCTTGGCTTTCAACCCAAATGTAGCAAGTTGATTAATCATGAAATTGGATTTTGGTTCAACTGGAGTAGCTTTCTTCCATAACAGCTTCTTCTTATCAGCAATTGTCATTTTATCCAAATCAACTTGAGCATTGTCAGTAGTTGATGCCTTGATCGCTTGATCAGAATTTTTTGTTTCTTCTATATCTTCCTGTCCTTTATTCTGAATAACAACTTGAGCAGTGTCAGAGGTTGTTTTAGAATCTTCAATTATCTTTCTTCTTTTCAGAATTTGAACAGTTTCATCTTCAACAAGATTATCATCAGTTACTTGAACCATTTTACACACTGGTTTCATCAGATCTTGAGAAGTTTTCAAGTCCAGTGACTTGGTTGGTTCATAAACTTTTCATTTCCCTTTGTCTTTAGGGATCACTCTCAGTCTGTGATCTAGTCTTGAACTTTAAAATTTCATAATTTAACTTTTCCTTGATAACAATGCTTTTTTCCTTAGGCCTTGGAGGTTTCTTTGCATCAGAAGCTTTAGACTTAGGATTTGTCTTCTCAGAAGCAAATCTAGCTTCTTCCTCCTTGAGAGTTTCTAAATCCATTCATGGATTGTGTTTCAGAAATAATCTTCTTGCTATCTCCTCATCAAGTGTCTGGATTTTAGAATTTTTGTAATAAACAGTAGTCTGCTTCCCCTTTAACTTCAGAGTTTGCAAAAACTTCTAAGAGTCTTCAGATCCTGACTTAATCAGAATATCACAACTTGACATCAGACTTTGCTTATCACCACTTGACTTCAATCATTGAGCATTCACAGCTCCAGAACTTGACTTGTTCTGAATAGAAAATTTTCCTTGAACTTTTCTTTGACCTCTGCTCTTTTCAGAATTTCCCTGGTCATCACCTTTATCATCCTTTTTCTTCAGTTCTTTAGTAGGTGAGCATTTGGACTTAACTACCTTCTCCCCCTTTTTGGCATCATCAGGAAGTAAGAGAGAAAGAAGAAGTTCAACTGAAGATTGGATTTCATCCAATTGAGCGTTCTGAGAAGCTTGATTAGCCAGAACCTCATCAATTTGGGCCTGTTGCTTCTCTTGAGTTTTCTCAATGGGTGCAACTTTTTCAGAAATAGGTCTGATATACCTATTCTTGTCAATCTTGATTTGTATGAACTTATCAGCTTGTTCCCTGAGTGTATCAACCTTTTCATTAGTAGAAGTATGTAGACCTTGAAGATGTTTTGTAGAAAGAGCTGTGATCTTGAGTTGTGTCTTGAAATCAGCATTTGTGAGCAACTCATCAGCTTTTGCAATATGCTCTGTCAGAATTTTAGAACATGGAATAAAATCTGATTCATTCCACTTCTTGGTCCACTCAACACCTCTGTGAGTATCCTCCCAAGGAATAGGTGCTTCCTTTTTAACAAATTTCTTCACCAATTTTTCCTTGCCCAGAGTAGGTACTAGAGTCTCAACAGAAGCACTGTCATCAGAACTTGAGGAAGACTCATTCTTTTCTGATAGCTCAACAGTGTGTGAAGCAACTGGAGATTCAGGAATAACATCATCTAAATTATGATCAGCAGAATTTATCTCCAGAGCTGGTGTCTTTGATGTAGATGGAGCTTCCAGATAAAGAACTTCAGGTATATTCAAGTTATGAATATCTATTTCAGAATTATCAGGTTGTTCTTTAGCATCATCTATAGCTTTAATTGGAGAGTCAGGAGGGGTAACTACTGTGTCATTAGCAGTGTCTTTGGCTTGAGCTGGAAGGGCTTCAATGATAATTGGTTCTTGTGAGATCAGAGATTCCTGATCCCCTTCATCAGCTTCTTCAGTATCTTCTGATATAGCCTTAACCAAATACCTCCTAGCCTTCATTTTCTTCAATCTCCTTGCCAATGAAGGAGTTGCTTTAGCAGCATCAGAATTTACAGATTTCCTTTTCAAAGTATCAGAACTTTGAGGTGCTTTTTCTTTCTGAGAAGTAACATTCTCAGCTTCAATTATCACAGGTTCAGATGCATGAACTCGTGCTTCAATTATTTCCTCTTCACTCTCAGACTCATCTCTGAGAATAATCTTCCTTCTCTTTTGTGGAGGTTGAAAAACAGACTTTGTCCTCTTAGAAGTTTTGGAAGATGAAGGTCTGGTTGTTTGTGCTAATGGTTGAGAAGTCTGAGGTGTTTGTGTAGAGGTGGTAGCTGCTGATGGTTGAGGTTCTGATGGTTGGACATCAGGATATAGTGCAGTGCATTTAACTGGATCATAGATTATTAAGGCTTGTTTGACAGATAAAGGAACTCAGAGGGGTCTTAACACAGCCTTCTTATTATCAGTAGATAATAAGTAATTAAAAGCTCTTTTAGCTAGTCTGAATGATGGAATTAATTCACTACCTGATTGAGGCTTATCATCACAACAAAAACTATAAATAAGCTGACAGAATCTAGCAAAATAAACAGTATATATGTCTTCTGTCATCCTATCCCCAATGAAACCTAAGACAGCACTTGCATAATCAAAATCAATTTGATTAATGAGAGCATACCTGATTTGTTGACTGAATATGGGGATTGCATCGAAGTTCGAACATTTGTTTGCAAAAGCCTTGGTAATGCAGTCAAAGAAGAAACTCCATTCCCTCCTTATGTAAGGTCTCTTCAATTGACCCAGCTTTGCCAATGTCTTTTCATACCCCAGACTAGCCATCATATTTTGAAGAACTGGCTCCTCAACAGTAGAGTAAACGCAGTTCTCAGGCAGCTGCAGTGCTTGTAGAACCGTGGCCAATGTCACGACATGCTCATCCTCCCCTGAAGAAAAGATAATACTTGGGGACCCTTGAGCACCACCATCATCACATACTCCACTTCTCCAGAACTCCAACACTTGAGTTCTAGAGACTGCATCAGGTTGGGTCAGAGCGTACCCAATATCAGAATTAGCGAGAAAATCCTGAATGAAGTGAAGTTCCGATGGAGCTTCAGCCTTGCTAAGAATGGTAGAGTAGTTGTTAGGAACAAACTTAGCCCCATTGAAAATTACGTCTTTTGGTGCCATCTATGTAAGAAAATAAGTGAAAAAGAGAATGTTTGCAAAGTATTTGTTAAAAGTCCTGAAAGAAAACACTTCAGAGAATATTAGAGCGAGAGAGAAAGTAAAAGAGATTAAGAATAGAAAAGTAAGTAAAAGATTAGAAAATCTTTTAACTCCTATATATATACTTTCTCCACTCAACAGTTATATTTTTGAAACATGGGTTACACTTTACACCTGGCACCGTGTGAACAGTCAATAAACGGTTAGAGCAGGAGTTAATGGGCACGTTAAATAAGCAATAATTACCGTGCACATGTAGTTTTTCAGGACATACACGTGAACCACGAACCCATAATGATTATGACTGTTTTTATCTCATCTAAATGTATTCAGATTTAAATATGACTGTTTCAGATTTTACCACAAATAAGTCAAGTAAAGAAAAATGCCTACGTAAGCATCAAAGATTCCATCAGGATTTAATATCAGAACTTAACTTATATCAGATTTTAACAGTCATCAGAACATGGCTTCTGTACTCAAAAAGTGAATATCTTTTTCTGTGATTTTTCATAAAAATACTGACTTGTTTTCTTCAGAGTTTAATCATCAGAACTTCCATCAGAACTTGTCCTCAGAATTTATGCAAATGACACTTAACTGGTTGTCAAAAACAACTTAATCACCACAGTAATTTTCATCATTCATATGGAGCGAAAGTGTGTACATTCAGTAAAATATCAGATAGAGATTAAAGTCTGATCAACTTCAGTACATCTTAGAAATAAGGCATAACTCAGAAAAATGCTTAAAATCTGTCATCAGTCATGATGTCTACTATAGAACAAATTTATGCAAGAGTCCACCTCAACTGTTTGTGCTCATTTTATGCATCTTTTGAAATTCCTTTTTACAGTGGTTTCTCAGTGTAAGTGAGTCACGACTGCTTATCAGAATTTATGCTGTTATCAGAGTATTTCTCCAGTAATCATAGAGTGTGAAAAGTCACCAAGAAAATATTTTGCTTTTCTGATGCATATTACTTAATACTAGCAATGCACTTGGGTCTTCCCTTCCATATTTTTACTCTAGATCTCAAAGGAGTACCTGACTTTTATTATTTTCTTTTCTTTTCTTTTCTTTTGATAAGTGAGGCTTATCAGCACTTAGTTCATTCTTAAGATTTAGTCACATCAGAATTTGACAGATAAGAAACAAGAATCTAGTTTGTGACTTAGTAATAAGATATACAAAGTAAACTTGACTAAGCTCAATATAAGAATCTGCTTGTGTTAATGAGTTTCCACATAAACAACTAATTCAAACATGGGATTTCTAGTATGTTAAAGACTACTAGGTCAGCATCTAGTACAATTATCCTCATTGGATTGAATAGCCACAGAACATTCAAAACACTTATCAGAGTATTTAAATCCATATCAGATAACAATCAGCATTTAATGAATTTTCAAATTAAGCACATATTACATATAGATAATACAATCTGTAAACACTGATCTTACAGTCTAATGCGTGTGAACAAAAACTAAGCAGATTTAGAGAAAGAACCTGAAACCATTCCAAGTTCATTTACCAATCTTATAAAAGTAGCTTCACATAGTGGTTTTGTGAAGATATTGCTAGCTGTTGATCTGTTGGAACAAAATGTAATTCCACTGTACCTTTCATTACATGTTCCCTTATGAAATGGTACCTAATGCTGATGTGCTTGGTCATTAAGTGTTAAACTGGATTACCTGTCATAGCAATAGCATTTTGATTATCACAGTAAATAGGGATTTTAGAAAATTCAAACCCATAATCCAGTAACTGATTCTTTATCCAAAGAATCTATGCACAACAGCTTCCTACAGCAATATATTCTGCTTCTGCAGTTGTTATGGAAATTGACTTTTGTTTCTTGCTAAACCAAGAAACCAATCTGCCTCCAAGAAATTGGTAGCTTCCACTAGTGTTTTTCCTATCTATTTTGCATCCTTCAAAATCTGCATCTGAGTAACCAATTAGCTTAAAATCTGATTCCCTAGGATACCACAATCCTAGATCAGCTGTACCCTTAAGGTACTTGAAATTTTTTTTCACAGATAATAAGTGAGGTTCTCTTGGATCAGCCTGAAATCTTGCACAAAGACAGATAGCATACATGATATCAGGTCTACTTGCAGTTAGATAGAGTAAGGAGCCAATCATACCTCTGTAGTTAGTAATATCTACTGATTTACCAGTATCCTTATCTAACTTGATTGCAGTGGCCATGGGAGTGGATGCAGTTGAACAATCTTGCATTCCAAATTTCTGCAGTAAATTTTTGGTATACTTGGATTGAAAGATAAAAGTGCCTTCTGCAGTTTGCTTAACTTGAAGGCCCAGAAAATAGCTTAGTTCTCCCATCATACTCATTTGATATCTTGACTGCATTAGCTTTGCAAACTTCTCACACAGTTTGGAATTAGTAGAACCAAATATGATATCATCAACATATATCTGTACCAAAAGTAAGTCATTTCCATGGTTGAGGTAGAATAAAGTCTTGTCAATTGTGCCTCTGTGAAATCCACTTTTCGGAAGGAATTGAGCTAAAGTCTCATACCAGGAGCTTGCTTAAGGCCATAAAGTGCTTTATCAAGCCTGTAGACATGATTGGGAAATTTAGGATCTACAAAGCCTGGAGGTTGTTCAACATATACCTCTTCTTCCAATTCTCCATTGAGAAAAGCACTTTTTACATCCATTTGAAAGACTTTAAACTTCTTGTGAGCAGCATAAGCCAAAAAGATCCTTATGGATTCTAATCTAGCAACTAGGTGCAAATGTTTCATCATAATGAATAACCTCCTGCTGAGAGTAGCCTTTAGCAACCAGTCTTGCTTTATTCCTTGTAATTATGCCATCACTGTCAGTTTTGTTTCTGAACACCCATTTTGTACCAACAACTGATCTGTTCTTTGGTCTTGGCACTAGGGTCCAGACTTTTTTCTTTCAAATTTATTTAACTCTTCCTGCATTGCTTGCACCCAATCAGCATCTTGAAGAGCTTCTTCCACTTTTTTGGTTCAGTCTGAGATAGAAAAGAATGATAGAGACATTCATTTGAAGTTGCCGTTCTAGTTCTGACACCTGTTTCAGGATCTCCAGTGATTAAATCAGGTGTATGTGCTTTAGTCCACTTCCTTGCAGATGGAAGTTGATCTCTAGAACTGGATTCTCCCCCATGATCCATGATGTCTCCATCAGCATTTTCTGATGTCCCCCTGTAGTTATGCTCTCTGAGACTTCAGAATTTGAATTTAATTTTTCAGGAGTTGAAGAATCAGAGCTTCCAAAATTATCAGAATTAGGCTCATCAGAACTAGATGAATCTAAACTTGAAGAGCCAGTGACAGGTTCTGATGCTTCTCGAGAGTCTTGAGATGTGGTAGGTTCTTCAGCTTGCTCCCCCTGGACAGGTGCATTTTTCTTTGGAGTTATTACCATAGTTTCAACGACGTCAGAACAATCCATCAGAACTTACAGGATCAGGATTTAAGTCATCAGAATTTCCAGAATCAGAATTTAAATCTTCATTCTCAAATCTCAGCTGATCATGATCATCGAAATCTTCAAGTCCAGTAATATTCTTATCATCAAAAGAGACATTGATAGATTCCATGACAACTCTTGTTCTCAAATTGTAGACTCTAAAGGCTTTTGTGGAAAGTGGATATCCAACAAAAATTCCTTCATCAGCTTCTAGATCAAATTTTGACAGCTGTTCAGGATGAGTCTTAAGAACAAAACACTTGCAACCGTATACATGAAAGTATTTCAGATTTGGCTTCTTTTTTTTCACCATCTCTTATGGTGTTTTTCCATGCTTGTTTATGAGTGTAGCATTTTGTGTAAAACAAGCAGTTAGCACAGCTTTAGCCCAAAAATAGGTTGGCATCTTCGCTTCATCAAGCATAGTTCGTCCAGCTTCAATGAGAGTCTTGTTCTTTCTTTCTACAACTCCATTTTTCTGTGAAGTTCTAGGTGCAGAAAATTCTTGTTTGATTCCATGATCTTTGCAGAACTCTTCCATGATTGAATTCTTGAACTCAGTGCCATTATCACTCCTTATGATTTTAACAGAATCTTTGATCAATTTATCCAGCTGTCTGACATGATTAGTTAGGGTAAATGCAGTTTCAGTCTTCTTGTGCAAGAAGTACACCCAAGTGTACCTTGTGAACTCATCCACTATAACCATAGCATATTTCTTCTTTGCAATAGACATGACATTGACTGGACCAAATAGATCAACATGCAGTAGGTGATAAGGCTCAAGAATTGATGACTCGGTTTTGCTCTTGAAAGAATATTTTCTTTGTTTTGCCTTCTGACATGAATCACAAAGGCCATCAGGAGCAAATAATATTTTTGGAAGTCCTCTCACAAGATCTTTCTTTACAAGCTCATTTATATTGTTGAAATTTAAGTGGGAGAGTTTCTTGTGCCAATTCCAGCTTTCTTCAATTGATGCTCTACTCAACAGATAGATTGCATAACCATCAGTACTTGTTGAAAGTCTAGCTTCATAAATGTTACCATGCCTGTATCCTTTCAGAACCACTTTGCCTGTTGAATTACTTATAACTTCACAGGTGTTCTTCAAAGAAATCCATATGATAACCTCTATCACAGGTTTGACTTATACTCAACAGATTGTGTTTAAGGCTTGAGATAAGAGCTACTTTTTCAATGATGACATTCCCAAGATTGATCTTTCCATATCCCAGAGTTTTCCAATGTTGCCATCTCCATAAGAAACTTCTGGGCCAACTTTCTTCACAAAATATGATAGCAGGGCTTTATTTCCAGTCATATGTCCTGAACACCCACTGTCCAGAACTAGGATGTTCTTCCCATTGCCCTCCAATCATAAAGACCACTAATGGTTAGTTTTAAGGACCCGGACTTGCTTGGATCCTTTGGTCTTTTTAAGTTTGTTAACATTTGCAGCGGATTTAACATCAGAGTTTATGCTAACATTTTTCTTATCAGTATTAACAGTATCAGACTTTGCATCATACTTTACACTGGAAGGAATTAAAGCAACTTTCTTCAAAGAAGGTTTTATCTGATAATAATCATAGTACAAACTATGATATTCCTTACAAGTATAAATTTAAGCTGCCTTTACCTTTTTTACACTATTAATCTCTTTCAGCTTATGTTTAAGCTGCTTCTTTGTCATTAATCCTATGTTGACTTCTGTTGCTTTATCCCGTTCTAATTTATCAGAAGTTGACTCTGCTATCACTTCTGTCTCAATATCTTTCATCTTTTCAGAATCACACTTTACAGTTTTAGCTAAAAATTTAACAGGATTTACCTTTGGTTTAGTAGTCTGTTTTACAATAATTGGCTTAACTTGTTCAGTTCCTTTTTCACTTTTCTCATCTCCATAATTTAAGCCCTCTTTCCAGTTCTCACTACTTAGTATATTCTGAGTTGTTCTGCCAGAGTTAGTCAAAGTTCTGATAATCTCTCTCTCCTTTTCTAACTCAATTTTTAGAGATTTATTCATTTTTAGCACTTCATCTCTAACATAGAAAACATCATCTCTATCCTTCTGAGTTTGATGGAACATAACTAACTCTTTTTCTAAATAATCATTCCTCTTTTTAAATGCAAGATTTTCAAAATGTTAATCTTTCACATGTTAAAGTTTAATCTCTATAGCTAATAAATATGGTTTTAAGATATAATCTCAACTCAATAATATCATCAGTATAAAAGGCATAAGTTGTTTGAGGTAACTTTAACTCAGCAGCATCAGAACTGCTATCAACATTTGCAATCAAGGCATAGTTCTCATCATCATCAGAATCTGAGGTGTCTGTCCAGCTTTTCTTCTTTGTGACAAGAGCCTTACCTTTATCACTCTTTCCTTTCTTGCAGTCAGGAGATATGTGGCCTTTCTCACCACAGTTGTAGCATTTGACATTTGAGTAATCTCCTATGTCAGACTTTTCTCTTTTTCTTTCAGATTTTCTGAAGCCCTTCTTATCAGAACTTCTACCTTTCCTGGAAAACGTTTTTCACCTTCTGAATAACCTGTAGGCTATCTTTGTGATACCCTTCACCATAAGAGCACACAGCTTCATCATCTCTTCATCAGCATTTACTTCAGGTAGACTTTCAGTTTCTGAATCATCATCATCAGAACTTGATGATTCTGAATCAGACTTTATGATGAGAGCTTTTCCTTTTCCTTTCTTTGAGACAGCCACTTTGGGGGATTCCTCCTCAGCATTAAGAACAACTATTCTTGACTTTCTCCCATGTCTCTTGCTTCTTTGACTCATCTCAAGTTCATAAGTCTTGAGCATTCCATAAATTTCATCAAGAGTAGTTTCATCAAGAGCATAGTTATCTCTTATAATAGTAGCTTTCAAATCCCAACTTTCAGGAAGAGCTAAAAGGAATTTTAGATTTGAATCTTCAATTTCATATTCTTTGTCCACTTTTTGAATCTTCAATGTCAATGTCATAGATCATTCAAGAGTTTGACAAACCTGTCATATAAGTCAGTTAATGACTCATCACTTTTTGAGTCAAAGTGCTCATACTCTTGAGTGAGTATAGTCCTCCTATTTTTCTTGATTGCATCAGTTCCCTGACACCTTGTTTCCAAAACATCCCATATCAACTTTGCAGTCTTGCATTAAATTATCCTATTTGACATGACATTATCAATGGCACTATGCAGCAAATGCCTTACCTTTGCATCCTTGGCAATAGATGAGATATCTTCAGCTGTGTATTCACTTTTCTCCTTTGGTATGGTCTTTGCTGGCTGAACTGCAACTACAACAGAGAGCTTGGTTGGCTTATGCGGTCCTTCATAAATTCTATCAAGGTATTCTGGATCTGTAGCTTCCAGAAACATAGCCATCTTCACTTTCCATATGGGATACTCAGAAGGTCTCAACATGGGAACCCTGATAGTCTCATATCGACTATGGGTTTGAGTCTTTGGGGTTTCTTCAGTTTTGGCGGGCTTGGTTGGATTTTCTGCTTCTTCAAACATGATTGTTTTGGATCTTAACTGTATGTGTGTTAACAGATGAGCTCTGATACCAATTATTAGGTCACACAACACTGTAGCAGAGGGGTTGAACTACAGTCTAGAATACAATCAAATCGATTTAAAGCACAAGTAACAGAAAACAGATGTATTCGATATAATAAACTCTGTTACAATGGAACTATTCTGTCTTAGTGATGAACAAATATCACGAGAGCTGCTAGGTTACAATTGTATGATCTTCTCGATGATCGCAACTCTTATAGAGTAAACCTGTGATCTGTGTTTATATAGAGACACAGTTACAAGATAACTTCTAGTTGATATGGAATATAATTCTGTCTCCTAAAATATATCAACCAGATATCTTATATAATTCTTCTAGTCCTCTAACTCTTTCCATGCATATCTTCTTCTTGCATTAGTCTCGATCTTCTTTCCTGTAAATCAGCTTCCTTCCTTAACTGTTAGTCCTCCAGTACTTAAGTTCTGATATCCATCTTCTGATATTATCTTCTGATAATCTAAGTCCTGATATCCTTAAGTCGTGACTTCTAGTAAGTCCTAATTCCAGTAAGAACTGATATTTCCTTTTAGTTAAGATCTGAAAACTAAACATGAAACATATTAGACATGACATCTCAAATATATCCAATATCCACCTTGTATCAGAACATCAGTCTTTGTCAGACTTTGCTCATCAGAACTTGATCTAAGATTTTGAATATCAGTACTTGCTATCAGATTTTCAGTTTGAGTAGCTTCAGAACTTGTCTTCTTTTGAGTAGAAGATTTGGTTGCATCAGAGTTTAGTTTCACTTTGCTGCTTTGTTTACTCTGAGCTTGACCTCTACCCTGACTAGGGTTTCCCTGGTCATCAGTTTCATCATCTGTCTTCTCAGTATTTGATCATCTGAGCATTTGGACTTAACTATCTTCTCCCCCTTTTTGGCATCATTTGATAGTAGGAGTGAGAGAAGAAGTTCTACTGAATTTTGAATTTCATTCAACTGAGCCTGTTGAGAAGCTTGATTTTCCAGAACCTCAGTAATTTGGGCCTGTTGCTTCTCTTGAGTTTTCTCAATTGCTTCTACTTTCTCAGAATTAGGTCTGATAAACCTCTTTTTATCAAGCTTGGCTTCCATATTTAGCTTTTCAGCCTTTTCCAGAAGTTGGTCAACCTTTTCTTGAGTTGAAAAGTGTAGACCTTGAAGATGCTTGGTAAAGAGAGCAGTGATCTTGAGCTGTGTCTTGAAATCAGAATTTGACAATAACTCATCTTCTTTTGACACATGCTCTGTCAGAATGTTAGAGCTTGGAATGAAATCAGAATCATTCCACTTCTTGGTCCACTCAACTCCCCTGCGAGTATCCTCCCAAGGTATGTGTGCATCCTACTCAATAAACTTCTTTACTTGTGCTTCCTTTCCCAGAATGGGAGCTGAAGTCTTAACAGAAACACTGTCTTCAGAACTTGAAGAAGATTCATTATATTCTGACATAACAACAGTTTGTGAGGCAACTGGAGATTCAGGAATGACCTCATCTACTATAGGAATTTCAACGTGCTTTGGAGAAACAGGTGGAGTTGGTATCTCAGCATATAAGATTATAGATTGAACTGGAGATTGCTGAGCTTCTGTAGGAGCTTCTAAATGAAGAAAAATTGGAATGTGCAGCCTATTGATATCAATTTCAGGACTTAATCCTGAATCTTCAACTGTAATATCTTCATGAAGAGGAGAGACTGGAGGTGTAACCACTGTATCCTGTACAGTGTCTTTGTTTGTAGCTGGAGGTGGCAGAGAATCAATTATTATTGGCTCTTTTGAGATCAGAGATTCCTGATCCCCTTCCTCAGCTTCTGCAGTATCTTCAGATGGAGATTTAGCATTATACCTCTTTGCGCTCATTTTCTTCAATCTCCTTGCCAATGAAGGAGTTGTTGTTGCAGCATCAGAACTTACAGATTTCCTCTTCAAAGTATCAGAACTTTGAGCTGCAGTTACTTTCTGAGCAGTAACATTCTCAGCTTCAACTGTCACAGGTTCTGAAGCATGAATCTGTGCTTCATGTTCACTATCAGATTCATCCCTGAGAATCATCTTCCTTCTATTTTGTGGAGGTTGAGGAACAGACTTTGTCCTCTTTGGCCTAGAAGATGAAGGTCTGATGGTATGAGCTGATGATTCAAGTTGAGATGATTGAGTTGATGGTTTGAAAGATGTCCTAATGGTAGATTTTGGTTGTGGTTGAGAAGTTTGAAGTGCTTGTGTAGTGGTGGTAGGTGCTGAAGGTTGATGTTCAGATGGTTGGACATCAGGATATAGTGTAGTGTATCTAACTGGATCATAGTTTATTAATGCTTGTTTGACAAATATTGGAATTTGTAGGGGTCTTAACACAGCCTTCTTATTATCAGTAGATAACAAGTCATTAAAAGCTCTTTTTGCTAGTCTAAATGGTGGAATTAATTCACTAGCTAATTGGGGCTTATCAGTACAACAAAAACTATAAATAAGTTGCCAGAATCTAGCAAAGTAAACTGTATTCCTATCTTCTGTCATCCTATCACCAATAAAGCCTAAAATAGCACTTGCATAATCAAAATCAGTTTGATTAATGAGAGCATACCAGATTTGTTGACTGAGAATTGGGATTACATCAAAATTAGAACATTTGTTTGCAAAAGCCTTTGTGATGCAGTCAAAGAAGAAACTCCATTTCCTCCTTATGTAAGGTCTTTTCAATTGACCCAGCTTTGCCAATGTCTTTTCATATCCCAGACTGGCCATCATCTGTTGAAGAACTGGCTCCTCAACAGTCGAATAAGTACAATTCTCAGGTAGTTGCAGTGCTTGGCGAACTGTAGCCAAAGTCACGA
Source organism: Apium graveolens (assembly GCF_009905375.1). Classification (NCBI taxonomy): domain Eukaryota; kingdom Viridiplantae; phylum Streptophyta; class Magnoliopsida; order Apiales; family Apiaceae; genus Apium; species Apium graveolens. Next base: position 296,385,198 of record NC_133652.1, on the reverse strand, counting down.
TATGCTCATCCTCCCCTATTGTAAAGATGATACTTGGGGACCCATGAGCACCACCATCGTCATATACGCCACTTCTCCAATACTTCAGCACTTGAGTTCCAGAGATTGCTTCAGGTTGGGCCAAAGCATACCCAATATCAGAATTAGCAAGAAAATCCTGAATAAAGTGAAGTTCTGATAGGGGCTTCATTCTTTCTAAGAATAGACGAGTAGTTGTTAGGAACAAACTTAGCTCCATTGAAAATCAAGTCTTTTGGTGCCATCTCTGTAAGAGATTAAGTGAGAAAGAGAGTGTTTGCAAGGTGTTTGATAAAAGTCCTGTAAGAAAACGCTTCATAGAATATTAGAGAGAGAGAGAGAATAAGAGAGATTGAGAATAGAAAAGTAAGTAAAAGATTAGAAAATCTTTTAACTCCCATATATACTTTCTCCACTCAACAGTTATATTTTTGAAGCATGGCAGACAATTTACACCTGGAAACATGTGAACAGTCAGTAAAAAGTTAAAGCAGGAGTTAATGGGCACGAGAAATAAGCAATAATTACCGTGCACATGCAGTTTTTCAGGACACACACGTTTACCACTAACCCTAATGATTATGACTGTTTTATCTCACCTAAATATATTCTGATTAAATATGACCGTTCCAGCTTATACCACAAATAAGTCAAGTAAAGAATAATACCACGTAAGCATCAGGGTTTCTATCAGGATTTAATATCAGAACTTTAACTTATATCAGATTTTAACAGTCATCAAAATATGGCTTATCAACTCAAAAAATGAATATGTTTTTCTGTGATTCTTCATACAAATACTGACTTGATTCTTTAGAGTTTAATCATCAGAACTTTCATCAGAACTTGTCCTCGGAATTTTTGCAAATGACACTTAACTTTTTGTCAAAAATAACTTAATCACCACATTAATTTTCATCATTCATATAGAGTGATAGTGTGTGTATTTAGCAGAATATCAGATTGAGATTAAAGTCTGATAACCTTCGGTACATCTTAGAAATAAGGCATAACTAAGAAAAGTGCTTAAAATTTGTCATCAATCATGAAGTCTACTATAGAACAAATTTATGCTAGAGTCCACCTCAACTGTTTGTGCTCATTTTATGCATCTTTTAAAATTCCTTTTTAAAGTGGCTTCTCAGTGTAAGTGAGTCACAACTGCTTATCAGAATTTATGCTATTATCAGAGTATTTCACTAGTAATCAGAGAATGTGAAAAGTCACCAAGAAAAATTTATTTGCTTTTCAAATGCATATTACTTAATACCAGCAATGCACTTGGGTCTTCCCTTCCACATTATTTTCTCTAGATCTCAAAGGAGTACCTGACTTTTATTATTCTTTTCTTTTCTTCAGATAAGTGAGGCTTATCATCATTTAGGTTCATCCTTAAGATTTACTGACATCAGAATTTGACAGATAAGAAGCAAGAATCTAGTTTGTGACTTAGTAAGAAGATACACAAAGTAAATTTGACTAAGCTCAAAATCAGAATTTGCTTGTGTTAATGAGTTTCCACATAAACAACTAATTCAAACATGGGATTTCTAGTATGTTAAAGACTACTATGCCAACATCTAGCACATGTATCCTCATTGGATTGAATAGTCACAAAACATTCAAATCACTATCAGAGTATAAAGATCCACATCAGAGAATAATCAGCATTAAATATATTTCAATTAAAGCACAAGTTATATGAAAGTAAATTAATTTGTAAACACTAATCATAAAGTCTGATGCATGAGAACAAAAACAAAACAGATTAGAGAAAGAACCTGAAACCATTCCAATTTCATTTAGCAGTCTTGTGAAGGTAGCTTCACATAGTGGTTTTGGAAAGATATCTGCTAGTTGTTGATCCGTTGGAACAAAATGCAATTCCACTGTACCTTTCATTACATGTTCCCTTATGAAATGGTACCTAATGCTGATGTGCTTTGTCATTGAGTGTTGAACTGGATTACCTGTCATAGCAATAGCACTTTAATTATCACAGTAAATAGGGATTTTAGAAAATTCTAACCCATAATCCATTAACTGATTCTTCATCCAAAGAATATGTGCACAAAAACTTCCTGCAGCAATATATTCTGCTTCTGCAGTTGATGTGGAAATTGATTTATGTTTCTTGCTAAACCAAGAAACTAATCTGCCTCCAAGAAATTGGCAGCTTCCACTAGTATTTTTCCTGTCTATTTTGCATCCTGCAAAATCTGCATCTAAGTAACCTATTAGCTTAAAATATGATTCTCTAGGATACCACAATCCTAGATCAGTTGTACCCTTAAGGTACTTGAAAATTCTTTTCACAGCTATTCGATGAGGTTCTCTTGGATCAGCCTGAAATCTTGCACAAAGACAGGTAGCATACATGATATCAGGTCTACTTGCAGTTAAATAGAGTAAAGAGCCAATCATACCTCTGTAGTTAGTAATATCTACTAATGAACCAGTATCTTTATCTAACTTGGTTGCAGTGGCCATGGTAGTGGATGCTGTTGAACTGTCTTGCATTCCAAATTTCTTGAGTAAATTTCTGGTGTACTTGGATTGACAGATAAAAGTACCTTCTTCATTTTGCTTGACTTGAAGGCCCAGAAAATAACTAAGTTCTCCCATCATACTCATTCGATATCTTGACTGCATTAGCTTGGCAAACCTTTCACAGAGTTTGGAATTTGTGGAACCAAATATGATATCATCAACATATATCTCTACCAAAAGTAAGTCATTTCCATGGTTGAGGTAGAACAGTGTTTTATCAATTATACCTCTGTGAAATCCACTTTCCAGAAAAAATTGAGCTAAAGTCTCATACCATGCCCTTGGAGCTTGCTTAAGGCCATAAAGTGCTTTGTCAAGCCTGTAGACATGATTTGGAAATTTTGAATCTACAAAGCCTGGAGGTTAGTTCAACAGACACCTCTTCTTCCAATTCTCCATTGAGAAAAGCACTTTTTACATCCATTTGAAAGACTTTAAACTTTTTGTGAGCAAGCATAAGCCAAAAAGATTCTAATGGCTTCAAATCTAGCAACTAGTGCAGATGTTTCATCGTAATCAATACCCTCTTGTTGAGAGTAACCCTTAGCAACCAGCCTTGCTTTATTTCTTGTAATTATGCCATCACTGTCAGTTTTATTTCTGAACACCCACTTTGTTCCAATAATTGATCTATTCTTTGGTCTTGGCATTAGGCTCCAGACTTTGTTTCTTTCAAATTCATTTAACTCTTCCTGCATTGCTTGCACCCAATCAGCATCTTGAAGAGCTTCTTCCACTTTTTTTGGTTCAGTCTGAGATAGAGAAGAATTATAGAGACATTCATTTAATGTTGCAGTTCTAGTTCTGACACCTGCTTCAGGATCTCCAATAATTAAGTCAGGTGTATGTGATTTGGTCCACTTCCTTGCAGATGGAAGTTGATTTCTAGAACTGGATCCTCCCCCATGATTCCATGCTATCTCCATCAACATTTTCTGATGCTCCCCCTGTAGCTATACTCTCTGAGACTTCAGAATTTGAGTTGGATCCTTCAGGACTTGAAGCATCAGAGTTTCCTAAATTTTCAGAATTTGGCTCATCAGAATTTGATGAATCAGAACTTGAAGATCCAGAGACAGGTTCCGATGCTTCTTGAGAGTCTTGAGTTATGGTAGGATCTTCAGCTTGCTCCCCCTGGACAGGTGCATTTTCCTTTGAAGTTGTTAACACAGTTTCAATGACATCAGAACTTACAGGATCAGAGTATAAGTCATCAGAATATACAGAATCAGAATTTAAGTCTTTATTTTCAAATCTCAGCTGATCTTGATCATTGAAATCTTCAGGTCTAGTAATCTTCTTATCATCAAAAGATACATTGATAGATTCCATGACGACTCTTGTTCTTAAATGTAGACTCTGAAGGCTTTTATGGAAAGTGGATATCCAACAAAAATTCCTTCATCAGCTTTTAAATCAAATTTTGACAGCTGTTCAGGATGAGTCTTAAGAACAAAACACTTACATCCAAATACATGAAAGTATTTCAGATTTGGCTTCTTTTACTTCACCATCTCATATGATGTTTTTCCATGCTTGTTTATGAGTGTAGCATTCTGTGTAAAACAAGCAGGCTACACACCTTCAGCCCAAAAGTAGGTTGGTAGCCTTGCTTCATCAAGCATAGTTCGTGCAGCTTCAATGAGAGTTCTGTTCTTTCTTTCTACAACTCTATTTTGCTGTAGAGTTCCAGGTACAGAAAGTTCCAGTTTGATGTCATGCTCTTTGCAGAACTCTTCCATGATTGAATTCTTGAACTCAGTGTCATTATCACTTCTTATAATTTTAACAGAATCTTTGACCAACTTATCCAGCTGTCTGACATGATCAGTTAGAGTAGATGTAGTTTCATTCTTCTTGTACAAGAAATACACCCAAGTGTATCTTATGAACTCATCCACTATAACCATAGCATATTTTTCTTTGCAATATACATGACATTGACTGGACCAAATAGATCAACATGCAGTAGGTGATAAGGCTCAAGAATTAAAGATTCAGTTTTGCTCTTGAATGAAGATTTTCTTTGTTTTGCCTTTTGACATGAATCACAAAGGCCATCAGGGGCAAATACTGATTTTGGAAATCCTCTCACAAGATCTTTCTTTACAAGCTTATTTATGTTGTTGAAATTTAAATGAGAGAGTCTTTTATGCCAATTCCAGCTTTCTTCAATTGATGCTCTACTCAACAGACAGATTGCAGAACTATCAGAACTTGTTGAAAGTCTGGCTTCATAAATGTTACCATGCTTGTAACCTTTCAGAACCACTTATGCATGTAAATTGCTTATAACTTCACAGTGTTCTTCAAAGAAATCCACATGATAACCTCTGTCACAGATTTGACTCACACTCAACAGATTGTGTTTAAGTCCTGAGACAAGAGCTACTGTTTTAATGATGACATTCCCAAGATTGATATTGCCATATCTCAGAGTTTTTCCCATGTTGCCATCTCCATAAGAAACTTCTGGGCCAGCTTTCTCCATAAATTCTGATAGTAGGGCTTTATTTCCAGTCATATGTCCTAAACATCCACTGTCTAGTACTAGGATGTTTTCCCTGTTTCCCTGCAATCACAAAGACCACTAATGATTACTTTTAAGGACCCAGACTTGCTTGGATCCTTTGGCCTTTTTAAGTTTGTTAGCATTTGCAGCGGATTTAATATCAGATATTATGCTAACATGCTGTTTATCAGAACTTATATCAGACTTTGCATCAGACTTTACACTAGAAGGTATTAAAGTAACTTTCTTCAAAGAAGGTTTTATTTGATAATAATCATAATACAAACTATGATATTCCTTACAAGTATAAATGGAATACCAAACAAGGATTTTGTGGCTTAAACCTAACAGACTGACTTTTAACTCCTGATCTAGGAGGTAAAGAGTTTATATTCTGATTCTTCCTGCAAAAAGTAGCAAGATGGTTAGAGTTTCCACAGTTATAACATTTCTTTCTAGAAGCATTAGGAACATGCATATAATTATTGCTTTTATTTATACCTTCCTTACCATTCCTATTTTTTCTAGCTGCCTTTTACCTCGTTGACATTACTAATTTCTTTCAGCTTATGCTTAAGCTGCTTCTTTGTCATCAAGCCTATATTAACTTCAGCTAGTTTATCCTGTTCTAATTTGTCAGAAGTTGACTTTTCCTTAACTTCTGCTACAGACTCTTTCATCTTTTCAGAATCAGACTTTACAATTTTAGCTACAAACTTAATAGGATTCACCTTTGGCTTAGCAGTCTGTTTAACAACAATTGGCTCAATTTTTCAGTTCCTTTTTCACTTTTATCATCTCCATAACCTAAGTCCTCTTACCAGTTTCCACTACTTAATAAATTCTGAGTTGTTCTTCCAGAGTTAGTCCATGTCCTCATAATCTCTCTTTCTTTTTCTAACTCAATTTTTAGAGATTCATTCAATTTTAGCACTTCATCTCTAACATAAAAAGCATCATCTCTATCTTTCTGAGTTTGATGGAACATAACTAACTCTTTTTCTAAATAATCATTCCTTTTCTTATAAGCAAGATTTTCAGAAGTTAATCTTTCACATGTTAAAAAACATGGTTTTAAGATATAATCTCAACTCAGTAATATCATCAGTATGAAAAGCATAAGTTGTTTGAGGTACCTTCAATTCAGTAGTTTCAGGGCTGCCATCAGCATTTGCCATCAAGGCATAATTCACCTCATCTTCAGAATCTAAAGAGTCTATCCAGCTATTATTCTTTGTGACAAGTGCCTTGCCTCTGTCACTCTTTCCTTTCTTGTAGTCATGAGATATGTGGCCTCTTTCACCACAATTGTAGCATTTGACATTTGAGTTGTCTCCTCTGTCAGACTTTGCACTTTTACCTTCAGACTTTCTGAACCCTTTCTTATCAGCACTTACACCTTTCCTGTAAAACTTCTTTCCCTTTCTGAATTTCCTGTAGGCTATCTTTGTGATACCCTTCACCATAAGAGCACACAATTTCATCATCTCTGCATCAACATCCATTTCAGGTAAGCTTTCAGTTTCTGAATAATTATCATCAGAATATGATGACTCTGAATCAGAATTTATGATGAGAGCCTTTTCTTTGCGCTTCTTTGAGATAGCAACTTTAGGAGATTTCTCATCAGCCTTAAGAGCAACTATCCTTGACTTTCTCCCATGTCTCTTGCTCCTTTGATCCATCTCAAGTTGATAAGTCTTGAGCATACCATAAATTTCATCAAGAGCATAGTTGTCTCTTATGTTAGTAGACTTCAAATCCCAATTTTCAGGAAGAGCTAAAAGGAGTTTCAGATTTGAATTTTCAAGATCATATTCCTTGTCCACCAGTGACAGGTCATTCAAGAGTTTGATAAACCTGTCATATAATTCAGTTAATGACTCACCAGCTTTTGAGTCAAAGTGCTCATACTCTTGAGGGAGTATAGTCCTCCTATTCTTTTTTATTGCATCAATTACCTGGCATCTTGTCTCCAAAGCATCCCATATCTCCTTTGCAGTCTTGAGGGAGTATAGTCTTGTTTGACATGACATTATCAATGGCACTATGCAGCAAATATCTTACTCTTGCATCCTTGGAAATAAATGAGATATCTTCAGCTGTGTACTCACCTTTCTCCTTTGGTATGGTCTTTGCTGGTTGATCTGCAACTACAATAGAGAGCTTGGTTGGCTTATATGGTCCTTCATTAATCCTATCAAGGTATTCTAGATCTGTAGCTTCCACAAACATAGCCATCTTCACTTTCCATATGGGATACTCAGAAGCTCTCAGTATGGGAACCCTAATATCTTATATCGACTGTGGATTTGAGTGGTTTTAGTTTCTTCAGTTTTAGTGGGCTTGGCTGGAATTTCCGCTTCTTCAGACATGATTGTTTGGATCTTTACTGTATGTGTATTAACAGATAAGCTCTGATACCAATTGTTAGGTCACACAACACTGTAGAATGGGGTTGAATAGAGTATTATTACAATCAAATCGATCTTGAACACAAGTAACAGTAAACAGATATATTCAATATAATAAACTCTGTTATAATGGAACCGTTCTCTCTCAGTGATGAAAAAATATCACTAAGAGCTGCTAGGTTACAATGAATAATGTATCTCGACAATGATAATACTTATAGTGTAAACCTATGTCTGTGTTTATATACTACACAGTTACAAGATAACTTCTAATTGATATAGAATATACTTTTGTCTTCTAAAATATATCAATCAGATATCTTCTACAAGTCTTCCAGTCTTCTAATTCTTTCAATGCATATCTTCTTTTGTTTTAGTCTCGATCTTTTACTTTAAATCAGCTTCCTTCCTTAATTGTAAGTTCTCTCGTACTTAAGTTCTGATATGACCTTAAGTTCTGATATGAAGTTCTGACTTCCACTAAGTACTGATTCTAGTAAGTCCTGATATTTTCTGTTTGTTAAGATCTGAAAACTAAACATGAAACATATTAGACATGACATCTGAAATATATCTAACACACGGGATTGAGATTTGATTTTGTTGATTTGAAATTAGGTTGAAGCGTTGAAGTGTGCTTTATCACTTACAGCATTGACTAGACTTTGGAGAACTGACGGTGTTGCCAAAGATAACAGGTTCTTTTTTAGTGCTGTAAACTTTAGATATTACACATAGAGATTTATTTGTCTTACCATACTTTATAACTCCAAGGCATGAAGTAGATACGAAATATTAATACAATAGATATAATATATGTTTTTACTCCGTATGGCTCAATATCAAAGTACTTTTATTATATATCATCAGAGAGAAGAGCTACAACAAGCCTACAACACTTCTATTGAAAGAGATTCTATGATATCTCTTGCTCATCTGTATTTTAATCTTTTATTTCAGTAAATTCAGTATGTACTGAATTTACTGAATGAGATTACAGATACAAGGAGAAAAAGTGTTCATGTATACTAGTGTTGCTACTGATATGAAGTGATGAACTTGTGGAGCTACAAATTAGTATAGAAGAATCGTTTCTACTCTAAATTCTGACTAGGGGAGACATCTCTATATTTACAGCCTTTGATCTCTCTCTATTTTCTAAAATATAATAATGTTATTTCCCCCTGATAACTGATTTTCTCTTTTCTGGCATACTGTACAGATTTTTAAGCTAATGTGTGCATGTTTTCACATTAACTTTGTCAATAATTTATTGACTAAAATGGAATAAGGTTCTATGAATTTGCAGGGTTGATTTGAGATCTTATCCTTAACGGGCTCATTTACAGTCTCTGAGAATGGCGGTTTTAAAATGACTGATATTCCCCAAGAGCACCGCCTTCTGATGGTGCAGAATGGATGAATTCTTAAAGATATTGATTGGGTTCAAGCCCCGGAAATGGACAAATCAAAAGTAGGCTGGGCTCATGAGCATTTTGCCATTAACAACTCCAAGCTTCATATTTTCAAGGTAAATGTTTAACACTTATATTAATGTACTTAGCACTCTTACTTTAGATGAACACTTGTATTAATGCAATTTACATTACTAGTGCAGCTTGAGGAGTACAACAAGATGGTATACTTTGATGGGGATATTCAAGTGTACGACAATGTTGACGAACTATTTGACTTACCAAATGGCCATTTGTAGGGGTTTTGGACTGTTTCTGTGAATGGCATCATTCCCCTCAGTACAAGATTGGTTACTGCCAACAATGCCCCGATAGGGTAAAATGGCCAGCGGAGATGGGATAGGCTCCATCATCATATTTTAATGTTGGAATGTTCATTTTCGAACCCAGTCAAGCTACTTATGATGATCTAATCAACACTATCAAAGTCACCCCACCTTCTTCGTTTGTTGAGCAGGTAGATAATATACTGGACATGGTTAAACTATTGGGGTATTAATTAGATATGAACTTGATGCCGTTAAGTTTAACTTAAAATATTGTACTTGCACAACATGATATTTTGAAGGACTTGTTGAACTTGTACTTCAAGAGCATATTCAACCCAATTCCTCCTATATACAATCTTTTAGTTCCAATGTTGTGGACTCATCCGGAACACATAGAGCTTGACAAAGTGAAAGTTATTCATTTTTGGGAAAATATAAGAAACGAACTGTATGTAATTTCTCAATCTAGATTTCAAACCATGGAATTACTAAGCTCTGTTTCTTTTTTACCAATTATAGGGTTCGAAACCATGGAGATACACGGGAAAGGATGAACGCATGCAGAGGGAAGATGTGAAGATGCTAGTGCAAAAATGGTGGGACATTTATGACGATAACTCGTTCAGCTATGAGGAGCCAATCGCAGCAACTGTTGGAGGCAATAATCGTGTACAGAACACTGAACTTAATTTGGTACCAAAGGAGAAGGAAAATAGGAGTGTTTAGTCCTATCACCAGTGTCTTAGACCTTCCTTCTTTGTATGTATTAAAGTCAAGTTTAGGTTAAATGTTCAATTTTTTGTTGAAATATAATTCATTTTAAATTTTATTCATGTATTTTTTAGGATTTTGTGAGGGATGTCCAGGAGACTGTTAAACTGAATGATATAAAAGATTCCTTAGTTGGTTTGCCAGGTGTAAGTGGTATATCAACTGAGCAACGCAAGCGTCTAACTATAGCTGTAGAGCTCATTTCTCAAGAAAGTAACACTTGACAGCCGACAAGTATGCCATGTCTGCTGCTCAATCGGAGAATTCATTTCATGGGAGTTTCTTGCTCGAACTTGTTGCAGCGGACAACACAAGTTATTTTTTTTATTATTATTTATTTGGAAATTAGACTCAAGTACTAAATGTAAGGTGATGTAGTTTTATAAGCCGATTTTGTTTGGGATGTATTAACGTTTTTTTTTGTTGGATTCAATATCAAGCAAATTTGGAATGTGAATGTTTTTTTGGTATAATGTTGAGATAGTACAAAAAAAATAAAACATAATAGTAAAGTCCGGACTAATAAAAAGTGTTGCACATATGTGTTGCTAATATAATGTGAAAATATTACAATAGGAAATCATGTGTTGCAGATAAATATTGCTAAAAATTGCAAAGCATTACAAAAGGCAAAAAAATATTGCAGCTAAATGTTGCAATAAATTTACCTTGCAATACTTTACTTCAATAAATGTTACAAAAAATGTTGCACGGGTTTTATTCCAACATCATAAATGTGTTACTAAAATAGAGAAAAGTGTTGCAACAAAATGATTATTGTACTTTGAAAATGTTGCAATAACTCCAAAAAATGTTGCTATAGGGGTCTATTGCAACGGCAACAAATGCAAAGCAAAAGTGTTGCAAAAGCTTCTATTGTAACATATTTGGGGTCTTATACTACACTTTTTTGGTGTTGAAATATCTCATATATGGTGTTGTGAATTTTGAATACTTCATTCACTCTTCTTCACTGACTCTTGAACATATAAATGAACTCCTTTCAGTGAGTATCACTTCAATACTACAGCTGTTCTCTTTAGCCTATGTCTATACCCTGTCTTCAATTATTCGAATTCTTATGCTTCAAATATTGTCTATCTTCAATCAATGCTAATACACTGAAATCTTCTTGTAGCACTTATACACTGAATCTTCAACATTTCTGAAACCCTGAAAGTCTTTAACATTTATTCTTTACTGAGGCATGAACATATTAATGAACTTACTTCAGTGACTCGTAAATAGACTTCAAGTTTTCTTCTAATCTTGATTCTTTATATCTTCCTTGTCTTCATTTCTTCTGATTTCTTGTGTAGTCATAGTATTATTAACAATGTCTTGTTCTAGTGTTGTTCTCATGTTGAGTTATCATGTAACTGTTGATACAGTTACGCAGTCTCACCAACAATTGACAAATCCTCGAACCGGATATTTCCTTTGTTCATGTTATATGCTCTAGATTAATTAACCTGTAGTGTGTACCTTTCATGTTTTCTACGAGAGTGGAATTGATTTCCTTGCTCTAGTATCTTCATATCCTGATATTTTAATTTATGTTCCTAATTCATGCATCAGCCTGGCTAGAGCAATATTAATGACTTCAACTACAGCTTATTTCATTGTTTGTCTTCGATATTCACCATTCAGTTACCAGAAATTGGAAAATACTGGAGACATAACCATTTAAGGTTGTAATCTATCATTCAATATCTTAATTTACTAATCTATATTCTGCTCCTGCTCATATAAGATTTAAATTACAGGAAGCTACATGACTTTTGAGAGGCCTTAGGTATTGTACTTGGTACTTTATAAATAGCCTGATGCTGAGCACAACTTGGATTCATCCAGTATACAGTTCAACCTTAATGATTTTCGACTTAATTGAGCGTGTCCACTCCTTGTGGCATAACTATTTCGGGATACAAAAATACTAGTATACTACTAATTTCCCTATTTATGGTAGCAATTTGTGAACCAGATCGGGATGATTTATAAGGTTAAAGTTTTGGGGAAGTGCGTAAAATGTGTGTTGAGGAATTTGTTTCCGGATATATCTGATGAGAAGCTGAAGAATTCAAGGAATTTGATGCCTTTTTTTATAGAGATGCAATTTGGGTCCCGGGGGTACAAATGTAGGTGAAGACAATATGCCTGCAAAGGGTTTCATAGAAAAAGTCGTTCGGGGGCTAAGACAAGCTTTAAACCTCAATGTTTTTAATCACTTTTATTTGAAGTTCTGATCAATTGCAACTTAATTATATTAGTACCAACTTATAATTACAAACTTAGTTGACATATGATGGCTTTGGCTAAAGATTTTGAATGTGGTCGAGACCTAATTAGTTACTAACTGAAGGATAGAAATTGTAGGTTCCCGTCTGTAGAATGGCTCTCCGTGAAAATCAAAGTATTCGTTATTGGTGAGAATATAAGATGTGGTCAGAAAACTATTTTCTATTTCAGTGAAGCTACCCTGTTTTAGAGACATATTTCGGATAGCTTAAAAATGAAAACTGGAGATTACTAAAGGATTAAGGGGGCGTTTGGTTCATGTGAGGGAAACGGAATGGAATTGAGAAAGAGAAACGAGGAGAAAGGAAAGCAATGACCCAGAATTGTTGTACGTGTTTGGTTCAAATCCGGAAACAGAATGAAAATTTACATGATTATATTTATTTTTGATTTTTTTAATATTAAGCAATCTCAATATAGTCAAATATATTTATATTACAACAATATAATATATTAGCATTATAATAAACCAACTTATTTAATTATTTAATAGAACCATTAATTTTTTAATAAATTAACATATAAATTTATATCAAAATTATTTTTAATTTGTAAAAACTAAATTATAAAATAATTTTTAAAATTTTAAATTAATTTTGCATACTGATCTATTTTTTTGGGTCCAAGATTTAAATTATAATTGAAATAAGAAAATCAAAAGGGGGAAAGGGAGTTCAAATAACTAGTGGGAGGTGGAGAATGGAGTTTAAGAGAATGATTATTTTTAATAAACAAACATCAACCAAGGGAATGAGTCTAATTTTTTCCCTTTGAATATCTCGTACCAAACGCCCCCTAAGTTTATTCAAAATCCCTCTAACACTACAACAAAATAGGCCAATTACGACGGCAAACTTACGACAGAAAAAAATGCGAGCCCAACTTACGACGGAAAAAGTAAAACGTCGTAATTATTTACGACGAAAACCAAAACCGTCGTAAGTTTAGTATTTTATTAATAAAATTATGCACGACACGATTAAAAAAATGAAAATTATTTGAAGTTGCGATGATTTAAACATTTGGTCGTAAGTTAATTATTTTTATTAAAATTTTAAATTGAAATTGGATAAAAAAATATTTTATCTAAATTTACAACGAAATATTTGCGACGGAAAAGATCGGATCGTCAAATTTACTACGGAAATTAAAATTCGCCGTAAGTTATCAAAGAGGGAAATTAAAATTTTTTCAAAAAAATTTTGGTGGGAAAATAAAATTCATTTGAATTTGTGATGATTTGAACATTTCGTCGTAAGTTAAATTTTTTTATTAAAATTTTAACTTGAAATCAAATAAAAAAATACTTATCTAATCTTACGACGAAATATTTGTGACGGAAAATTTTGGAACATCCAATTTACGACGGAGATTAAAATTCGTCGTAAGTTATCAAAGAGGGAAATTTAACCTTTTCCCCAAAATTTTTGCGGTAAATTTGACTTTTCTCAAATTTTCTGCAGATAATAATTTATGACGAATTCCGTCGTAAACTAGCACATGATTTTTGATAATTTCAATTTTTAAAAAATATTATTTCATTATCCAACCATATTAATGTCAACATTTATTTGTTTGGGTGATATTTCAAGAATTTAAGAAAAAATTAAATATTTTGATAAAATAATTTAATATGAAACATTGATTATATCTCTAATATATATATATACATATATATTGTCATCCATATGGTTGTATCGATAAAAAATATTTTTAAAATAATCGAAACAGAAATTCAGAACTAAACACTAGTTAGGTGTACTAGTCAAACTGACGCTTGACTGTTAAAATGACAAACCAAATAAATTTATTATGATATGAAATTTTGGTTATATCACTAATATATATATATATATATATATATATTTACATCCATACGGTTGGATCGTTGAAAAATATTTTTAAAATAATCGAAACACCAATTCAAGATTCAACACTAGTTAATTGTACTAGTCAAACTGATGCTTGACTGTTAAAATGTCAAACCCAATAAACTTATTTTGATATGAAATTTTGGTTATATCACTAATATATATATTTATTGACATCCATACGGTTGGATCGTTGAAAAATATTTTTTAAATAATCGTAACACTAATTCAGGATTCAACACTAGTTAGATGTACTAGTCAAACTGATGATTGACTGTTAAAATGTCAAACCAAATAAAATTATTTTGATATGAAATTTTGGTTATATCACTGATATATATATCTATTGACATCCATATGGTTGGATCGTTAAAAAATATTTTTAAAATAATCGAAACACTAATTCAAGATTCAACACTAGTTAGGTGTACTAGTCAAACTGATGCTTGACTGTTAAAATGTTAAACCAAATAAAATTATTTTAATATGAAATTTTGGTTATATCAATAATATATATATCTATTGACATCCATACGGTTGGATCGTTGAAAACTATTTTGAAAATAATCGTAACACTAATTCAGGATTCAACACTAGTTAGCTGTACTAGTCAAACTGATGCTTTACTGTTAAAATGTCAAACCAAATAAAATTATTTTTATATGAAATTTTGGTTATATCACTGATATATATATATCTATTGACATCCATACGGTTGGATCGTTGAAAAATATTTTTAATATAATCGAAACACTAATTCAAGATTCAACACTAGTTAGCTGTACAAGTCAAACTGATGCTTGACTATTAAAATGCCAAACGAAATAAAATTATTTTGATATAAAATTTTCGTTATATCAATAATATATATATCTATTGACATCCATACGGTTGGATCGTTGAAAAATATTTTGAAAAAAATCGTAACACTAATTCAGGATTCAACACTAGTTAGTTGTACTAGTCAAACTGATGCTTGACTATTAAAATGTCAAACCAACCAAATTTATTTTGATATGAAATTTTGATTATATCATTGATATATATATATATTGACATCCATATAGTTGGATCGTTGAAAAATATTTTTAATATAATCGAAATACTAATTCAAGATTCAATACTAGTTAGTTGTACTAGTCAAACTGATGCTTGACTGTTAAAATGTCAAACCAAATAAAATTATTTTGATATGAAATTTTGGTTATATCACTAATATATATCTATTGACATCCATATGGTTGGATCATTGAAAAATATTTTTAATATAATCGAAACACTAATTCAAGATTCAACACTAGTCAGCTATACTAGTCAAACTGATGCATGACTGTTAAAATGTCAAACCAAATAAAATTATTTTGATATGAAATTTTGGTTATATCACTAATATATATATATATATATATATCTATTGACATCCATACGGTTGGATCGTTGAAAAATATTTTCGAAAAAATCGTAACAGTAATTCAGGATTCAACACTAGTTAGCTGTACTAGTCAAACTGATGCTTGACTGTTAAAATGTCAAACCAAGCAAAATTATTTTGATATGAAATTTTGGTTATATCACTGATATATATATATATATATATATATATATATATATTGACATCCATATGGTTGGATCGTTGAAAAATATTTTTAATATAATCGAAACATTAATTCAAGATTCAACACTAGTTAGCTGTACTAGTCAAACTGATGCTTGACTGTTAAAATGTCAAACCAAATAAAATTATTTTGATATGAAATTTTGGTTATATCACTAATATATATATCTATTGACATCCATACGGTTGGATCATTGAAAAATATTTTTAAAATAATCGAAACAGAAATTCAGGATTCAATACTAGTTAGTTGTACTAGTCAAACTGATGTTTGACTGTTAAAATGTCAAACCAAATAAAATTATTTTGATATGAAATTTTGGTTATATCACTGATATATATATATATCTATTAACATCCATACGGTTGGATCGTTGAATTTTTTTTTAATATAATCGAAACACCAATTCATGATTCAACACTAGTTAGTTGTACTAGTCAAACTGATGCTTGACTCTTAAAATGTCAAACCAAATAAAATTATTTTGATATGAAATTTTGATTATATCACTAATATATATATATATATCTATTGACATCCATACGGTTAGATCGTTGAAAAATATTTTAAAAATAATCGTAACACTAATTCAGGATTTAACACTAGTTAGCTGTACTAGTCAAACTGATGCATGTCTGTTAAAATGTCAAATCAAATAAAATTATTTTGATATGAAATTTTGGTTATATCACTAATATATATCTATTGACATCCATACGGTTGGATCTTTGAAAAATATTTTTAATATAATCGAAACATTAATTTAAGATTCAACACTAGTTAGCTGTACTAGTCAAACTGATGCTTGACTGTTAAAATGTCAAACCAAATAAAATTATTTTGTTCTGAAATTTTGGTTATATCACTAATATATATATATATATATATATATATATATATATATATCTATTGACATCCATACGGTTGGATCGTTGAAAAATATTTTGAAAATCCAAATTTGTATTCAATATGAAGAATATTCTAAATCTTAATATTTTAAAAATCTAAATTTGAATCCGTTAAAAGTATAATATAAAAAATATATGTATTATTAATTTTAATAATATATAATTATTAAATTTTATTTTATTATCTTTTATAATTTTTTTTTTAAAAATTATTATATAAATAATAATATTATGTTATGAAAAGTGTTTCCAGATTTTTATTTTCTTAAAACTATACTAGCTGCGCCGCAGGAGCCACACATTATTAGGGTTTTATTCCCAATCAACATATCTCTAAGTTCTGAGATAGAAAATGAAGCCAAAAAGTAAATCAAATGAAGCCACACTCAGCATCAGCAATACTTCTGGTAATAGTTTTACTAACATGGATTTTGTATAATATTGGGTATTTCTTAGTTATGTAATCGAGTTTAGTTGTATAAACGACTATTTTGGGTATTTGGGTGAGTAGTTTTTGTTTACTTATCGATTTCAGTTGTCTTATCGATTTCAGTTGTATATTCACTTTTTCGATATTTTGTTTGTTTCAGTGATAATTGTTTTGTTCAATTGGTGATTATAGTTGTGTTGGATAGTTGTATAGCTGGATATTAGGGTTAAATCTGTATTGTTTTACTGGCTTATGAATGAGATGAACTTGACTGCTTGAACACCATTTTGAGATGTTCTTTTTTTCAACTATTTTTTGCTGTGAGATCTCAAGGAGGCAGAGAAGGACAAGACTCTGAAGAAACATCTCTGTATTAGGAAGATTTCACATGACTCCATTTGCAAAATATCGGCATGGAATTATTTTTCAGGTCTGTCAAGAGGTGTTCAGTCTGAGAGCTCATCTCACGGTCACATAAATTGTCAAAGTAATGAAAATCCAGTAAATAGTGTACTAAATATTGTTCAAGATGAATTCCGTTGTCATTCTTCCTGATAGTGAGGAAACAAATACTAATATATCTAAGATTATTGATGAAAAAAAGATCACCCTTGTAAGTAGTTGATGTCTTTATTTTGATATGATTTAACCTTGTTATCTGGTATCATTGTAATGCTAACTATTTTGAGGCTTTTGTTTTAAATTGGACTATTGTAATACAAACTCATCCCCAAGGGTGAATCCTCAGTCACCAAACCAACACTTAGGTTGCTCAAGCCATTTAACGAACTCTTTGTTGATTCTCGGGTATTACAATAATCCTTTAATTATACTGATATTCTGATTTGGGGTTCAATTACAGGACTTGAGAAAGTAGTTTAATCCCATGTTTAAATATATTCATTTCTTTTGAGCTTGCAGGATTTCCATGTTGAAGTTATGGAGAAGTTTATTTCAGGAAGTAGTGTACCTACTGTAACTCTTTTCAACCAAGACCCAAGTAACCATACGTTCCTTGTCAAATTCTTTGACAGCCCTGATGCCAAGGTACATCAATTTTCCACATTTTACAGTAAGAAAACCTGAAGTTTTAATCTGTAGACATTGTCTTCGTATCTTGGAACAAAATTTAGATGCAGTAGTATACTAACCTTTTCATATATATATGCCAACAATGCAAGGAATCTGTCACATACACTAAGAGTAATGTATAGTGTAATATACATATAATGATGTTGATGTTCTCTACAAAGGAAAAGGACTAGGCTGTCTCTTGGGTGATCTTGAGGCCAGTAAAGGCGTTTTCCAGGTCTATCTCTTTATCCATTTTATCAACCTTGTACTTCCCCCACCCCATAATTATCCCCATTGTACTTAATTATTGACTAAATATAATGTGACATGCTGGTTTTCCTTTTGGTTTTGAACAAACAGTATTTTGGGCTGAGCGAATATCAGGTTCACGTCATTCTTGTACAGACTAGTGATAATCAGAAATATCGCAAGGGAAATATGAAAGCAGAGCAAATCGCACCCTGGTTACAGGATTACATGGTATGTTTTAGTCATTCCGTAGTTTCATGTTTCTCCTTTTTGGGGAAAAACTGGGATTTGTCATCTTTTATTGTGCATATGTTGTGTCCTTAAGCAAAAGCATTTTATATTTTATTCTTGCTTATCCAACAACTGTACAAACATTATATTTTCTTGTCAATTAGTGAGGTACCTTACGTTAGAGGCATTATTATATTTTCTTGAAGGAGCTGGGTTTTTTTAGCATTGACTTGGCTAGTTTTTTGTGTAGGATGGGGGGTTTCTTTGAGTGTTTGAAGAGATTGGGGGTTAAGGATATTTTTAAGTCGGGTGCAGGAGTTGGAGGTAGCAGTTTTTGGAGCTCTCAAGCTGGGTTCTGTGTACTGTGTTTCCAGGAGTTTGTGAGCAGCTGGTTTTCGAGAGTGGATTGCTTGGTGTCTAAGGTGTGGTGCTGTAATCTCTGTGGGTTTATGAAGACTTATGCGGATCTGGTTCTTCAGATTGGGAGGCCCTGGAGTTTCACTGGTTTTTTCAGTATGCATAATCTGGGGATTTTATTTCTGGACCTGCAGATTTTGTCAGGAGAGAGTTGGCATCGAGTCTCTTCGCGTAACTTGGTCTGTGCGGGATCGCTTGTTTTTTTTGAGTACAAATTGCTTTGGGAAAATTGTAGAGCTTCGAGTTGTAGTTTTTTTGAGGTGTGGTTGATAGTTTGGAATTTTTCTGCGGGATTTTTATGCAGCATATGCTCCTGGATGTTGCTTTGTTTTTGGATATGGCTTTGGTTCTCTCGAACTGGGATTTTGTGGGTGGAGCTCCCGTCTTTTTCTGATTTCCTTGGACTTATTTCGAGGTCTTCTTTGCTTGACACTTGGAGTTCCAGGCATTTTTTGATTGATTTTTTAGTTGGTTTTGGTAATGTTTTGGGGCCTCTCTTTTGGTTCTATTCTTGGTTGTATATCTATTTTCTTTTTGTGCTAGTTTTTTGTCTCTTAGAGGCTTGTTCTTAGAGATGAGAACTCTTACATTTCTCTTTGTATATTCTTTCTCTTATTATATTTTACGAGGCTAGACCTCATTTATCAAAAAATAATAATGTAAAAATCTAGTTAATTTGTGATTACGGAAGAAAATTCATAGATGTTTCTAAATTTAGATTTATTCAATTGCGTGGATGATTGCTTGTTATTTGATTTTGGTTTTGGATTAAGCTACAGTTGTATGTAGATCGGTATTTGTGATTGTACAGGTTTAGGATCCAATTTGAAATCCGAAAATGCTGAAAACTGGAAAAATCAGTATTTGCTTATTCTGGAAAAGAAACTTACGACGGTTGTTCTTCATACATTCCGTCATAATTATTCTAGTAAACTAAACTTACGACGGTTGTTCTTCATATATTCCGTCGTAATGTAGCCATTTTCATATTAATTATTTTTTTAACTTTCATTTTTCAAGATTGTAGGCCCCACCTTCTAAAATACGACGTTTTTTCTGTCGGAAATTTCTAACTTACGACGCATTTTTCCATCGTAAAACTATGTTTTATCTTCTTAAAAGTGTGTCCCGTAAAGTAATATCCGACGTTTTTTCCGTCGTAAGTACAAAACTTACGACGTTATTTTTCGTCATATTTTGGAATCTTACGACGATATATTCCGTCGTAAGTAGATTTATTATTTTATTGGGTATGTGGGTCCCTACTTTCTAACCTACGACGCAATTTTATCTTGTGACGAAAAAACGAACTTACTACTCGACCAAAAACGACAAATTTTTTCTGTCGTAAATGGATCAATTACGACGATTTCAGTTCAAAAAAACCGTCGTAAATGGCCAGATTTGTTGTAGTGTAATCTATTGATCTACCAAATAAAGGAAATTTTAGAATTAAATTGTAAAAGTCAAAGGCTAAAAAACCTGACAAACTATTACAAGTCTGCAAATTTTAGAATTTCTGTCCTATTTTGGATGCATATTTTGAAAGCCTTAGATATATAATTATTGACCATCAGTGAACAAAAGTTATGGCCCACCATTTGAATTATGATCCTGTAAGATTTCATTGAGGTTCAAGATATGTAGAGAATACTACTATATAGTATATATGGAGTGCTATCTAAGTAATTCTGGTCTCGTGAAACTCTGCTCAGTTTTGAACGATCATTTTGAACGGTTAAAGACATAATTACTTGATAGTCAAAGAACGAAAGTTTTAGGTTTATGTGTACATAATATGTCTGTAAAACTTTTTATGCACCAGACATGTAGATTTTAAGATATATCTATTCTTATATGGCTGATTCAAACTGTTTTGTGCAGAAACAGGATACTCTTGGAATTGATTTCCTGAAATGTGGACTACATGACTATCTATGTAATTTGGATTTCCTGCAGATCTGTATGGTTAGACTATTTGAGAAAAAAGAATCAGCTATTTGAGTAAGCAAATAGAGAAGTTATAACCAAAACAGCGTGCATCGAGATATAACATGTGGGAAGCCGCTTTTCAGGTTTTGCCAAGTGTTTTATGTTTTTGTAAAGAAGTGGCGAGTTGGACTAGCACCAGGATAAAAGAACTTGTTTGAAGATGATGGAGGAAAAGATACTTCATCAAAACATGCTAGGAGAATTCACAATTATGAATTTAAGCAAGTGCTGCTAAACAAATGAAGAAACTTTGCATGTATATTTAAGAGTCTTAAATTCTATGATTTCAGATTTTTGGATAAAGCAGCATTTCTTACATTAAGAGATTTCAAAATAGGTCTCCACAAGCCCTCAAGTTGAAAAGGTGAAATGCATGTTAATTTTTAAGACTTCTCCCAATTTTGTTTCTCCATCTATTTATTTTAATTTTTGTCATTATTAGCTAGAAACAAAAAGTTTGTACCGCCAATATAGGATTCTCTCATTATGTTCACTTAATTTTATAAGTTCACAAGTCAAAGTGCAAAAGAAATTTCAGGGCAGGCTAACCTTGAAAGTCTGAGTTCAGCTTTCACTACTGTTCCATGACAATTCTCAAGTTATGTCGAGAAAATAAGCACTGCTCCATCATTCAATGAGGATGCATGATATCTTTGGGTTCGCCTAAAACTAAGAAAACAGGAACTGAAACTAGAGAACTCTTGAAAAGCATGTTGCCAGTTCTGATGTGTCATCTGCTGCTGAAGCTATAAATCTTTCATCTCTAAACGTATATAATTATTGTAACAGTTTACTTAATCGATATGTAAAAAAAATGAAATTAACGGGACAGAATGAAAGAAGAATAAGACTCCATTATAAATAAACTTGTGGAAAGAGAAATATAAGATGAAAGTAAAATGAGGCACAAGTCACACATAATTCTCACCTCTCCTGTAAACACAGCTATAAAAAGCCACAAGTCTCCTTACTACACGTGTCACTCTATTACTCACCAAGGATGGCACATGATGGGCACATGATCCCATAAAGATGCTCTGCTCCCAGTAGCTAAACGACTGTTCTCCAATACCAAACGACACTGTACTCTAGATACTTAAATAATAAATATTTAAATATAACAAATTACTATTAGAGCTACTTTGTTACATCACCCTCTCCTTCAACCAATCCTAGTCCACAGGATTAAACTCTGAGTACTGCTCCATAATTTGGTCTGCATCTTCCCAACTGGCATCTTCTTTAATAAAGTGAGACCATTGTATCAACCACTGAATTACAATAACGTTAACTCTCTTGATCATTCTTCTCTGAAGTTTTGACAGGGTGGACTAGGAATTGTCCTTCTGCTCCTACCTTGGATAGTGTGGTGCTAACAGAGTACTAAGAACCTACCTTCCTTTTAAACAAGCTCACATGAAATACATGGTGCACCTAGCTACCAGGGAGAAGTTTGAGTTTTTATGCTACTTGACCAATCTTCTCCACTACCTCACCCATATTCGACCCTGTAAATTGCCGCTAGATCAAATGGCCCAAAGTACTTGTGTGCAAGTTTAAGGTGCTTCGAGAATTGTTTGTATAGCTGTGGCTTTAGGAATACCATTTGACCAACCTGGAATGAAATTACAGTCCTCTTTTTTATCAGGATATACCTTATATTTGTTCTGAGCTACCGTGATAACTTCTTTAAGCAGTTGGTTCATGGCTTCAAGTTTCACAGTTGGTTCATGGCTTCAAGTTTCACTTGAAAGTCTTCTACCGTGGCTACTAAAGATCTATGTGAAGCGGAAAGGCACATATGTCCGGGATGTACTCCATAAACTGCTTCATATGGACTCCTTTTTATTGCACTATTGTAAGTCGAATTGTACCACCATTCATCCAATGGTAGCCACTTCAACTACTGTCTGGGTCTGCAACTGGTCATCGCTCATAAATACTGCTCCAAGCACCTATTTAACCTCTCTGTTTGCCCATCGGTTTGAGGGTGATATGAAGTGCTCGTGTTCAACTGAGTGCCCAGAGAGGTGAAGAGCCCCTTTTAAAAATTACTAGTAAATAGTTTATCTCAATCAGAGACCATTGTCTTAGGGCATTTCATGCAGTTTATAGAAAGTACCCAAGAAGAGTTGAGCTACAGTGGTTGCAGAAAATGGATGAGACAGAGCAATGAAGTGTCCCATCTTTGAAAATATGTCAATCACGGCCATGATACAGTCCTTATCTCTTGACTTAGGTAGTCCCTCTATAAAATCAAGAGATATAACCTCCAATATTTGTTCTGGCACTGGTAGGGGACTGTAGTAGGCCGAAAGGGTGTTGATTTCCTTCTTTGATTCTCTGAAACACATCACAGTTTTGTACATACTGAATAAAATCTTTCTTCATTCCCGACCAGTAGAAAAATTGTGATACTCTCGTATAAGTCGCTTTTTGACCATAATGACCACCTGTTGGACTATCATGTTACTCTTATAACACCTATATCCGTAATTATCCTTTGTTACCAATCAGCACCTTGTTGTCCACTGTAATAATTCCCTGACTAAACTTGTAAGATTGAAAAACATCATTTCCACTTATAATTCCTTGTAAGATCTCTTGTGTTGTGCTTTCTTGGTCATAGCTATCTTTAACATCACTCAACCAACCCTGACGTACAGCTGTGATGGCTTATAGTCTCCATTCTCTTTGTTCTCAGGAAGTCTGGAGAGTGCATCTGCCACTACATTTTCCTTCCTTTTTTTTAAATAATTTCATAATCCAATCCCAGTAACTTGGCCAGCCATTTTTGCTGCAACAATGTGGGCATTCTTTGCTCTAACAGGAACTTTAAACTTTGGTGATCAGCTTTAATAACAAAATGGTTTCCTTGTAAATAACCATGCCATTTTTTAGTAGCCATTACAATGGCCAGTAATTCTTGTTCGTATGTTGATAGAGCCTGATATTTCTTTGATAATCCTTTACTCATGTAGGCCTAGGGTCTCCCATGCTGCATCAATACAGCACCTACTCCCTTACCATTTGTGTAGGTTATAATCAGGAAGAGCTAACACTAGGGTGGTCATCATGGCTTGTTTAAGTTGCTGGAATGCTCAAATTTCAGCAAATTGGTTAAAGGTTTGCTGATCAACCCATAATTCCTGACAAATTTCTATAGTACCCTATGAGACCAAGGAAGCCTCTTAACTGTTTGAGATTTCTAGGAGATGGCCAGTTTTTCATTGCTTTCACCTTGTTGGGATCAGTTGCTACTCCCTCTTGGGATATTATATGTCCCAAGTATTCCAACTGGGTTTGACCAAAAGAGCATTTGTTCTTCTTCAAATACAGCTGATTCTCTCTCATCTTTTGTAAGACACCCTGCAGATGTACTAAATGCTCCTCAAAACTTCCACTGTATATCAAAATAGCATCAAATAATACTAACAGATGCTTCCTTAATTGTTGATGGAATACCTCATTCATTAATGCCTGAAAGGATGTTGGTGCATTGGTGAGGCCAAAGGGCATCACCCTAAATTTGTATAGCCCTTGGTGTGTCCTGAATGTGGTTTTGGGAATATCAGCTTGAGCAAATCTAATTTGATGGTAACCATCCCTCAAATCTAACTTGATAAACCATTTAGCTCATTTGAGTTCATCTAGCAGTTCATCAATAATGGGAATTGGATACTTATTCTTCACCGTGATGTTGTTCAATTTCCTATAATCCACACACATTCTCCAGGAGACATCCTTCTTCTTAACTAGTATGATTGGAGATGCAAAGGGATTGGTGTTGCACTGTATGAATCTTGATGCCAACATCTCCTTGATCTGCCTTTCGATTTCATTTTTTTGAACATAGGGAATCGTTTATCCCCTTCGATTAACCGGTTGACTACCTTCTAGTAAAGGTATGTGGTGGTCATATGTTAAGTGGCATTTATATCCACTTATAATGCTTTGTAAAGCTTCAAATTGATATTTTGTACTCAAGTTATTTTTGTTTTTGATGCATTTTTGTAGTGTTTTGCATTTCAGGAATTTATAAGGGATCGAGGTAATTTAGCATTTCTTTGATGCTAATATGGTGTTAGGAAAATGTCATGAATATTGCTCGTGGAAAGCCATCAAGAACCGGCTAATAAAAGAAGGAAAATCATATTTTTCCAGAATGTCAGTGCGCCCGCGCTGTGCTAGCGCGCGCCCGTGCCAGAACAGTAGAAGGATAACGTGCCCGCGTTGATGAAGCGCACGCTCGCGTCGTGTCGGGATTTCAAAATTCTGTTTCAATTAGAAGACTACTTTCTAGGCTTCTGGATTAATTGGACTGCTACTTAAAGACAAATTAAACACGTTTTTCTCAACAGAGCTTAAGGAGAAGACGACGAGAAGACCTATAGCATAATTCAACTAAGGAGAAGAAGATCTAGTTTATTCTTGTGATTCTTTGTTTTAAGTTGTAATCTTGGATGCTCGTTTCTTGTATATTGAACCTAATACTCTGGATTACGTACTTTGTTTATTATTCATTTTTAAAAAGACCTAGTTTATTATACCATGCTTTCATCGGAACCCATGTTAATGATTGGGTTATGAACTAATCATTATCGTGGGGTTCTAACGGATTTATTTATGATTTTAATAGTTAATCTTGTTTTGATATCTTAGTGTGTGGTAATTGTATGATATCCTAGTATTGGTTGTGCTTATTCGTCTTATGTGTGTCGCGAACATATAAGATAGCGTGTTAATCTCTAATGAAGCAACAGTGAATTTAGAGGTTTAGAACTTGCCATGCTAGCATAGGTTCATGTATTTGTTATGCATGATTTTTAGGTAATTTTAACCATCTTACTTGCCCTATGTAATCATGATAGCTAACTTGCGCATTAAACCTTTATGTTGTCAAATTCTATAGACATATAGGGTCTCAATATACTTGGTATCTATGGACCTTCTATCTTTTTTGTGGATGTCTGGTAGTATGTTATTCGTGCAACCAAAGTTAGCATTTATCAGTTTCATGTTATCTGATTAGTTATCATCACTATTACATGCTAAGGTTAAAAACAAAGATTTTGAATGAAGTTAGAATCCCATGTTTGTCTCATATAGTAAATCAATCTTTAATTTTTTAGTTATTTGCATGTTAGTTAATATCTTAATTACAAACAATCTCAATTTGTTGTTCGTCTTAGCATTGAATAATAACTTTATCATTGTTGCATAAGCGTATAAATCTTAAATTAACCGAATGAGTCTTTGTGGGAATGAACTAGAAAGAATTTTATATTACTTGCGAACGTGTAAACTTGCATGTATTATTAGCGCGTGTTTTCTTCCTAACAAGTTTTTGGCGCCGCTGCCGGGGACTCGGTGTTAATTTTTAGTTTATATGTTTGTCACTAGTGATCGTTAAAGTTCATTGACTCGGATATTGTTACTTACTTATTTTCTTGTCATATTTCAGGGACTCTAGCGAGCGTGTATGCATGCGCGTTCTCGGTCTCGTAAGAGAACACTGGATCAAGCCGAGGAAGAAGTTGTAGTAGCTCAGGAAGTTTTTGAAGAAGTCGAGAAAGTTGAGGAAGAAGCACTAGCTGAGATGGGAGATCAAGCAAAAAATATGAAGGCTTTGATGGACTATTCTCAGCCTAAGATTAATGATATTCATCCCAGCATTATCAGACCAGCCATCTCATCTAACACCTTTGAGATCAAGTCGAACACGATTCAGATGATACAAAATTCAGTTCGGTTTGGGGGTTCTCCTATAGAAGATCCCAACACGCACATCAGGGATTTCATCAAGATCTGTGACACTTTCAAGTTCAATGGGGTGTCTGAAGATGCTATTAAGCTGAGGCTTTTCCCATTCTCTCTGAGGGATAAGGCTAAGTGTTGGTTGCATTCTCTACCAGCAGGTTCTATCACCAAATGGGAGGATCTTTCTCAAAAGTATCTCACTAAATTCTTCCCTATGACAAAGATGGCTGCAATCAAGAATGCTCTTACTTAGTTTGCGCAGAAATATGGAGAATCTTTGTGTAAGGCTTGGGATCGCTACAAGGAGATGCTTAGGAAGTGCCCACACCATGGCATGCCTGATTGGATGATCATAAATTGTTTCTACAATGGTTTAGGCACACAGTCTAGACCTATGCTCGATGTAGCATCAGGTGGAGCCTTAAGGGCCAAAAGCTACAATGAAGCTTATGAGTTGACTGAACCAATAGCAGCTAATGAATACCAGAATCCAACGCAGAGAATATCGCAAGGAAAAGTAGTATGAATTCTGGAAGTAGATACAGCTATTGCTATAACTGCTCAACTTCAAGCTTTGACGATGAAAGTGGATTCTTTGGCTAATTATGGAGTTAATCAAATCTCTAGTGTTTGTGAGCTTTGTGCGGGTGCGCATGAGACTGAGCAGTATGTTATTTCTAGTGAATCAACTCAGTTTATGAGCAACTTTCAGAGGTCGCAGCAGCAAGCTCCAGCCACTTATCATCTCAACAACCGCAATCATCCTAACTTCAGCTGGAGCAACAATCAGAATACAGTGCAACAACCTTATCAGCCATATACAGCAAAGCAATATAACCCTCCTAGTTTTCAACAACAACAATATGCACCAAGGCAACAACTCCAACTTCAGCAGCTACCACAACTAATAAAAAAAATCTGAATTGGAGGAGTTGAGGTTCATGTGAAAGTGCCAAGCAGTTTCTATCAAAACCTTGGGGAATCAAATTGAGAAGATTGTCAATGCCTTACTAAACGGATAACCTGGTACACTCCCTAGTGACACTGAATTGTCGGGCAAAGGAGAAGGTTAAAACAATTATATTGAGGTATGGAAAGGTTGAAAATCCCGAAAATTCTCAAGTTCCAGGTGCTGAAGTTGTGGCTGAAGAAGATGTGCCAAAGGAAGCAGAAGTGGAACCAAGGAAGACCGTTGTTGTTAACACTCCTCCTGAGGGTAATACAGGGGAAAATAGGTCTATCCTCCACCTCCTTTCCCTAAGAGGCTGCAGAATCAAAAGCTGGATAAGCAATTTGCTAAGTTCTTGGAAGTTTTTAAGAAACTTCATATTAACATACCTTTCGCTGAAGCTCTTGAACAAATGTCTAGTTATGCGAAGTTCATGAAAGGTATTCTCTCTCGGAAAGTGAAGCTCGAGGACTTAGAGACGGTTGCTCTCACCGAGGAATGCAGTGTGGTGCTCCAAAAAAAGTTGCCTCCTAAACTTAAGGATCCTGGAAGATTCATTATTCCTTGCACCATTGGAAAAGTGTCATTCGACAAATGTTTATGTGACTTGGGAGCTAGCATCAATCTGATGCCTTTGTCTATCTTCAAGAAGTTGGGGTTACCTGATCCAAATCCCAAATATATGTCCTTGCAGTTGGCCAATTGCACTATTACATATCCACGAGACATTGTGGAAGATATATTGGTCAAAATGGACAAACTCATCTTTCTTGCTGACTTTGTTATTCTTGATTTCGAGGATGATAAGAAGATTCCCATAATCTTGGGAATACCTTTTTTGGCTACTGGCCGAACCTTGATTGATGTGCAGAAATGTGAGCTCATTATGCGAGTTCAGGATCATGATGCCACCTTCAATGTTTTTAATGTCATGAAATTCCCTACTGATGAAGAGGAATGCTTTAAGGTGTAATTGGTCGAATCTGTGGTTACTTAATAATTGGATTATGTGCTCAAATCAGATGCCTTAGAGAAAGCCTTATTGGGGGATTCAGATAGCTAAGATGATGAAATGTACCAGCAGTTACAATTTGAATGCTTCTCCTTGGAAGTGAAGATTGGAAATGCCTTTTGAATCTCTTGCGTTGGAAGAGCTGAAAAGTTCTCCAAAGTGCCACAAGCCATCTATTGAGGAAGCTCCTACACTTGAGCTTAAGCCTTTACCTGAACATTTGAGGTATGCATTTTTAGGTGATGCATCTATTGTGCCTGTTATTTTTGCATCTGACCTTTCAGGTAGTGATGAGTAAAAAATTTTGAGAATTCTTAGAGAGCTCAAATCAGCAATTGGATGGACTATAGTAGAGATCAAGGGGATCATCCCTTCTTATTGTATGCAAAAAATTCTGCTAGAGGAAGGAGGCAAGCCTACTGTTGAGCAATAGAGAAGGCTAAATCCGATCATGAAAGAGGTGGTGAAGAAAGAAATTCTCAAGTGGATAGATGCAGGGATCATCTATCCCATTTCTGACAGTTCTTGGGTGAGCCCAATTCAGTGTGTGCCGAAGAAATGAGGTATCACTATGGTTGCGAATGCAAATAATGAGCTCATTCATACTCGAACAGTCACGGGGTGGAGAGTTTGCATGGATTATAGGAAGCTAAACAAAGCTACAAGGAAAGATCACTTACATCTTCCTTTTATTGATCAGATGCTTGATAGATTGGCTGGGCATGAGTACTACTGTATTTTGGATGGCTATTTGGGTTATAATTATATTTGTTTTGCTCCAGAAGATCAAGAGAAGACTACCTTCACATGTCCTTTTGGTACTTTTGCCTTCAGAAGGGTTTCTTTTGGGCTATGTGGTGCACCATCCACATTTCAGAGATACATGTGGCTATCTTGTCTGATATGATTGAAAATAATGTAGAAGTGTTCATGGATGATTTCTCTGTCTTTGGAACTTCTTATGATCAATGCCTGAACAATCTTGGTTTAGTACTGAAAATGTGCGTTGAGACCAATCTGGTTCTCAATTGGGAGAAATGTCATTTTATGGTTCGCCAAGGCATTATTCTTGGATACAAGGTCTCTAGGTTGAGTCTTGAGATGACCAAAGCCAAGGTGGGGGTTACTGAAAATCTTCCTCCACCAATTTCTATTAAGGGAATTCGCAGTTTTCTCGGTTATACGGGTTTCTATAGGCGGTTTATCAAGGACTTCTCTAAAATTTCGAAGTCGTTGTGCAATTTTCTAGAGAAAGACGTTCCTTTCAAGTTTGATGAAGAGTGCCTCGCTTCTTTTGAGAGCTTAAAGAAGAGTTTCATTACGGCACTTGTCATAACTGCACCTGATTAGACTAAACCAATTGAAATGATGTGCAATGCAAGTGACTATGCAGTTAGAGCAGTTCTTGGACAAAGGAAGAACAACATATTTCATATGGTCTACTATTCTAGTATGACCCTCAATGGTGCTCAACTGAACTACACTACTACTGAGAAAGAACTATTGGCTATTGTCTATAGTTTTGAGAAGTTTTGATCTTATTTACTTGGGACAAATGTGACAGTTTTCACTGATCACGTTGTTATTCGCTATCTCGTCTCGAAGAAGGATTCGAAGCCTAGATTGATTTGATG
The DNA here is from genome assembly GCF_009905375.1 of Apium graveolens. Taxonomy (NCBI): domain Eukaryota; kingdom Viridiplantae; phylum Streptophyta; class Magnoliopsida; order Apiales; family Apiaceae; genus Apium; species Apium graveolens. Next base: position 296,354,748 of record NC_133652.1, on the reverse strand, counting down.
GGTTCTTTTACTTCAGGAGTTTGAATTAGAGATCAAGGATATAAAAGAGATTGGGAATCAAGTCGTTGATCATCTCTCTCATTTAGAGGATCCGAGTGCAACTTCACAGGATAAGCCTTTTATAAATGAGTATTTTCCCGATGAGTAATTGTTTGGGGCATAAGTAAAAGAACTGTGGTTCGCCGACATTGTGAACTACCTTGTGAGCAACGCTATGCCTCCAGACTTGACTTATGCTCAAAGGAAGAAGTTGTTGCATGAAGTGAAGTGGTACATATGGGATGAGTCATTCCTATTTCGGCAAGGAGTTGACCAAATCAGCAGAAGATGTATTCCGTATAGTAATGGGGGGGTCTTGTGAGACAGCCATTAGACTAATTATGGAGGCCACTATGGTGGAGAAAAGACAGCAGCTCGTATCCTTCAAGCATGATACTTTTGGCCAACTTTGTTTAAGGATGCTCATCAGTTCCTTTTGAAATGTGATCGATGCTAGCATGTTGGTAATATGTCCAAGAGGGATGAGATGCCTCTTAATGTACTTCTCGAGGTTAAGGTCTTCGTTGTTTGGGGAATTGACTTCATGGGGCCATTTGTTTCATCTTGTTGTCAAAATCGGTGGAGATTTTTGAGAATGATACGAGCCAAGCATTTAAGGTAAATGGATAGTAATTGAAGCATTACTAAGGTTAGTGACGTTTTTCCAATAGGACGGCGCGCCCACGCTGGTATGCAGGGCGACCGCGCTGGTTTTCTAGTAGCACGGCGCACCCGCGCTTCTAGGAGGGGATGGTAAGTTGTTGGAGATGATTATGGAGATAGGTTAAGTTGGTTTTTGTGAGGCACCCGCTGTTGTGTCCATGAGTGTGGTTCGCGAGTTTTACGCGAATGCGAAGGCGGAGAAGAATGGGTACTCTGTGGTTAAGGGGTTGAGGGTATACTACTGTGTTGAGGCTATTCAGAGCGTGATCGATCAGCCCGAGAGGAGGCCGGAGCAGGAGGATTAGAATGTGAAGACGGGGGATGATATTAACTTAGATTTGATTGTTGTTACATTGTGTGTGCCTGAGACTCACTGGAAGTTCAAGAGGGGCACAAATTAGTATGCCACTTTCCCTGCCTCGTGTATGAACAGGTTTGCACGTGCATGGAATTTTTTTATTTATGCTAACATCATGCCATCTTCTCACGTGCATGATGTGACTGTGGAGCGTGCATGGTTGTTGTGGGGTATTCTTCAAGGAGATTATGTGGATCTGTGGTTGGTAATTTATCAGGGTATTTTGAGGTTTCTTCGTGGGAGTACTACGGGTTCTATACCCTATGCGTCGATTGTGACGAAGCTGTGTGTGTCGGTTGGAGTTCATTGGCCCGCTCACGAGCAGCTTCAGCTTTCTAGTTGTGGCGCCCTCCAAACCCGGGTCAGAAGTTTGGGGTCCATAACTCATACACAGTATATAAACCTGTATAAGAAATATTATTTGAAATGACCCTGCTTTGCATAACCACGGATTGCAACAAGTTAAAGTATGAAAACAAGCCACAACCTTAACTTTTATTACAACGTACCAAATCCCAAGTAATTCAATTTACAAATAATAAGGAAATTATTCTTACAATCTTACTAATTCAATTACCATAAAAGCTCTTGCTACCTCGATCTAACTCACTCTGGAATCCTAGCTCGTACTCTGAACTGAGGAACCTCGCTATCAACCATATCCTTTTTAATTTACAGGGCTTTACAACTATTACTGATCAACTCTGAGCCGACTCTACCGCTCAGGCTTTAACGTCCAACCACTAGATCATATTGGATTTGACTTCGACACTCAGGTTTTTCTGTTGAAACTCTACTGAGCTTGTCGACTGACCACTAGGTTATCTTTAGTCCAACGTCCATTTTCGGTTTCCCGACTAGAACCTACAGGTTCGAAATACTATATGCTAGACACCCAGTTATGCTTGACATTACCTCGGTACCAATCCTACCCAAACGATAACAATCCCGACTCGTACTTATATACATTACTACAGTACACGCAACATACATGATTCATATACTCAAATCTCGATTCAATATTCATTTTCGGAAAACACATATACTCATTATTTTAGGAAATAAATTATCCATTGTATTTTACAAAATATTTATTTAGAACTATATAATTATTTACATTCGACTAGTAGTTTTGATATGTTACAGGGTACGTTCCCGAAAATTGGACAGCGCTTCCTTTGCTTATCGGACTAACCGTCGAATACAATCGACGTCAAACCAACCACTAATCCCAACCATCGGTTCAACCCAACAATCAATCAACCATTACAATCATAATTTCAATCTCGAATAATAATATATAACTACTATTTCACTTCGAACTCATAAATAAAATTTGTACATTGATTATTTATTTATATTAGGACTCAAAATTACAATCACAAATTCATTCTCAAAATAATAATATGTAGTGACCCTACTTACCAACTACCACGGATCGCAACAGGTTAAAGTATGCACACAAGCCACACACAAACACTTATATTATAAACACCCAAATCCCAACTATTTAAACTTACACCTGAATATTAAATATTATTACAAACTACACAAACTTAAACTATTCCAAAAGCCGTTAGATAGCTTATTCCGATCAACCTGGAATCCTAGCTCTCGCACTGGATTGGGGATCCTCTCTACCAACCGGTCCCTTCTTAACTGGAAAAGGGTATAAATGAAATCACACAAATGAGCTAACTAGCTCAGCAAGTCACATTGAAAATATTGAGAATAAATAATGATCAAGTGAAATGAGTTAAGGTATCAAATGAACAATGAATAATGATTTAGAATTGGATATTAGATTTTCATTTTAAAAACCAAGGTTAGGCTGCTGATCAGTCACGCACTAACCCCGATCAAGGCACACAACTCTACTCTAATTATTGGATCCAAGGCACACATTGGCCTAACTTGACCACCAATCTGGTCTGACCATGAATCTGGTCCGCAATTTTATAAAACAATAATATTCTATCACAATAACAGAATTAACAATGTAAAGCAATAAACAAATTCATAAACAACATTGGATTTCCAATCATGAGATGGTTTCAATCTTCACAAGGAAATAATATGGCAATTACAAAGAATGGCTATCAGGTGGTGAAAGAATTGGATAACAAAAGAGTCAAAGTTTCAGAGTTACAAGGATTTGGTCTTTCAATGTATAAGGTACAATGGTTTGAGTACGTAAGTAATTCTGGTTCAGTGTTCAAAATTTAGTTTGTACGTATTTCTGGAGTAGTATCGTATATCTGTGGTTTGTATTCGGAATGGTTCAGAAAGAATAAGGTTTATGGCTCAAGGATCAATAACTGGAATTAAGGTTTAGGGTTCAGTGCTTCAAAGCACTTGCAATATAAAATAGAACTATCAACTATTCACGGTATATCTCGAGAAAGTTCAGAACACTTGCCTTGTATTAGCTTGCTACACTCTACCAGCTTTCAATCACAACCTCTTACTATTCGACTACTTGCTTCCCTTTCCTATGCCTTGCCTCTTCTGCACACATAGCATAAGTATCTATCAATACTCAACTCATATGATTCTACTCGACATAAGTTTCTATCTACCCATCATTTTACCCAAATCCGATTTAAAGATTGAAAGATACGATCAAAACAGTCATATAACGTACACATACGCATTTAACACGTTAATCAATGCACACATATAACACATAACACGTAAGATGTTTGATTGAAAAAACTTTTCAAAGAAGGTTTGATGTTAAAAAGATTTTTCAGATATTTAATATAGATTTTTAAATATTTTTCGGAATTTAAACGGGCCGTTGAACCATTTTTCTGAAACAATAAACAGGGTTTGGTTGGTCGATTCTAGCTTCAAAATAATTTTATAATAATTATCGAGCTTTGAAAACAATTTAGAATAATATTTTAAACCTCGAAACTATTTTTCATAATTTTTAAATCAAAAATAAATAATTAAATGTAATTAAATAATTAATTAAAATCAAATAATAATTAATTAAATCAATTAATCAATTAATTTTTGAATTAATTGACCAATTAACTAATTAATTAATAACTAAAATTAATTAACTAATTAATTCAAATTTATTTTTGAATTAAAAATAATTTTTAGAATTAAAATAATAATTTTTAGAATTTTTAATAATTAAAAACAGATTTCTGTAATTAAAATAAATAGAAAATATGATTTTTAAATAATTTATAAACAACAATCCTATTTTTGCAAATTCTGGAAAGTTCAGGGACCAAACTTCATCATTTTCAAAAGTACAGGGACTAAAGTGCAATTTTACAACCCCATCGCGAGAAAACACCCCTTCTCGCCGGAGACGCCATTCCCGGGATCCTCACACCTCCACAAGCTCCAGATCACTTCTTACAATCACCAGGAACACAACCCAACAATCAAATCGTTCTAATAACCCCGAAGTTGGCCGAGAAGTTCGCTGGTTCCGACAAACTTTGTTTGCTTCGATTCGAGCAAACCAGGAATCGTCGTTTGTTGTAATATACATGAATCGATTGCAAATTCAACAAGGAACATGATACAATCAACAAAAATATCTAATAACCCCTAAACAAAAAGCCCCAAATTTCAATTCAAAATATTCATATGGGTCGTAAACCCTAATTTTGAAATTCAAAAATTAAACCAAATTTTAAACATGTTATTGAACTCTAAATCAGTCATATAATATATCAAAATCATCAGGAAGAAAAGCTCTACAACATGAAATCATCAAATCATCTAAACAATCATCCGAACAAAAATTCATAATTTTAATCAAAATAATTCAAAAATAAATAAAAATATAGAAAATAAACCTTGATTTCTGCAGTTCTAAAACTTGAAAAATCTGATAGTACAACTTAAGTCCTTCGTTTTGGTTACTAGAGCTTCCCGAGCAGATTTCAATTACACCTCGAAATTATAGTTTGATTCTCAAAAGGTTATAAGAAATTAAGGTTTTTCTCTGTAAAATTATATAATTACTGGCTCCAAATGTTTTCTGTACAAAATAAAATATGGTAAGGGCTATTTATATTTACGGAATACTGGTACCCCGTTGGATCCTACCGGATAAAAAATAGTACGTTTATTTATAAAAACAGATCCAAAAAATGTTACCGGTTTCGGGATAATTATCCAAATCTGTACAATTTGTACTGCGGTCTTGGTCTCAGCGCCTGGTTACACGTATTACGAGGTGATAATTAATAATAGTTTAATAAAAAGATCCCATTTATCGAAAATACGAGTTGTATTGATTTACCAAAATAAATTTTGTATTGAAAATATTGGGCCGGGACCCGCACAGGACAAACCGTACGCCGGATCGAAAAAGTCAAAACATGGAAAATGCTCGGAATATTACAATTAGGTTAGCAAGGAGTTCTCGGAAGAGTTTCGGGTTATAAAAACGTAAAAACGGTGAAGTCGGCTGGTTTTCGATTATATGAAATGATTTAAAAATACTCGGAAAAAGAATTTATTAAAGCCATAAATTTTCTATAAAATCATAAATCAACATAAAAATAAATAGAATGATATGACAATTATCTATATTTTATTTTGGATATATAAAAATTAAAATACTCAATTTATATTATTTTTAATCACCCAAACACATATACCACTTAACAAATAATTCACACAATACATATTGAACATGCATAATATTTATTTATTAACCAAAATAATTACACGATATATCCCAGATATTATATTCTTCCCCCTTAAAAGGATTTTGTCCTCAGAATCTCCCAAGAAAACAAATGAGGGTACTTTTCTCTCATATCACTCTCTAATGTCCAGGTTGACTCTTCAACCTTTAGGTTTCTCCACAATACTCTTACTAACTTTACCATTTTATTTTATTAATACTTTCTCTCTTTCTTCTAGAACTCTATCGGGCTCTCCACATACGAGAAATCTGCTTGAAGTTCTATTGGCTCGTACTCAATTACATGCCTGGAGTCTGGATTGTACTTCTTAAACATCGATACGTGAAAAATATTGTGAATGTGCTCCATGTGCGGGGGTAACGCCAACTCATAAGCTACTTTTCCAACACGCTTTAGAATCTCAAAAGGTTCGACATATCTAGGGCTCAGTTTTCCTTTCTTCCCAAATCTTATTAATCCCTTCCACGGCGACACTTTCAGCATTACTAGATTTCCTTCTTCGAATTCCATATCTTTCCTTGATTGGTCTGCATACTTCCTTTGACGATCTTGTGCGGCTATTCATCTCTTCTGGATAACTTCAACAACTTCCTTTGTTTGTTGCACCAATTCAGGCCCAAGTATCTTGCGTTCTCCTACTTCATCCCAATATACTAGAGATCGACATTTGCGTGGCATCCCAATACTGGCATGATAACTATTGTTGTAAGCAAATTCTACCAAGGGTAAATGCTCATTCCAACTTCTTTTGAAATCAATAGCACAAATGCGTAACATGTCTTCAATTGTCTGGACTGTTCGTTCACTTTGGCCGCCCGTCTGTGGATGGTAGGTCGTACTCATATTCAGTCTTGTTCCCAAACATTCTTAAAAACTCTTCCAAAATCTTGAATTAAATCTCGGATCTCGATCGGATACGATAGACACAGTAACCCCATGACGAACTATGATCTCTTTCAGGTACATATGGACCAACTTGTCCAATGAAAATCTTTCATTTATAGGCAAAAAATGAGCTGACTTGGTAAGTCTGTCCACTATAACCCAAATGGCATCGTGATTGGCTTTTGTCCTTGGTAATCCGACTATGAAATCCATGGCAATGTGCTCCCACTTCTATTCTGGAATCTCTAATGGCTGCAATAATCCACTTGGTCTCTGGTGCTCTGCCTTGACTCTCTGACATGTATAACATCTGATAACCCATTCTACAATCTCCCTCTTCATATCTGGCCACCAGTAATTTTCCTATAAATCTCTGTACATCTTTTTACTCCCTGGATGGATTGAATACCTTGAATTATGAGCTTCCTCTAAAATTTCATTCTTTAATTCTGTTACTGGTGGAATCCAAATTCTAAAAGAAAACCTAAGAATACCTTGATCGTCCTTTTGTGTGCATAACTCTTCACCTACCGAATGATTGATGTCCTGATCCATTATCTCCTCTTGACACTTCCTTATCTTTTCTAACAACTCTGGCTGGAAAGTCGTACTATACCTTTTTACTTCATCAGGCTTGCAAACTCTGATCTCCAATTCCAATTTCTGAAATTCCTTATATATCTCCTCGGGTACTGATAACACATTCAACTTTTCTTTTCGACTTAACATGTCCGCCACAACATTTGCTTTGCCGGGATGGTAGTTAATTGTGCAATCATAATCCTTAATCAACTCTAACCATCTTCTTTGTCTCATGTTAAGCTCTTTTTGTGTGAATATGTACTTCAAACTTTTGTGATCTGTATAAATCTCACATTTTTCTCCATATAAATAATGTCTCCAAATATTCAAAGCGAATACTATGGCTGCTAGCTCCAAATCATGAGTAGGATACTTTTGTTCGTGTGGTTTTAGTTACCTTGACGCATATGCAATAACCTTATCGTGCTACATCAGAACACATCCTAGTCCTTTATGAGAAGCATCGCTGTAGATTACGAAATTCCCTTGGTCATCTAAAAGTGACAAAACAGGTGATGTAATTAATCTTTGCTTCAATTCCTGAAAGCTTTCTTCACATTTATCATTCCATATAAACTTTTCATGCTTCCGTGTAATCTTTGTCAATGGTGTTGCAATTCTTGAGAAATATTGAACAAATCGCCGATAATATCCCGCTAATCCCAAGAAACTTTTTACTTCTGTCGGTGTTTTCGGCCTTTCCCAATTTGTAATAGCTTCAATATTTGGCGGATCCACTTTGATCCCTTCATTACTGACTATATGTCCTAAAAACTGAACTTCCTGTAGCCAAAACTCACACTTCGAGAATTTATCATATAACTTTTTCTTCCTCAAAATCTCCAAAGTTGTCCTCAAATGTTCTGCATGATTCTCTTCTGTCTTTGAATAAATCAAAATATCATCTATAAACACAATAACAAACTTGTCCAGATATTCCTTGAAAATTTTGTTCATCAGGTCCATAAATGTTGTCGGGGCATTGGTTAATCCAAAAGACATTAATAAAAATTCATAATGTCCGTACCTTGTTCTGAAAGATGTCTTTGGTATATCCTTTGGCTTAATCTTTAGTTGGTGATATCCCGATCTCAAATCAATCTTGGAAAAGTACTTGGCTCCTTTAAACTGGTTAAACAAATCATCAATTCGAGATAACAGATACTTATTCTTGATTATAAGCTTGTTGAGCTCTCTGTAGTCGATGCACAGTCTCATGCTCCCATCCTTCTTCTTGACAAATAATACTGGTGCACCCCACGGGGATATACTGGGTCTGATTACTCCTTTCTCTAACAACTCTTGTAATTGCTTTGCTAATTCCTTCATTTCGACGAGCGTCATTCTGTACGGGGCCTTGGATACTGCTTCCGTTCCAGGTGCTAAGTCGATTGCAAACTCAATTTCTCTGTCTAGAAGGAAGTCCTGGTAACTCATCGGGAAACACGTCTGGAAATTCATTGACTATCGGAATATCTTCAAGTTTTGATGGCTCCTGACTTCTATCAAGTACATATGCAATGAAATGCTCGCATCCTTGTCAGTAGTAAACTTTTAGCTTGGATCATCGTTAAGAACTTCATTGCTTGCTTCTGGCCCTTAACGTTACTATCATTTCAGGCTGGCGTCTTTATAATTACCTTCTTATTATGACAGTCTATTTAGGAATCATGCTTAGGTAACAAATCCATTCCTAAGATAACGTCAAACTCTCTCCTAGCTTAAATGGTATCAAATCCACACATAACTTATTACCAGAAATCTCAATTTCATAATTCCCACAAACTTGATTAACAGATACACGTTCTTCATTTGTTAATTCCACAGTTGCTCCTAAACTGGACAATTTAAATACTCAACTGGATAATTTAACTTACTAACAAAATCTTGAGAAATAAACGATCGAGTTGCTCCTAAATCTATTAACACTTTGGCACATAAAAAATCCACATTAAGCCTACCTGCCACGACATCAGTGTCATGAATAGCGTCATTCACAGACATATCAAAAACTCTAGCCCTTGGAGTCTCATTCACTGCTGGAGTAGATCCCATAATCCTCAATGCATTACTGACTGGGGTTGGTGTCTTGCAATCCCTTGTTATATGTCTTGGCTTCGCACATTTAAAACATGTAAACCCAACGGTTGGAACCTTAACTGTTGGATTCTGGGTAGGCTGATCCTTGCTCACTTGCTCGCTTGCTGGCTGGTTACGGCACTCCCTCGAATAGTGCCCTTTCTGATTACACTTGAAACAAACCACACTCAACTTATTACAAACTCCTCTGTGCTTCTTCCCACATACTTGACAATCTGGAAAAGTTAGCCTCAACAGATTTGGCTGATTCACATTGGCTGGACGGTTACCTTGACCTCCGTCGCCTCCATTCTGCTTCTTGAAATTAGAATTCCTTTCTGGCTGAAACTTGTCCTTCTTAAAATCTGGAAACTTCCCTGGTTTTGACTGTCCTTCATTCCCTTCAAACTTTCTTTTCTCACTTTCCTTCTCTTTTGTGACATCTCACTCTCTGTTTCTGCAATCATGGCCTTCTATACAACTCCTGCATAGGTATCCAATTCAAATATGGCTACCTTCCCTCTGATCCATGGCTTTAGACCTTGCTGAAATCTCTTAGCTTTCTTCCTGTCAGTATCCACATATGATGGCACAAATTTTGACAATTCCTCAAACTTACTTTTATAATCAGCTACCGACATACTTCCCTACTTTGGCTCCAAAAACTTCAACTCCATCTGGTCCTGAACAAACTGGGGAAAATATTTTTCTAAAAACAATTCTTTGAACCTTTCCCAAGTAATAGCATCTATACCTTTCAATGTCTTTACAGTTTCCCACCAGTAGATGGCCTCATTCTTCAAATAATAACTTGCAAACTCAACCTTCTGTTCTTCCTTTACCTTAACTAAGGCAAATACTTCTATATTTCCTTTAACCAAACATTCGGTTCAATTGGATCTAAAGAACCCTTCAATTCCAGTGGATTCACCACCTGAAAAGTTTTGAAAGTTACCTGGGGGTTGGTCTGTCTTTGTTGCTGTTGAGTCAGGTGAACTATTTGTTGAACCAAGATCTGAAGAATCTGGGCTACTGTCGGGTCTATAAGTCCTGGGTTTGCATTCTGGTTGGTATTATCTTGGTTTTGGTTGTTGGTTTTTTCATTCTGGGTGTTAAAATGGTTATTTCTGCTAGGAGGCATTTTCTGTAAAGACTCAAACAACTTATTTAGCCTTTAAATCAAATTCTTTGCATAAAAGAAAAGTTTTATAAAACATAAATATCTCTTTTTGAAAGCAGTTGTAACAGTTGAACTAAGTAAATTGCATGTTCCTTTACAGAATGTAAACAGTTAAGGGGTTAGGGTATATGGTATCACAAGAGGTATAACTGGTGCAATAAGTAAAGTAAAACAGGTGAAGTAACATAAATGACAATGCTAGAAAGGAAAAGGTACTGATATATATATATATCAAAAGTTTTAGGTAGTGTAAGCGTAAAAATGTTTCAGAAGTAAAAGCAAAAGGGTACAACAAACTTACTCACTAGTTAGCAGATCTAGTCTATAAATATAACCCAAAAGTCTACTGATACTACTACACACTACTGTACATAATAAACAACCACAACAATACTGCTCAACATCTCCATCTTTGTATCTATGTCTCTACCTCCAAGGAAACTCTGGTCCGCGTAGCCTCTCGAGGTCCTCCATCACCTCCCTAGCCCATCCGATAAATGCATCAGGGCCGGCTAATATAGCTCCATGCAGTCTGGCCTCAAGAATCCCGCGTGTCACGTGGATCTCCTCTCAAAGCTCTCTCACACTACGATCAACATATGTAGTCCTGATTATATGTTGCAGCTCTCGAATCTGTGCAAACAGGGAATCACGTTCCAGAAAAAGAGCCTCATACATGTAATAAGGAACATGATGCAATGTAGACTTGAATGGGGCACCCGTAACTAAATGCCCAGTAGAATCTGAATCAGCATGTGGGGGTCCTCTGATAGGTGGCCTCATGCCCGGGGGTGGAATGGCCTGTAGTGGTACAGGCTGCAACACAGCTGGGGTAGAATAGCCAACACTGGTGGAGCAACATGACGTGAATCTGAAGATGGTCCTCCAACTAAGGGCTCAGAGTGGTCAGCTGGTACTGGGATGAAAGAGCCGGTCATCGCTGCTATCTGAAATTATATCACAAAATAAGAATCTCGAACCATAACGTGAATCATACTAATACTTGTTATACTGTTGTACTCAACCTCTCGACTTTCTATCTTTCTACTTGCTTACTTCTAATCCTAACAATCTACCCATTCCCATCAATCTAGGTTTGTGTTAGTGACTTATAACCTGTAGCTCTCATACCAAACCTGTGGCGCCCTCCAAACCCGGGTCAGAAGTTTGGGGTCCACACACACACACTTGGAATCCTAGCTCTCGCACTGGATTGGGGATCCTCGCTACCAACCGGTTCCTTCTTAACTAGAAAAGAGTATAAACGAAATCGCACAAATGAGCTAACTAGCTCAGCAAGTCACATTGACAATACTGAGAATAAACAATGATCAAGTGAAATGAGGTAAAGTATCAAGTGAACAATGAATAATGATTTAGAATTGGATATTAGATTTTCATTTTAAAAACCAAGTTTAGGCTGCTGATCAGTCACGTACTAACCCCGAGCAAGGCACACAGCTCTGCTCTAATTACTGGATCCAAGGCACACATTGGCCTAACTTGACCACCAATCTGGTCTGACCATGAATCTGGTCCATAATTTTATAAAATAATCCAATTCTATCACAATAACAGAATAAACAATGTAAAGCAATAAACAGATTCATAAACAACATTGGATTTCCAATCATGAGATGGTTTCAATCTTCACAAGGAAATAATATGGCAATTACAAAGAATGGCTATCAGGTGGTGAAAGAATTGGATAACAAAAGAGTCAAAGTTTTAAAGTTACAAGGATTTGGTCTTTCAATGTATAAGGTACAATGGTTTGAGTACGTAAGTAATTCTGGTTCAGTGTTCAGTATTTAGTTTGTATGTATTTGTGGAGTAGTATCGTATATCTGTGGTTCGTATTCGGGTATTCAATAATCAAAGGTTCAGAAAGAATAAGGTTTACGGCTCAAGGATCAATAACTGGAATCAAGGTTTAGGGTTCAGTGCTTCAAAGTACTTGCAATATAAAACAGAACTATCAACTATTCACAGTATATCTCGAGAAAGTTCAGAACACTTGCCTTGTATTAGCTTGCTACACTATACTAGCTTTTAATCACAACCTCATATTTCTCGACTACTTGCTTCCCTTTCCTATGCCTTGCCTCTTCTGCACACATAGCATAAGTATCTATCAATACTCAACTCATATAATTCTACTTAATATAAGCTTCTATCTACCCTCCGTTTTACCCAAATCCGATTTAAAGATTGAAAGATACGATCAAAACAGTCATATAACGTACACATACGCATTTAACATGTTAATCAATGCACATATAACACATAACACGTAAGATGTTTGATTAAAAATACTTTTCAAAGAAGGTTTGATGTTAAAAGGATTTTTCAGATACTTAATATGGATTTTTAAACATTTTTCGGAATTTAAACGGGTCATTGAACCATTTTTTTGAAATAAAATAACAGGTTTTGGTTGGCCGATTCTGGCTTCAAACTAATTTTATAATAATAATCGAGCCTTGAAATCAATTTAGAATAATATTTTAAAGCTCGAAACTATTTTTCGGAATTTTTAAATCAAAAATAAATAATTAAATCTATTTAAATATTTAATTAAAATTAATTAATAATTAATTAAATCAATTAAGCAATTAATTTTAGAATTAATTATTAACTAAAATGAATTCAAATTTATTTTTGAATTAAAAATAATTTTTGAAATTAAAATAATAATTTTTAAAATTTTTAATAATTAAAAACGAATTTTTGTAATTAAAATAAATAGAAAATATGATTTTTAAATAATTTATAAACAACAATCCTATTTTTGCAAATTCTGGAAAGTTCAGGGACCAAACTTCATCATTTTCAAAAATACAAGGACTAAAGTGCAATTTTACAACCCCGTCGCCGGAAAACGCCCTGTCTCACCGGAGACGGCGTTCCCGATATCCTCACACCTCCAAAAGCTCCAGATCACTTCTCCTAATCACCAGGAACACAACCCAACAATCAAATCGTTCTAATAACCCCGGAGTTGGACGGGAAGTTCGCCGGTTCCGGCGAACTTTGTTTGCTTCGATTCGAGCAAACCGAGAATCTTCAGTTGTTGTAATATACATGAATTGATTGCAAATTCAACAAGGAACACGATATAATCAACAAAAACATCTACTAACCCCTAGAACAAAAAGCCTCAAATTTCAATTAAAAACATTCATACGGGTTATAAACCCTAATTTTGAAATTCGAAAATTGAACTCAATTTTGAACATGTTATTGAACTCCAAATCAGTCATATAATATATCAAAATCACGAGGAAGAAACGCTCTACAACATCAATCATCAAATCGTCCAAACAATCATCCGAACAAAAATTCATAATTTAATCAAAATAATTTGAAAATAAATAAAAATATAGAAAATAAACATTAATTTATGTAGTTCTGAAACTTGAAGAATCTGATAGTACTCCTTAAATCCTTCATTTTGATTACCAGAGCTTCCCGAGCAGATTTCAATAACACCTCGAAATTATAGTTTGATTCTCAGAAGGTTATAAGAAATTAGGATTTTTCTCTATAAAATTATATAATTACTGGATGCAAATAATTTTTTGTATAAAATAAAATACGGTAATGGTTATTTATATTTACGGAATATTGGTACCTCATTGGATCATACCGGATATAAAATAGTACGTTTATTTATAAAAACAGATCCAAAACGATACCGGTTTCGGGATAATTATCCAAATCTGTACCATCCTCCATGATTCTGATGTCGAGGAGCGTATGCTTTGATACCACTTGTAACAGTTTACTTAATCGAAATGTAAAATAAAATGAAAATAACACGACAGAATGAAAGAAGAACAAAACTCCATTATAAATAAATTTATGGAAAGAGGAATACAAGATGAAAGTAAAATGAGGAACAAGTCACACATAATTCTCTCCTATCATGTCAATAGGTATAAAAAACCACAAGTCTCCTTACTATATGTGTCATTCTGTTACTCGCCAAAGATGACACATAATGGGCACATAATCCCATAAAGATGATATGGTCCATGTAGCTAAATGACTGCTCGAATACAATACGATACCCTACTCTAGATACTTAAATAATAAATGTTTAAATGTAACAAATGGATTGCACCTTAAATCATAATCTAACATATTATTGCAATTAGCTTTCAAGGTGTTCGCTTGTGTATCAAGATCTGGGATATTTTTGAGATAAAATTGTGATTGCTATTATTGTAATATGGTGAAAAAATTAATTCTTGTCAGGCCTGGTTGGTCTGCATTAGATATTAATTTTTGTTGTTTTTTCTCATAGGTCTCAGCAAATTGCTCTGTTTGGAATGCAACAATAATATGGACTTAGGAAGTGTGCTATTAGAATCCTACATGTTACCAGCCTGGGTCAATGTTTTAATAATTTATTAATTCCAAAAATGATATATTAATGTAAATACATTACATTTAAAATAAGTAATGCAATCAAATCTACTGCGAATAAGTTGATATTCTTTATTTTTCTTGGATCAATTTTTTATTATTTTGAGCTTGCATATTTCCTATACAGATTTGTTGATTTAACATGTTCAATTTATTTTTATAAGTGGAACAAGGGGGAATAGTCAAGCGCAAATAGCCGCTACTATTGATTCTCCCTGGAAGAGTGGCAGGTCATTTTTTCATCATTTATGGTAATATTGTTATTGCATTTGTTGCTGAATGAATCTAATTTTTACATACTCCTATTTATCTTATTTTTGTGAGTATTAATTAACTTGTGCTTTATATTACACTAATCTGTGTAGTGTATAACTTTTTCTACGTTGTGGACATGGAGAGTGTGAAGGGAAAAATCGGTTTGTGGACCCCATGTGATCAGGATGACGTATTGACTGGAATAAAGAGCATGGCCAATGTGTTAAATGGATTGGAGGAAGAGCAAAAATTAGAGTGTGTTCGGAACACAAAATAATAAATAAAATGAGTGGATGATATAATGTATGATATGGTTAAATATTGTATCAAGATTTTATAATATTGTGGATGATTTTCAAGTGTAGGATAATTATTATTTTAATTTATTAAATCATTATGTTGAGAATTTTGGAGTACGAGCTCTTTTACATCAATTTAATATTTTAGCTTGCAATAGTAGAAATTTGTGATTTAATGTATGAATAAACAGGTATTTCAAATTATTTTTACAAAATCCGACGGTTCTTAAAAATGAAAGCAACATATAAAATGCACATATGTCTCGATTAGTAAAGAAACCGACGTAAATATGCAAACAATATACGTCGGATTTAGAACTTATAAGTCGACTGTTTGGCTTTTATATGTCAGTTATTTAAACAATATACATCATGTTTTTCCTCTTTTATGTCGAATATAAAGTGATGTATATATACGTCGCAATTTTAGCCAATGTAAAAACTAGTTAAATATATTCTCTGTACGTCGGTAAAATGCCGACATATATGACACATTTAACCGACGTGAAAGGTCGAATTTGTACTAATGCCACCTAATTTGATTTTACGTTTTTTCATCCACTTGGTGATAAATGTTTAATTTGGATTTTTGATAAAGGAAACTTTTTCACCGAAATACTTTTTCTTCTTGTGCGTGATTGATCTTTTTTAGCTAACTAGATTAATTTCTCGGCAAATGCTCGGTTACATTATAATTATTTTTTAAAAGTTTTTTTAAAATAATTTAATTTAAATATATATTAATGTAATATTTTTATACATAATAATGAGAAGAGAATAAAATTATAATTATAGAAATTTAAAAAATAATATTATCCAAATAACAAATATCGATTATCCATTTTTTTTAAAATATAAAAATATAAAAATAAATATTTGTGTAAATAAAATTAATTTTGAATAAGATAAATTAGTAAAGAAAAATGAATTATTGGAAATTATTAATTTAAGAATATAAAAATGAGGAAGAATGAGAAGTACGAAATGGGTAAGAGAGAGAATTAATGGAGGTAATAAATGAAAAAAGAGAGAGAGAGATATATATATTTGAATAAAAGTAAATTAAATAAAGAAAAAATTATTAGTAGAAGGTAACATTATCAAATTGATGAGATTTTTACGCACTTAATTTTAAGCTGTTAGAGAGTTTGACATGTAAGCTATAATGATGTCAGCTCTACTTTCTTTTAATATAATGTAGATTAATGTGAGAGAGTTCTAATGAAAATTTATACTTTCTTTTAGTATAATGTAGATTATGTTGAGAAACTCACTAACAAGTATAGCAACATAGAGGCAAGTGTATAAAGAATTTAACAAGTTTAGGCCAAGACCACAGTTAACAAAACAAAACATGCAGGTAAACAAAATCAGTAACTGAAATAACGAAGAGAGAAAGAAAGATGTACCCAAAACCATAGCTTTCAACAGTGACTGAAATAAAGGTTTACAGATACAAAATGCCAAGAAAATAATCACAGCTGAGTCACCAGGCCTTGCTCGAAGTCCTGGCTGCTCTTGAAGAGATTATTGCCCCCTACCTGCTGCGTTTGGGATGTGCGCAATATCTTCACCAGCATAAAACAGCTCGGAGTTTATGTTAACAGCAGCAACAAAACCTCCACTTCGACCAGCACCTCAGTCGCCGGAAAATATCAGCACTTCAGGACTTATGGGAGAGAAATGCAGAGAGGTTGAAGAGAAGAGATGAGAATGTAGTGTGTTGTATTCATTCAGTTTAGCCTCTATTTATAGGAGAGGAAAAATGAAACTGTCCACACACTTAATGTCTGAATTAAACTGCTCCATTAATGAAAAAATCAAAACTGATCAGATTTTGAATTCATAAATGAAAAAATCAAAACTGAACAGCTTTTGAATTTAAATTATTTGTAACAGCTTTTCACATTAACACCCACATTATTATCAGAACTTAAGTTAAGTTCTGATTCGACTCATCAGTACTTAAGTTCTGATTCGACTCATCAGTACTTAAGTTCTGATTCTGATATCAGAACTTGTTAAGTTCTGATTTTATTCATCAGTTCTTAAGTTCTGATTCTTATATCAGAACTTGTTACAGATCAGATTATTTGCAGGTTCAATATATTTAGACTACTTAGCCTATTTCAGAACCTAGCCCAATAATCCAATCACCGATATATAAATTCGAATTAAAATAATTCTCAAATAAATAAAATCCTCGCTCAGGTCGCCTCGCGTACGCGAGACGCCGTGACATTCGCCCAAATCGCCCTTCGACCCGACCCGATCCGGTCCGGTCCGGTGCGGTGCGGTGCGGGGCGGGGCGGGGCGCGCGTGTGTGTGTGTGCGCGTGAAGCACACAACAACACAATGGACCATCACACACCTTAGTAGTTGTATACTACTCATGTGGGTAATACCATATAAAGCACACAACCCCCTTTATTTATTTCAATGTGGGACAAACATTCTCAAATTTTCCAAGCTTTTCCAAGCTACTTTCAACTCTTATTTTATATGGATTTCATTAAGAAAATTCTTAAAACCATACATGAAAATTTAAGTTCAAATATCATTGAACAATTTCCAATCATTAGATTTTAGGATTAACATCAAGAACATAATTAAATTAAGCTCTAAAATCCTAATTTTCTAACAATCCCCCACAAATCCATACAGAAATGTGATCAATTTCCCATCATGACTTGTTTTTCAGAGTCGGTACCCTTCCGGGTTTGAACCCTCCTAATTCCTCTACTTCAGTGGCTATCGGACTCAGATGGAATGTTTCACCTTGAATCTTAATCCGTTTAGTATAACCATATTCCATAGACGACGACAAGTCAAAGGTTATGGTGCCAATCTACGGCTTTGAGACATTAATGGTCATGTCTCGATCCTGTTCGTCGAATGCTTCAAGGATTAACCCTATCCTCTAATTGCGACCACACAATTACATTCGCTTAGCTGGGCATCTCCAGAGATATACTGCCTCTATCTCGTCAAATGACTTGATCCCATTCAGAGTTTTAACACTCTTGCTTTTCTGGCTGTGTCAGTACCTTCTAGGTTTACAGGGGATAGACTCAGATACTATAGTATCATCTATGTAGCAAAGGTACTACCAACTCATCCTTACAGCTTGTTATTACCCATTGAATACACTTCAAGGGATCTCCTCTCATGTGTATTGGGTTCCCACTGTTGATGAATTATGATGGGTTGACAATCCCATCCCCAACCTTGACTTAAGGACCAC
The DNA here is from genome assembly GCF_009905375.1 of Apium graveolens. Taxonomy (NCBI): domain Eukaryota; kingdom Viridiplantae; phylum Streptophyta; class Magnoliopsida; order Apiales; family Apiaceae; genus Apium; species Apium graveolens. The sequence goes on along the minus strand of NC_133652.1, from coordinate 296,336,045 downwards.
TGCAGGTTCCAGTCCTTTAGTAAGAGGATCAGCTATATTATTCTGAGTTCCTATGAACTCTATAGCTATGATCCTATCAGTCACTAAACCCCTTATAGACTTGAGTCTAACTTGGATGTGTCTCTTAGTTTTAGCATTATGCTTTTTACTGCTAATCTTGTCGATAGTTGTTCGACTATCACAGTGAATAGCAATAGCAGGAAGCGGTCTGCTTACTACAGGTATTGCAGACAAAAGTCCGTGTAACCATTCAGCCTCCGTCCCTGTGGCATCAAGTGCACACAACTCAGCCTCAAAAGTAGACCGAGTAACAATAGTCTGTCTGCTTGACTTCCAGGATATTGCTCCACCAGCCAAGGTGAACACGTATCCAGTCACTCCATTGGAACCAGACTTCTTAGCTATCCAACTTGCATTACTGTACCCTTCAAGCACACTAGGAAATCTCCTGTAGTGTAAACTAAGGTACATTGTGCCTTTTAGATATCTAAGTACTCTATCAAGAGCATCCCAATGAGTTCTGTTTGGACAGCTTGTATATCTCGCCAATTTAGACACAGAATATGAAATATCTGGTCTAGTACAGTTAGCAAGATACTGCAAGCTCCCAATAATCTGAGAATACCTTAACTGAGACACATGCACTCCTGAAGTATTCTTGACAAGGGCAACTTTCGAATCATAAGGTGTACTAGCGATTCTACACTGTGAATAACCATATTTCTCAAGTATAGATTTCTCTATATAATGAGATTGAGTCAAGGTTATTCCTTCAGTGGACTGAATCAATTTGATTCCAAGAATCACACTTGCCTCACCCATATCCTTCATTTCAAAATGCCTTTTCAAAAATTCTTTAGTCTCGTTAATAATCTCAATATTGGTTCCAAACAATAAAATATCATCCACATATAGGCACAAGATAACACACTCATTACCTTTAACTTTAGTGTAGACACACTTATCACTTTCATTAATCTTATAACTGAAAGGCAATATAGTTTCATCAAACTTTTTATGCCAATCTCTGGGAGCTTGTTTCAAGCCATAGATGGACTTGATAAACTTACATACTTTCCTTTCATTGCCTGATGCAACAAATCCATCAGGCTGATCCATATAAATCTCTTCCTCAAGTTCACCATGAAGAAAAGCCGTCTTTACATCCATCTGATGAATGATAAGACCATGGACTGAAGCCAATGCTATAAGCATTCGGATTGTTACCATTCTTGCAACCGGAGAGTATGTATCAAAATAATCAATTCCTTCCTCTTGCTTAAAACCCTTAGCTACCAGTCTAGCTTTGTACTTATCTATTGAGCCGTCAGGGTTCAACTTCCTTTTAAAGACCCATTTGCACCCAATAGTAGAACACCCAGGAGGGAGATCAACCAACTCCCATGTTCCATTAGAAACAATAGAGTCAATTTCACTCTTGACAGCGCCCTTCCAGTGCCTTGACTCAGAAGAATCCATAGCTTGCCAGAAAGTTAAAGGTTCGTCCTCGATATTGTAAGTGATGAAATCACCTCCAAAATCCTTGACTATTTTTGCACGCTTACTTCTCCTTGGTTCCTCTAATTCCTTAGGAATAGAGCTACTACTAGGTTCCGCCCCCACATTTGTCATCTTTTCCACATGATCAGGAATAGAACTTGATGTGTGAGTAGGATCTTCCTCAGAAGTCGTTTCAGGTATTCCAGTCTTCATAGGGTAGACATCCTCAAAGAATGTCGCATCTCGAAATTCAACTATCGTGTTTGCCACTATACCATCTATGTCAGATTTTAACACTAAAAATCTCATAGCTGTAGTGGTTTCAAGATAGCCCAGAAAGATACAGTCAACAGTCTTTGGACCTAGTTTCTTTCTCTTGTGTTCAGGAACAAGCACCTTAGCAAGGCACCCCCACACACGAAGATACTTAAGACTAGTCATCCTGCCTTTCCATAACTCCAAGGGTGTTTTATCCATGTGTTTCAGAGGGACTCTATTCAAAATATGGCAAGCCGTATTTAGAGCCTCTCCCCACATATATTTAGGCAACCCAGAGTTAATAAGCATACTATTAATCATATCTTTAAATGTTCTGTTCTTTCGCTCAGCAACCCCATTAGACTCAGGTGTGTATGGTGGAGTAACTTCATGAACTATACCATTGTTTGCACAAAATTCATTAAAAGCATTACTCGTATACTCACCACCTCTATCAGATCTCAATCTTTTAAGTAACTTACTAGTTTGTTTTTCTACTTCAGTTTTATATATAATGAATTTACTAAGTGCTTCATCCTTATGTCTAAGTAAATAAACATAACAATATCTACTACTATCATCTATAAAAGTAATGAAGTATCTAAACTGGTCCTTGGTCAACACACCACCAAATTCACAAATATCAGTGTGTACTAAATCTAACAAGTCTGAATCCCTAACAACGTTATGAAAAGGTTTCCTTATCTGTTTAGCAGACACACATACTTGACATTTAGAATTCTTTTCTATGATGTATTTTGGAATCAACTCTAAGTTCATCATGTTCTTAAGAGCACCAAAGTTTAAATGACCTAGTCTAGCATGCCATATATTTGAGGATTCAATACAATTAACAGTAGGAATAACATTATTATTCAAACTTCCCAAAACGAGATCCGCATTAATAACAAATAAACCATTTGACAAGTAACCCTTGCCAAAGAATGTACCAGTGTGAATAAGAACTACTTTATTACACTTGAACGAAATTTCAAAACCACTAGAAACTAAACAGCTTCCACTTATTATATTTCTACGCATGTCGGGAACATGATGCACTCTCGTCAGAGATAGAATACGTCCTGAAGGGAACTTCAGATCCACGTTTCCAACTCCATGTACTTGAGCAGCACTAGCATTCCCCATCTTCACAATCAGGCTATGACTCTGTTGATAAGATACAAATAAACTAATATCAGCACAAATATGTACATTAGCTCCAGTATCTATCAACCATTCATTTGACAGATAGGTAGAAAATATCACAGGGTTGTAGGATACATACCGGTCAACGTTGGTTTCAGAAGCCGTAGCCTCACCAACAACCATGTTCACTACAGGCCCACTTGCGGTTCTAAGCACAACATTTGCTTGTGCTACCTCGGTTTTCTTCGCTTTCTTCGTAGGGCAGTCCTTACTCCAGTGCCGAACCTGCCCACAAGACCAGCATGGTTTGTTTGCCTTGGGTTTCTTGGCCTTGTCCTTGTCACTCTTAGGTTTATTACTATTAGCTTTCTTAGCAAAAGCCTTCCTCTTTTGTCCTACAGTTGCTATGTTTACCTTCGAGGTACCGTGTTCAGTTGGCATCACATGTCCCTGTTTGGACTTGTGTTATTCTTGCACCGAGATGTCCAGCATAAGGTTGGTCCAGGTGATCTCTCATTTCTGTCTTTTCAGGGAGAGAGAGAACTCTTCCCAAGACTTCGGGAGCTTTTCAATCACACTCATCACCTTGAACTTCTCCGGGAGATTCATTCCAGACTCCTTCAAAGCATGCACTATCATCTCGAACTCATGCACCTGCTCAGTCATGGACTTATTGTCCACCAGCTTGAACTCGAGGAACCTTGCCACAGAATACTTTTCTAGACCTTGTGAGTCAGTATTATGTGTCTGGTCCAGCTTATCCCATAAGAGTTTTGCAGAGTAGGCATCAGAAGAATAGACATCAAACAAAGTGTTTGTTAGTGCCGCCAGAATGGCCGCCCTAGCCACTCCATCCTTCTCAGCCCACTTCACAAAAGCCTTAACTGTGTCAGCCTTCTCTTGATCCACTACTGGTTTCTCATATTCCACAACCGGCCACAGACCCTTTATAGTCAACCACAGCTTCATCCTTTTCTGCCAGCGAGAAAAGCCAATGCCACCGTTGAATTTCTCCGGTAAACCGGTTAGTTCAACAGCCTGTGGGAAACTATAGGTGGTCCAATCAATGGCCCCAGCAGTTACACCCGAACTGCTACCACCACCAACGATAACCTCACTTTCGTTAACCATTATGCTAAATTCTAAATAACTAATAATCTCTTCAAGAATGTTGAGAAACTCACTAACAAGTATAGCAACATAGAGGCAAGTGTATAAAGAATTTAACAAGTTTAGGCCAAGACCACAGTTAACAAAACAAAACATGCAGGTAAACAAAATCAGTAACTGAAATAACGAAGAGAGAAAGAAAGATGTACCCGAAACCATAGCTTTCAACAGTGACTGAAATAAAGGTTTACAGATACAAAATGCCAAGAAAATAATCACAGCTGAGTCACCAGGCCTTGCTCGAAGTCCTGGCTGCTCTTGAAGAGATTATTGCCCCTACCTGCTGCGTTTGGGATGTGCGCAATATCTCCACCAGGATAAAACAGCTCGGAGTTTATGTTAACAGCAGCAACAAAACCTCCACTTCGACCAGCACCTCAGTCGCCGGAAAATATCAGCACTTCAGGACTTATGGGAGAGAAATGCAGAGAGGTTGAAGAGAAGAGATGAGAATGTAGTGTGTTGTATTCATTCAGTTTAGCCTCTATTTATAGGAGAGGAAAAATGAAACTGTCCACACACTTAATGTCTGAATTAAACTGCTCCATTAATGAAAAAATCAAAACTGATCAGATTTTGAATTCATAAATGAAAAAATCAAAACTGAACAGCTTTTGAATTTAAATTATTTGTAACAGCTTTTCACATTAACACCCACATTATTATCAGAACTTAAGTTAAGTTCTGATTCGACTCATCAATACTTAAGTTCTGATTCTGATATCAGAACTTGTTAAGTTCTGATTTTACAGATCAGATTATTTGCAGGTTCAATATATTTAGACTACTTAGCCTATTTCAGAACCCAGCCCAATAATCCAATCACCGATATATAAATTCGAATTAAAATAATTCTCAAATAAATAAAATCCTCGCCCAGGTCGCCTCGCGTACGCGAGACGCCGAGACATTCGCCCAAATCGCCCTTCGACCCGACCCGACCCGACCCGGTGCGGTGCGTGGCGGGGCGGGGCGGGGCGCGCGTGTGTGTGTGTGTGCGCGTGAAGCACACAACAACACAATGGACCATCACACACCTTAGTAGTTGTATACTACTCATGTGGGTAATACCATATAAAGCACACAACCCCCTTTATTTATTTCAATGTGGGACAAACATTCTCAAATTTTCCAAGCTTTTCCAAGCTACTTTCAACTCTCATTTCATATGGATTTCATTAAGAAAATTCTTAAAACCATACATGAAAATTTAAGTTCAAATATCATTGAACAATTTCCAATCATTAGATTTTAGGATTAACATCAATAACATAATTAAATTAAGCTCTAAAATCCTAATTTTCTAACAGATTAATGTGAGAGAATTTAGATTAAAAGGCTTTTTTCACTTTCTTGGCCTTGAACAATATGTGGCTTTGGCCTATTTGGTTCATCATCTGGTTATCCATATATGGATAGTATCTAAAAAAACATTCACAATCACCTTCAAATAAGTAGTGTGATTCATGGTAAAATGTTACTGCATATCAATTAATTAACTTTTATTAAGCTCTTACTCCCGAGTTTTAATTAGGAAGTAAAGCAAGTGGTGGGTGAGTAAAGTAGTTTCACTTGCATTTATATTATGCTCTCAAGTTTTTAAAAGAAGCCAAAGCAAGTGATAATGAATGTAAATTTAACAAACTTTCATTCCAAAACTTTCACTTCAAAAATGTGATAAAAGTATTTTACCTCCTTACCACTTACTTCCTTACTTTTAAAAAACTCTAAGTCAGGCCTAAAACAGCAAAAGCCTGAACAGTGGGGTTTGGATTATCCAAATACATGACAACAACTGGCAGTACTTGCTGCATTCATGACCTTGGGGCTGCTAACCTTTCCGTTTCAAGTTCACTACCATTTCTTCCGCACATTTGTATCACCACTTCGCCCATTTTTTTTTCTCTCTTTCACTATTTTATTTATATTTCTTAATCTTCCTATCCAATCTTTTTGATAACAAATCAAAAGGACGGAGTAAGTAGTAAATATTAAATAATTATAAATTATTATTCCTGGCAAAATTTATAAAAAATATTTTAATTGTAAATATTAAGTAAGTTACAAAAAAAATTAGGAAAATATTACATGGGAAATAGGAATATTATTTTTTTGATAGCACTATAGACTACTAGTTTTGATGATAAAATATAAGGGGAATAATAGTTTTTCTTAAACAACTTGTAAATTAAATTATTTTTTAAAATAATATAATTTTTAGATAATTAGTTTATTTTAAATTAGAGTAATATTTACATATTCAATAAAAAATTTAAATTAATTAATTAATATTTATATATAGATGTAAATATGTTTAAATGTGAATTAGATTTTATGTCATTATTTAATTTTTTATTATTATTTTATCTTATTTTTATGTACTTTTAATATTTGTTTAATTTATAATTAATTTTATTTATGTTAGAAATAATTAAATTTTAGTATTGCATATATTTACTATTATTTTTTATTATTAGTACTTGGGGCATATTTTTTTAACTTTGTAAAGGACATATAAAGCCTTGAATCTCATGCACCGCTCTGCTTGTAAGCTTAAAATTAATTTAAACATATAAACCCTCCCATCGAGAGGGTTTAAAGCACTTACCTCACTTCACTGCACTTAATTAATTTTCCCAAAGCCGTATAAGTTCCAAAAAACAAAAGTACGTCTCTCTTTATCTCCCTAATACCTTAAAAGTTTTAAAAAAAAATCCTCATGATAAAATCTAATTATATGATTCTTTGATAAAAATCCGTTCTTTCTAAAATTGAACTTTTACAACTCCAGAAACCGTCCAAAATTTTATGTTAATTTTAGTACGTTCTTTTCAATATATATTAATGGTCGGAGATAAGCTACATATGATGATGAAAGGAATACAAATACAATTTTAGCTCTAAGTATCACATCAAGAAGATAATTAAATGGAATACAATTTTAGCACCAAGTGTCATATGAACAACATAAAAAATTTGTTAGAATATAGTATAAGTTTTAATTGAGTGTTTTAATTACGTTTTTCTCAAACATTTTATACTAGACACGAAAATATATTACTCCCTACATCCCGGTTAATTTTTACATTTGATTTAGATACGGGAGTTAAGATATATATATATATATATATATATAATAGTGAAAAAAAAGTGAGTGAAATAGTAGGAACCCATTGATTTTTAACATGTATAAAAAGAAGATAATGGAGTAATGTGAAAAGGGAAAAGAAAGTGGGAAAGTGATGAGACTCATTTTCTATTTTTGGTAAATTAGATTGAAATATAAACAATTGGATTGAATATCCAAAAAAGGAAAGTGTAAAAAAATGGGTGAAATGAGTATTATCTTAAAATGCGCCTTCCATTCCCTCCTTGACTCAAAAATTAGCTTTCTAGGAAAGCGTTTGAAAAATAATATTCCCTCCATCTCATATTATGTGTCTTCTTTAGATTTGTGTCGGTCAAATTGACTTAAGTTTTAATGAAATTTATTAATAATTTATAATTGAACAAAATAAAAAAATTACATCACCGGAAAGTAGATTCAATCTACTTTAATATATAATTTTTAGTTTTTTGAAATAATATACGAGTAATGTTTAATCGTTAGTCAAAATTTGGTAAATTTGACTTCTATAAAAGCAAATGTGACACATAATATGAGATATAGGGAGTATAAGATTATGTTGGAAATAGGGCTACTAACGGGAGTAGGTAGAGGTCTTGGAAAATCACTAGCTTTAGAATTGAATGATAGAATTTAATAATTCTATAAACACATAATTCTCCAAAATAGAGACAAGGACCGTAATCATCATATCTAATTATCGAGGTTAAACCGAAAGCGGAAGCGTACCTGAATCCATAAGTCGATAATCGTAACGGTATCTGAATCTATATAGTGTCCTTGATTATTGTCTTCCTCAACCAAGTACTCCTTAGGGTTTCTCAAATAGCTCTCTCTGATGGATAGAAGATAAGTCGTTACGTGTACTTGATATATTGGGGACTATAACCCTTTTTATATACCACCTAATTAAATCTCCTATTATAACTTAATTGGGCCTGGTATTAGGTATCCTCTTATTAGGTCCATACAATAAATTAAAATCTAATTGGGTTTTTATTTGATCACTTAATTTAACCCAATATAATTAATAACAAATATAAATGATATATTTATATGTAGCCCATAAAATAATAATTATTATTAAAAATAATAATAACAATCTTCCTCTTGGGCTTCATATGAATCCAGAATCAATTATACAAAACTTTAGTGCGCAACTTTATTCTATTTATGTTAGATATATTTGAGATGTCATGTCTAATGTGTTTCATCTTTAGTTTTCAGATTTTAACAAACAGGAAATATCAGTACTTACTGGAATCAGTACTTAGTGGAAGTCAGAATTTAAGGATATCAAAACTTTTTTTTATCAGAAGATAAATATCAGAAGATGGATATGAGAACTTAAGTACGAGAGGACTAATAGTTAAGGAAGGAAGCTGATTTACAGGAAAGAAGATCGCGACTAATACAAAAGAAGATATGCATGGAAAGAGTTAGAGGACTTGAAGACTTGTATAAGATATCTGATTGATATATTTTAGGAGACAGAATTATATTTCATATCAATTAGAAGTTATCTTGTAACTGTGTACTATATAAACACAGACATAGATTTACACTATATGTGTTATCATTATCGAGAAGATCATACATTGTAACCTAGCAGCTCTCGTGATATTTGTTCATCACTGAGAGAGAACAGTTCCATTGTAACAGAGTTTATTATATTGAATATATCTGTTTACTATTACTTGTGTTCGAAATCGATTTGATTGTATTCTACACTGTATTCAACCCCCTTCTACAGTGTTGTGTGACCTAACAAGTGGTATCAGAGCCTATCTGTTAACACACATACAGTAAAGATCCAAAATAATCATGTCTGAAGAAGCAGGAAATCCAACCAAGTCGGCCAAAACTGAAGAAACTCAAAAGACTCAAATCCACAGTCGATATGAGACTATTAGGGTTCCCATACTAAGACCTTCTGAGTACCCCATATGAAAAGTGAAGATGGCTATGTTTCTGGAAGCTACAAATCCAAAATATCTTGACAGAATTAATGAAGGACCCCATAAGCCAACCAAGCTTTCTGTTGTAGTTGCAGATCAGTCAGCAAAGACCATACCAAAGGAGAAAAGTTAGTATACAACTGAAGATATCTCTTCCATTGCCAAGGATGCAAAGGTAAGGCATTTGCTGCATAGTGCCATTAATAATGTCATGTCAAACAGGGTAATTCATTGCAAGACTGGAAAGAGAATATGGGATGCTTTGGAGACAAGATGTCAGGGAACTGATGCAATCAAGAAGAACATGGGGACTATACTCACTCAAGAGTATGAGCACTTTGACTCAAAAAGTGATGAGTCATTAACTGACTTATATGACAGGTTAATGAAACTCTTGAATGTTCTGTCACTGGTGGACATGCAATATGATCTTGAAGATTCAAATCTAAAATTTCTTTTAGCTTTTCCTGAAAGTTGGGATTTGAAGGCTACTATTATAAGAAACAACTATGCTCTTGATGAACTACTCTTGATGAAATTTATGGTATGCTCAAGACTTATGAACTTGAGATGGATCAAAAAAGTAAGAGATATGGGAGAAAATCAAGGACAGTTGATCTTAAGGCTGAGGAGGAATCCCCCAAAGTGGTTGTCTCAAAGAAAGGCAAAGGAAAGGCCCTCATCATAAAGTCTGATTCAGAATCATCAAGTTCTGATGATGATGATTCAGAAACTGAAAGTTTACCTGAAATAGATGCTGATGAAGAGATGATAAAATTGTGTGCTCTTATGGTGAAGGGTATCACAAAGATATCCTACAGGAAATTCAGAAGGGAAAAGAAGTTTTTCAAGAAAGGTGGAAGTACTGATAAGAAAGGGTTCAGAAAGTATGAAGGCAAAAGTGCAAAGTCTGGAAGAGGAGATAACTCAAAAGTCAAATGCTACAATTATGGTGAAAGAGGCGACATATCTCCTGACTGCAAGAAAGGAAAGAGTGACAAAGGCAAGACACTTGTCAGAACTAAGAAAAGCTGGACAGACTCTTCAAATTTTGAAGATAAGATGTATTATGCTTTAATGGCAAATGTTGATGGCAGCCTTGAAACTGATGAATTGAAGGTACCTCAAACAACTTATGCTTTTCATACTGATGATATTACTGAATTGAGATTATATCTTAAAACCATGTTTATTAGCTACAGAGATCAAACTTTAACATGTGAAAGATTAACTTATGAAAATCTTGCTTATAAAAAAAGGAATGATTATTTAGAAAAAGAGTTAGAAATGTTCCATCAAACTCAAAAAGAGAGAGATGATGCTTTTTATGTTAGAGATGAATTGCTAAAATTGAATAAATCTCTCAAAACTGAGTTAGAAAAAGAAAAAGAGATTATCAGGACTTGGACTAACTCTGGCAGCACAACTCAGAATTTGTTAAGTAGTGGAAACTGGAAAGAGGGCTTAGGTTATGGAGATGATAAAAGTGAAAAAGGAACTGAACAAATTGAGGCAATTATTGTTAAACAAACTGTTAAGCCAAAGGTAAATCCTGTTAAGTTTGTAGCTAAAACTGTAAAGTCTGATTCAGAAAAGATGAAAGAATCTGTGACAGAAGTTAAAGAGAAGTCAACTTCTGAAAAATTAGAACATGATAAACCAGCTGAAGTCAACATAGGCTTAATGACAAATAAGCAGCTTAAGCATAAGCAGAAATAAATAAGAAATGTCAACAAGGTCAAGGTAGCTAGGAAAAACTGGAATGGAAAGGAAGGTGTGAATAAAAGTAATAATTATATGCCTGTTCCTAATGCTCCTAGAAAGAAATGTTAGAACTGTGGAAACTCTAACCATCTTGCTTCTTTTTGCAGAAAGAAAAAGAATATAAACTCTTTACCTCCTAAGTGAGGAGTTAGGAGTCAGTCTGTTAGGTTTAAGCCACAAAATCCTTGTTTTCATTGTGGAAGTTTATGGCATTCCATTATACTTGTAAGGAATATTATAGTTTATACTATGATTATTATCAAATAAAAACTTCTTTGAAAAAAGTTGCTTTAATTCCTTTTAGTGTAAAGTTTGATGAAAAGTCTGATATAAGTTCTGATAAACAGCATGTTAGCATAAACTCTAATATTAAATCCGCTGCAAATGCTAACAAACTTAAAAAGGCCAAATGATCCAAGCAAGTCTGGGTCATTAAAACTAACCATTAGTGGTCTTTGTGATTTCAGGGAAACAGGAAAAACATCCTAGTACTGGATAGTGGATGTTCAAGAAATATGACTGGAAATAAAGCCCTGCTCTCAGACTTTGTGGAGAATTCTAGCCCAAGAGTTTCTTATGGAGATGGAAACATGGGAAAAAGTTTGGGATATTGCATTATTAATCTTTGGAATGTCATCACTGAAACAGTAGCTCTTGTCTCAGGACTTAAACACAATCTGCTGAGTGTGAGTCAAATCTGTGACAGAGGTTATCATGTGGATTTCTTTGAAAAATACTATGAGGTTGTAAGTAATTCTATAGGCAAAATGGTTCTGAAAGGTTACAGGCATGGTAACATTTATGAAGCCAGACTTTCAACAACTTCTGATGGTTTTGCAATGTGTCTGTTGAGTAGAACATCAATTGAAGAAAGCCGGAATTGGCATAAAAGACTCTCTCATTTAAAACTCAACAACATAAATAAGCTTGTAAAGAAAGATCTTGTGAGAGGATTGCCAAAATCAGTATTTGCTCCTGATGGCCTTTGTGATTTATGTTAAAAGGCAAAACAAAGAAAATCTTCTTTCAAGAGCAAAACTGAGTCATCAATTCTTGATCCTTATCACCTATTGCATATTGATCTATTTGGTCCAGTCAATGTCATGTCTATTGGAAAGAAGAAATATGTTATGGTTATAGTGGATGAGTTCACAAGGTACACTTGGGTGTACTTCTTGCACAAGAAGAAAGAAACTGCATTTACTCTAACTGATCATGTCAGACAGCTGGATAAGTTGGTCAAATATTCTGTTAAAATTATAAGAAGTGATAATGGCACTGAGTTCAGGAATTCTGTCATGGAAGAGTTCTGTAAAGAGCATGGAATCAAACAGGAATTTTCTGCACCTGGAACTCCACAGAAAAATGAAGTTGTAGAAAGAAAGAACAAGACTCTCATTGAAGCTGCACAAACTATGCTTGATGAAGCAAAGCTGCCAACCTACTTTTGGGCTGAAGCTGTGCAGACTGCTTGTTTTATACAGAATGCAACACTCATAAACAAGCATGGAAAAACACCATATGAGATGGTGAAGAAAAAGAAACCAAATCTGAAATACTTTTATGTATTTGGATGTAAGTGTTTTGTTCTTAATACTCATCCTGAACAGCTGTCAAAATTTGATCTAAAAGCTGATGAAGGAATTTTTGTTGGATATTCACTTTCCACAAAAGCCTTCAGAGTCTACAATTTAAGAACAAGGGTTGTCATGGAATCTATTAATGTATCTTTTGATGATAAGAAGATTACTGGACTTGAAGATTTTAATGATCACAATCAGCTAAGATTTGAAAATGAAGACTTAAATTCTGATTCTGTAAATTCTGATGACTTAAACTCTGAACCTGTAAGTATTGATGTCATTGAATCTGTGGTAACAACTCCAAATAAAAATGCACCTATCCAAGGGGAGCAAGCTAGAGATCCTACCATATCTCAAGACTCTTAAGAAGCATCAGGAAGCTCTGATTCACCTAGTACTGATGAGCCAAATTCTGATAATTCCGGAAGCTCTGATACTTCAAATCCTGAAGGATCCAAGTCAAATTCTGAAGTCTCAGAGAGCATAACTACAGCGGGAGCATCAGAAAATGCTGATGGAGACAGCATAGATCATGGGGGAGGATCCAGTTGTAGAAGTCAACTTCAATTTGTAAGGTAGTGGACCAAATCACATACACCTGACTTAATTATTGGAGATTTTGAAGCAGGTGCCAGAACTAGAACTGCAACATCAAATGAATGTCTCTATCATTCTTTTCTATCTCAGACTGAACCAAAGAAAGTGGAAGAAGCTCTTCAAGATACTGATTGGGTGCAAGCAATGCAGGAAGAATTAAATGAATTTGAAAGAAATAAAGTTTGGACCTTAGTGCCAAGACCATAGAACAGATCAGTTGTTGGCATAAAATGGGTGTTCAGAAACAAAACTGACAGTGATGACATAATTACAAGGAATAAAGCAAGGCTGGATGCTAAAGGCTACTCTCAACAGGAGGGCATTAATTATGATAAAACATTTGCACCAGTTGCCAGATTAGAAGCCATAAGGATCTTTTTGGCTTATGCTGCTCACAAAAAGTTTAAAGTCTTTCAAATGGATGTGAAAAGTGCTTTTCTTAATGGAGAATTGGAAGAGGAGGTCTATGTTGAACAACCTCCAGGCTTTGTAGATTCAAAATTTCCAAATCATGTCTACATGCTTGACAAAGCACTTTATGGCCTTCAACAAGCTCCTAGAGCATGGTATGAGACTTTAGCTCAATTCCTTCTGAAAAGTGGATTTCACAAAGGTACAATTGATAAAACACTATTCTACCTCAACCATGGAAAGGACTTACTTTTGGTACAAATATATGTTGATGATATCTTATTTGGTTCTACAAATGCCAAACTCTGTGAGAGGTTTGCAAAGCTAATGCAGTCAAGATATCAAATGAGTATGATGGGAGAACTCAGCTATTTTCTGGGATTTCAAGTCAAGCAAAATGAAGAAGGTACTTTTATCAGTCAATCCATGTACACCAGAAATTTACTGAAGAAATTTGGAATGCAAGATAGTTCAACAACATCCACTCTCATGGCCACTGTAACCAAGTTAGATAAAAATACTGGTTCATCAGTAGATATTACTAACTACAGAGCACTACGCCATAAGTGCACATAGGCAACCCCTACTATACAGTTGCATAAAGCCTAAATGGTGTTGCATAAGGTAATAGGCAACACCAGGCAGGGGTTGCCAATGTGGCCGTGGCCGTAGAGCCCTAAGGCAACGAATTATGCAATAAAAAAAAGTGTTGCACTATGCGTCTTTTGCAACAGTAAAAGCGTAAAATGATAACAACAGTTAGTGTTGCATAAAATGAAGCCACATTACCATTGTGTCCTACGTGGCAAGTGACACGTCATTTTACCACGTCAGCAGTGCCCCCTACTTTGACACATCAGCAAGAGGTCCCACATTTTCCATATCAGCAGTGGGCCCCACTTTTGCCATGTCATGAGTGGGTCCCATAATATATAATGCAACACTGATTTTAGTCATTTGCAACACCATTTTTATTCATATGTAACATCATGTTTAGTCTTATGCAACACCATATAGAGTCAAATGTAACACTTCAAAAATTAAAAAAAAAATTGACATAGTTATTCTACTTTTACATTATTCCTGCCAAACAAGACATCCAACAATCAATACAACAAGCATCCAATGAAATTTAAAACTTACTAAACTATCAAAGTACCAAATTCTAACTTCAAAAGAACAAATGAACAATTTTTTTCTTTTCTTTTCTAAATAATATCACTGAATGATTTCAACTCTAGCCTTTCAACTCATTTTGACGTTGTAAAGCAGATAATGTTTGTTTCCAGACAGGTAGAACAACCAGTCGATGTGATCCAGGGACAAAAATGCATGTGTTTGAGATGGCTTTAAACAGTATCGGTAAAGGCATCCATGTAGATTTAGGCTTCTTTGTTGAGTTCGAACCAATACCTTTAGCAATTCCTAGAGAGTGAATAATCAGAAACCTGAAAGCAGCCATTTTAGTAGACAATAATCAGATAGTCGAGTGAATAGTGTCAAACAAAACAAAATTTATAAGAATAACCATGATCCAGCTTAGGGCATTATAGGCAAAACCTATACTGAGATAACACTACACCTTATTCGGGTACAAACTAAATAAATAGTATGCATGGACATACATTTAATTGTAGGGTCGAGACAAGCAACGAAAAAAATAAAATACTGACATATTAGTCTTCTATCTATGTTACACAACCAATAATCGCGATGTTCCCAATCATGCCAATGAAACCAATATAAATGCAGAAATGCCTGTTCTAGTTACAGTAATGTAAAATTCTCTGGGCACCGGACTGTGTATATCAATTATACACTAAAACCTAAAATTGTTGCCCAAGTAGCTGCCATAAAAGAACAGGGACTAAGAATATATAAGATCATATACCTAACTCACCAGCACTGCACTTAATATTCTTAATATTCATGAAATGGCCTTGATAATTTTACAACATCCAGACTGTCAAAAATTTTACTCCCTTCACGATTGGGCATTAACATACCCATCCACAAAATGTATCCTACAGCAAGATCATATGTAAATTATAAAAGATAAAACTTTTTAAAGATATACAAAAGAATCCCAATCACCTTGCATGGTGTAATATTAGCGGCTTTCCTGTTTCAAATTATAATGAGCAAGTAACAACCGAAAGTACTTGAATGAAACATCAGCAGAGTTTAATATATAGATAAAGTGGTTTACCTGCTTTTTATTGTAAGAAGTTATGAGCTTTTGATACCCTCCCTTCCTTCTTGCGGCTTTCGCTTCGTATGGTACTTTTTCCTGTAAGAAACAGAGTCATATAAGATCTGACATAATCAAACTTAAGCTTCTTCCACCAGTCGGCTTGCTACCAGAAGAACATAATAAAAAAATTTCTTATACCATTCCATCCTGATTAGAAAGTCACTTTCCCAACCTCAATGCCCAAATAATGCATCTGATTTTATTTTTTGATGGTTGATACATAAGTTTCTCTTACATTAGTTTGTTGTACTTTACTATTTTTTTAAAGTTATAGAACACAATTTCTAATTGTTTAATTATTATCTACTCTCAGCTTCCCTGACTAAGTACACCTCCCAATGCACCCTTTCAAAGATTAACAATAAATTCTATGTTCGTTCATCAATATAGCTTTAGGAACCTCCTAACTATATGCCATACTCAAATCCATCCAATTTAAACTTGAAGAGAGGTTTTGTAAGTTTTTTCATCAAAGTATACATATTTGTATTGTCTAATCATTCTACTCAGCCAAGCAGATATGCACTTAAATTCATAAAATAAAAATTAATCTTGATTACTTAAAGGCGCACTTAGTGACTTCCACTTCTCTCCACCGACTTTCCCAACCTTCAATTGAAGAAGATGGCTATCATTATAGCTTTATGCACCTATTAAATATTATAATATCCGATATTACAACTAGATTATAACACAGAAAACATATCCTATAACAGATTGCTAAGATCAACTTACATCTGACACATCGTTCACATTAGGATTTTCCTTTTTAAATGTCTTTCTGAACTCCTCACTGTGAAAACCACATGAAAAAAAGTAAACAAACATACTTCACATGTGAAATCAATCACTAATTCCATACGCATACAGGAAAACAAAGAAGGCACTTGGAGGCCTCTTTGATTTGTGAGGGTCCTTTGCTAATTTACCTTTCTTAGCCTTGCTTCCGCTCTTATCTGCTTTCTCTTCCCAACGTTTCTGTAAAAATAACACATAATTTATCCATCAAAGATATGTCCCATTAACACAATACCTAGTAACCCATACCAATAAATAAATTTACAAATTAATATCGATCAGCAACAGAAAAGAACCAGAACGCGACTTTTCAGCAAATAATTCTAACTTATAACTAACAGAGCATTCCTTAATGGAGCAAAAACCCAACCTAACAACCATTGGAAAACTTAAAATGCACTAAGAGAATACGACAAAAAAAATATTAGGATCAAAATAAAGTGAGTACCCGTCATCAACAGGCTTCAAGGTTTCCCTTTTAGCTGCTTCCTTTACCCTTAGCAGTCTTCACAAAACTTAATGTTTATTTATCTTTTACCTAAATCAAAATACAATAATTCAGACAACAACAAGCTTCAAATAAAAGTTAATATAATTGAAGAAGTTACCAGTATGCATATGCACAAATTATGCTATAGAATAATCACAAGCAACTAAATCTGACCCATTAACTAATACTAGTATAAAGACAAGATCAACAAAAGTTAATGCACTGTTGGATTCCATAAGCAAAACCAACCCTTTGAAATAATTTCTCGAAATGACCAAAAAAATAAATCCTAGAAAAAAAATATGTCAACCTACCTATCAGAATAATACTAAACAACAGAGATTAACAGCACTAAATTCACATATGAACATAGAAGTAGTACTCATACACCATAAATTTAAAGTTGGAACTGCTAGGGACTTGGCAACCCCTGGACAGTTAAGGTCCTCTGAGACTTGTGTTGGAGGGATCAACCAGAAATTGTTTTCCTTATGGAAACAATGATTGATGCTAATAGGCTGGAGTTAGTAAAGTATAAATGTGGTTTTACGCAAGGTCTCTATCTTGGTATTGTTGTTTTATCAGGTGGGATGGCTTTTTGTCAATTCTTATTCAACACATCATATTTCCCTGCAACTTTATAAGCTTCAACTTCTTCAAACACATCAAAATAAAGGATGCAAAATGTGTATCTGACATGAGAAAACAACAAACACCAAATGCAATCATCAAGAAAGCTATCTAATATGATTTCTTAGAAGGTGTTGTGTTTCCTTAGGGAGCAACAGCAGTAGAAGCATCAGGTGCAACATTAGTCTCAACAGTAGAACTTAAACTCTGCAGCTCTGTTTGTATAACGGCAACACTATTATAAAACTCGAGAGATTGCAGGACTGCTTAGAGTTAAATATATATACAAAAATGTAAAATACACAAAAAACCGAAATTACACAAAAACCCACATAATAGCACACATAATTTTTGGGATCGAATAAACCCAAATTTGCAAACCCTAAATTCAGAAATCAAAAGACTCAAAAAAGTATAAATAGAAGTTTAGAAATGAGAAGTATTATAGTATAAATTTAAGGTTTATGGCCCAAATTTGAGAGTACAAGCTAAATAGAAGCCCCGATATTTGGAATCATTACCATACCTGCTGAATCTTTTGTCAAAACATCCCATGAACATGTCAAACAACTTACACACAAAATACAACCTAAATCTCATCAAAATAGATAATTATCATATGAGTATAGCTTGTAAACTCATAAATCCAAAAAAAATCTGATGGACATTTTATCAAACATGTGGTTTTCATAAAAACACAGTAAAAATTAAAAAAAAATATGGAAAAGGAGAGCGCCAACAATTGCAACTTTGGTAGTAGTGGCGAGCTCCTTGTCATTAGATATAGACCTTGATGAAGAAGGGATTAATTATGGTTCTTTAAAGGAAGAAAAAGGATGTGAGTTTTGTGTAAATGGTTCTTCCAAGTATATAGTCTATCTCAAATTAAAGATGTATTGATAATTTAATATTAAGAAAGATGATGAAGACTATTGAGGGAGAAGAAGAATCAACAGCGAATTGAAACTATTAAGAGAGAGAGAGAAGGATATAGTTGAGAAGAGGAGAAGAGAGCGGCTAAGTTTAGAAGAGGAGAAGAGAGCGGCTAAATGAAAAGTTGAAACTAGGGCAAAAAAAGTATTAGCGGGATATTACCCGCCTAAGCATCTTGCTTAGATGAATGTGATTTTTCTTATTTATTTGAAATAAAATAGTAAATACCGAAATTTTTATTGTATATATAAATAATATTAAATAATGAAAAAGAAAAGTAAACATTAAAATATTGAGGTAAGATATGTATTTAAATGGTGAAATATAATTATTTAATTACTAATTAAAATCCCGTTCTTTGATAAGTTGTCTATATAAAATATTTAAAAAAATTACATATCTCTAAAATTAGTAATTAACATCATCCGTACGGTTGGAACACCGAACAAGAGTTTTAAAAAAAAAGAACTACCACTCGGGACAAGACTGGTTAATGGGAACCTCTGTTGACCGTGGTTTGACTATTATAAAAGCACACAATATAAAATCTGAATTTTTAAAAAAAAAATTACACATCTCTAAAATTAGTAGGTAACATCATCCATACAGTTGGATCATCGAAAAAGAATTTTAAAAAAAATAGAATCATCACTCGGGACAAGACTTGGTAAGAGGAACCAGTGTTGACCGTAATTTGACTATTATAAAAACACACGATATAAAAATTTAAATTTTTTTAAAAAAAATATACGTATCTAAAATTAGTAGGTAACATCATCCATACGGTTGGATTGTGGAACAAGATTTTTTTTTTAAAAATAGATTCACCACCCGCGACAAGACATAACAACATGAACCCTTGTTGACCGTAATTTGACTATTATAAAAACACACGCTATAAAATCTAAATATTTTTAAAAAAAATTACACATTTTTTAAAATAGTAGGTATCATCATCCGTACGGTTGGATCGTTGAACAAGAATTTAAGAAAATAGAATAATCACTCGGGACAATACTAGGTAATAGGAACCCGTGTTGACCGTCATTTGACAATTAAAAAAGCACGTGATATAAAATCTAAATTATTTAAAAAAAAATTTAAACATCTCTAAAATTAGAAGGTAACATCATCCGTACGGTTGGATCATTGAACAAGAATTTAAAAAAATAGAATCACCACCCGGGACAAGTCTTGGTTATAAGAACCCGTGTTGACCGTAATTTGACTATTTTAAAAACACACGATATAAAATCTAAATTTTTTAAAAAATATTTAGACATCTTTAAAATTAGTAGGTATCATCATCCGTACGGTTGGATCGTTGAACAAAAATTTAAAAAAAATAGAAACACCACCCGGAACAAGACTACGTAATGTAAACCCGTGTGCACCGGGGTTTGACTATTAAAAAAGGACGTGATATAAAATTTAATTTTTTTAAAAAAAATTACACATCTCTAAAACTAGTAGGAAAAAACATGCGCACGGTTGGATCAATTAAAAATTGCTTAAAAAAAATTAGAACATAAATATAACATATAAATTTTAAGAATAGTATAATAACTAAAGCAACACTAAATAACCTACTACAACACCAGAAAGCAAATGCAACGCCTAAAGTGCCACATCAATAAGTGGGCCCCACTATGTGCCACGGCAGCATGGCACGTCAGCATGCTGATGTGGCACTAGTGGGTCCCACATGTGGGGCCTAAAATGCTGACATGGCATGACACGTCAGCGTGCCACGTCAGCACCTGTGGGTCCCCAACATGCCACCTCAGATTTATTTTCCATGTCAGCATTTATTAAATAAAAAAATATCTAATGTAACGCTATGACCTCTATTGTTGCATGCTGCATAACACTAACAGTTATTAGCAACGGTAGCTTCAATGTACTGCAACGGTTTCACCACTATGTTGTAATAAACTGAAAATTTTGTAGATAATGCAACGCTTTTCGTGCAACGCTGGATAAAAACCGTTGCCTATGTGCACTTATGGCGTAGTGGAGGTATGATTGGCTCTTTACTCTATTTAACTGCAAGTAGACCAAATATTATATATGCTACCTGTCTTTGTGCAAGATTTCAGGCTGATCCAAGAGAACCTCACTTAATAGCAGTGAAAAGAATTTTCAAGTACCTTAAGGGTACAGCTGATCTGGGATTGTGGTATCCTAGAGAATCGGATTTTAAGCTAATAGGTTACTCAGATGTAGATTTTGCATGTTGCAAAATAGACAGGAAAAATACTAGTGGAAGCTGCCAATTTCTTGGAGGCAGACTGGTTACTTGGTTTAGCAAGAAACATAAATCAATTTCCACATCAACTGCAGAAGCATAATATATTGCTGCAGGAAGTTGTTGTGCACAGATTCTTTGGATGAAGAATCAGTTACTGGATTATGGGTTAGAATTTTCTAAAATCCCTATTTACTGTGATAATCAAAGTGCTATTGTTATGACAGGTAATCCAGTTCAACACTCAATGACAAAGCACATCAGCATTAGGTACCATTTCATAAGGGAACATGTGATGGAAGGTACGGTGGAATTGCATTTTGTTTCAACAGATCAATAACTAGCAGATATCTTCACAAAAACACCATGTGAAGTTACTTTTACAAGACTGGTAAATGAACTTGGAATGGTTTCAGTTTCTTTCTCTAAATTACTTAGTTTTTGTTCTCATGCATCAGAATTTATGATCAGTGTGTACAAATTGTCTTATTTTCATGAAATATGTTCTTTAATTGAAATTCATTAAATACTGATTGTTATCTGATGTGGATCTTTAAACTCTGATAGTATTTTGAATGTTCTGTGACTATTCAATCCAATGAGGATAATTGTGCTAGATGCTGACCTAGTAGTCTTTAACATACTAGAAATCTCATGTTTGAATTAGTTGATTATGTGGAAACTCATTAACACAAGCAAATTCTGATTTTGAGCTTAGTCAAGTTTACTTTGTGTATCTTATTACTAAGTCACAAACTAGATTCTTGCTTCTTATCTGTCAGATTCTGATTTCAGTAAATCTTAAAAATGAACTAAATGCTGATAAGCTTCACTTATGAAAAGAAAAAAAAAGAATAAAAGTCAGGTACTCCTTTGAGATCTAGAGTAAATATGTGGAAGGGAAGACCCAAGTGCATTGCTGGTATTAAGTAAAATGCATTAAAAAAGCAAATAAATTTTCTTGGTGACTTTTCACATTCTCTGATTATTGGAGAAATACTATGACAACAGCATAAATTCTGATAAGCAGTCGTGACTCACTTACGCTGAGAAGCCACTGTAACAAGGAATTTCAAAAGATGCATAAAATGAGCACAAACAGTTGAGGTGGATTCTTGCATAAATTTGTTCTATAGTAGACTTCATTTTTGATGATAGATTTTAAGCATTTTCATTAGTTATGCCTTATTTCTAAGATGTAGTGAAGTTTATCAGACTTTAATCTTTATCTAATATTTTGCTGAATGCACACACTTTCACTCCATATGAATGATGAAAATTACTGTGGTGATTAAGTTGTTCTTGACAAACAGTTAAGTGTCATTTGCATAAATTCTGAGGACAAGTTCCGATGGAAGTTCTGATGATTAAACTCTGAAGGAAACAAGTCAGTATTTGTATGAAGAATCACAGAAAAATATATTCACTTTTTGAGTTCAGAAACCATATTCTGATGACTGTTAAAATCTTATATAAGTTAAGTTCTGATATTAAATCCTGATGGAATCCTTGATGCTTACGTGGCATTATTCTTTACTTGACTTATTTGTGATAAAAACTGAAACAATCTTATTTAAATCTGAATATATTTGGGTAAGATAAAAATAGTCATAATCATTATGGGTTAGTGATAAACGTGTTTGTCTTAAAAAACTGCATGTGCACAGTAATTATTATTTATTTTACGTGCTCATTAACTCTTGTTTTAACTTTTTACTGACTTTTATTATTACACATCGGTTTAGGGAGACGAGGCATCATTATTTTTTTTCTAATCGTTAAACAGTCCCTGCGTCCCTTGGTATTCCATTGGCTATTTAAACCGACTATTCATCCCAGCCAAATCATCTTCCATTTTCTCACAAACTCACTCTCTCTTTTAATTATCATTTTTTTTCTTCTTCATAAACAAAAATGGTTCTTTTCAACTTGTTCATGAACTATGAAACTTTCAATATAGAGTTGAGTTGTGATGACTGGCAACAGGAGTGGCATGTCACCGCCATTCCTGAAGAGCTCTGGAACTCTGTTCCACAAGAGGTTCACACAGGCCTTTTGTTCTTTTCGATGGACTACCATCTCCATCTTGATCGATTGGAAGAAGAAAGGAGAGAGGCTCTCCTTCAGCAAGAACGAATCATCCATCTTGTAGTGTTCTTTGTCAGTAACAGGAGGAACTAGTCGATAGGTCTTTTTAGACTAGGACTAATGCTATTGATGTTAAGATTCTTAGACTAGGACTATCTTGTAATTTTTGAATATAATCTATAAATTTCATGAAATGTACTCGTTTGATATATTAAGGAAATTTTCCTTAATTGCAAGATTTAGTCTTTGTCTCTCTCATATTATGTGACTGTGAATGGTCTACTTGTAATTTTTTAATCTTTACTTCATCTATTTAAACTTTATCCTTTAATGAATGTTTTGATTACAATTATGGTCAATAATAAATTTTGTTAATTTGAGGAAACAGTTGAAGCACAGGTTCATGCATCAGAACCTGTGATAATTGAAGCTGAGAATGTTACTTCTCAGACAGAAACAGCAACTCAAAGTTCTGATACTTTGAAAAGAAAGAAATTTGTAAGTTTTATTACTGTTGAAGCAACTCCTTCATTGGCAAGGAGATCGAAGAAAATGAAGGCTAGGAGGTATTTGGCTAAGGCTCCATCAGAAGATACTGAAGAAGCTGAGGAAGGGGATCAGGAATCTATGATCTCACAAGAACCTATTATCATTGAAGCCCTTCCAGCTCAGGCCAAAGACACTGCTACTGATACAGTTGTAACCCCTCATGTCTCTCCTATTAAAGCTATAGATGATGCTAAAGAACAAACTGAAAACTCTGAAATAGATATTCATAATTTGAATATACCAAATGTTCTTTATCTGGAAGCTCCATCTACAGAAGATCAGCAATCTCCAACTCATTTTCCAATTTTAAATGTTGAGATACCATCTACATCAACCACACCAGCTCTGGAGATAAATTCTGCTATTCAGAATTTAAATGAAGCTGTTCCTGAATCTCCAGTTGCTTCACACACTGTTGTGCTGTCAGAACATAATGAGTCTTCCTCAAGTTCTGAAGACATTGTTTCTGTTGAGACTCCAGTTCCTATACTAGGAAAGGAAGAATTGATGAAGAAATTTGTTGAAAAGGAAGCACCTATTCCTTGGAAGGATACTCACAGAGGTATGAAGTGGACCAAGAAGTGGAATGACACTGATTTTATTCCAAGTTCTAACATTTTGACAGATGATATTGCTAAAGATGATGAGTTGCTCACAAATGCTGATTTAAAGACACAACTCAAGATCACTGCTCTATCTACCAAACATCTTCAAGGTCTACATTTTTCTACTCATGAAAAGGTTGATACACTAAAGGAACATGCTGATAAGCTAGATCTATAGCTTAAGCTTGACAAGAATAGATATATCAGACCTACTCTTGAGAAAATTGAAGCCATTGAGAAGATTCAAGAGAAGCAACATGCCCAAATTGATGAGGTCCTGGCTAACCAAGTTTCTCAGAAAGCTTAATTGGAAGAAACCGAATCTTCAGTTGAACTTCTTATTTCTCTCTTACTTCCTGATGATGCCAACAAGGGGGAGAAGGTAGTTAAGTCCAAATGCTCACCTACTAAAATACTGAAGAAAAAGGATGATAAAGGTGATGACCAGGGAAACTCTGATAGAAACTCTGATAAGAGTAGAGGTCAAGGAAAGTTCAAGGAAAATCTTCTACACAGAACAAATCAAGTTCTGATGCTGTAAATGCTAAAAGTCTGAAGTCAAGTTTTGATAAACAATGTCTGATGTCAAGTTCTGATATTCTGATTCAGTGAGGATCTAAAGACTCTCAGAAGTTTTTACAAACTCTAAAGTTAAAGGGGAAGCAGACTACTGTTTATTACAAAAATCCTAAAATCCAGACACCTGATGAGGAGATAGCTAGAAGATTATTTCTGAAACAAAATTCAGGAATGGATTTGGAAACTCTCAAGGAGGAAGAAGCTAGATTTGCAGCTGAGATGACAAATCTTAAGTCTAAAGCTTCTGATGCAAAGAAACCTTCAAGGACTAAGGAAAAAGGCATTGTGATCAAGGAAAAGTCAAATTCTGAGACTTCAAAGTCCAAGACTAGATCACAAACTGAGATTGATCCTAAGTCAAAAGGAAAAGAAAAGGTTAGTGAACCTTTAAAGATTGAGAAAAAGATAAGTTCTTCCATTCCAGTCTATCAAACTACAGTGCATGATGATGATTTGATAGAAAATGGAACTGTTCAAATTCTGAAGAGAAGAAAGATAATTGAAGAATCTAAAATAACCTCTGACACTGCTCAAGTTGTTTAGAATAAAGAACAACAAGCTACAGAAGAAACAATAAATTCTGATCAAGTTAATGTAGAAAATATGATAATTGATGATAAGAAGAAGCTGTTATGGAAGAAAGCTACTCCAGTTGAACCAAAATCCAATCTTATGATGAGTCAACTCGCAAAATTTGGGTTGAGATCTAAGCAACCTAGAGATAAAGCTGGATTAGGTTCTGATGAAGAGAAAATACAAACAACTGATGCATCATTAACTAATTTATATGACAGGTTTTCCAAACTCTTGAATGATCCGTCACTGGTGGACAAGGAATATGATCTTGAAGATTCAAATCTAAAATTCCTTTTAGCTCTTCCTGAAAACTAGGATTTGAAGTCTACAACCATAAGAGACAACTATGACCTTGCTGAAACTACTCTTGATGAAATTTATGGTAGGCTCAAGACTCGTGAACTTGAGATGGATCAAAGGAGCAAAAGGCATGAAAGAAAGTCAAAGACAATTGCACTTAAAGCTGAGGAGGAATCTCCTAAAGTGGTTGTCTCAAAGAGGGGCAAATGAAAGGCTCTCATCATACAGTATGATTCAGAGTCATCATATTCTGATGATGATGATTCAGAATCTAAAAATTTATCTGAAGAGGATGTTGATGCAGAGATGATGCAACTGTGTTCTCTTATGGTGAAGGGTATCACAAAGATAGCCTATAAGAAATTCAGAAAGGGTAAGAAGTTTTCCAGGAAAGGTGGAAGTTCTGAAAAGAAAGGGTTCAGAAAGACTGAAGGCAAAGGAGGAAAGTCTGACAGAGGAGACAACTCAAATGTCAAATGCTACAATTGTGGTGAAATAGGCCACATCTCTCCTGACTGCAAGAAAGGAAAAGGTGATAAAGGCCAGGAACTTAACACAAAGAAGAAAAACTGGACATACACTTCAGATTTTGAAGAAGAGGTGAACTATGCTTTGATGACAAATGCTGATAGCAGTTCTGAAACTGCTGAATGTAAGGTACCTCATTCAACTCTTTCTTTTCATACTGATGATATTTCTGAGCTAAGATTATATCTGAAAACCACGTTCATTAGTTTTAGAGATCTAGAAAATGAAAGATTAAAATCTGAAAGTCTTGCTCTTAAAAACAGAAATGACTACTTGAAAAAGAGTTAGTTATATTCCATCAAACTCAGAAAAAAAGAGATGAGGCTTTTTATGTTAAAGATGAACTGCTAAAATTGAATAAATCTCTTAAATCTGAACTGGAAAAGGAAAAGGAGATAATCAAAACTTGGACTAACTCTGGAAGAACAACTCAGAAAATATTAGAAATTGGAAATTGAAAAGAAGGACTAGGTTATCTAGATGATAAAGAAGAAAAGAAAACTGTGTCATCTAAACCAAACTTTAAGAAGAAAGATGAAAAGCCTAAAGTTAATCCTTTGAAGTTTGTGTCAAATTATGACAAATCAATATCTGAAAAGGAAGTTAAGGACAAATTAACATCTGACAAACTAAGACAAGATAAACCTACTGTGG
Source organism: Apium graveolens (assembly GCF_009905375.1). NCBI lineage: Eukaryota > Viridiplantae > Streptophyta > Magnoliopsida > Apiales > Apiaceae > Apium > Apium graveolens. The sequence continues at coordinate 296,309,299 of NC_133652.1, read as the reverse complement.
TAAATATTGGCTTAATGACAAAGAAGCAACTTAAGTATAAGCTGAAAGAGATTAAAAATATGAACAAGGTAAATGAATCTAGGAAAAATAGGAATGGAAAGGAAGGTGTGAATAAAAGCAATAATTTTATGCCTGTTCTTAATGCTCCTAGAAACAAATGCTATAAATGTGGAAACCCTAACCATCTTGCTTCTTTTGCAGGAAAAATAAAGATATAAACTCTTTACCTCCTAGATCAGGAGTTAAGAGTTAGTCTGTTAGTTTAAACCATAAAATATTTATTTTCATTGTGGTAGTTTATGGCATTCTATTTATACTTGTAAAAAATATCATAGGTTGTACTATGATTATTATCAAATTAAACATTCTTTAAAGAAAGTTAGTGTAAATTCTGATGCAAAGTCTGACATAAAGTCTGATAAAAAGCATGTTAGCATAAACTCTGAAACTAAATCCGCTGCAAATGCTAACAAACTTAAAAAGGCCAAAGGATCCAAGCAAGTCCGGGTCCTTAATTAAAACTAACCAATAGTGGTCTTTGTGATTGAAGGGCAACAAGAAAAACATCCTAGTTCTGGACAATGGATGTTCAGGACATATGACTGGAAATAAAGCTCTACTATCAGACTTTGTGGAGAAAGCTGGCCCAGGATTTTCTTATGGAGATGGTAATATGGGAAACACAATGTTCTAAGTGTGAAGTTAAATCTGTGACAGAGGTTATCATATGGATTTCTTTGAAGAACACTGTGAAGTTGTAAGTAATTCTACAGGAAAAGTGGTTTTGAAAGGTTACAGACTATGGTAATATATATGAAGCCAGACTTTCAACAAATTCTGATGGTTTCTACAATCTGTCTGTTAAGCAGAGCATCGATTGAAGAAAGTTAGAATTGGCACAAGAGATTCTCTCATTTAAATTTCAATAACATAAATGAGCTAGTAAAGAAGAGGACTGCCAAAATCAGTATTTGCTTCTGATGGTCTTTGTGACTCATGTCAAACGGCAAAACAAAGAAAATCTTCATTCAAGAGCAAAACTGAATCCTCAATTCTTGAGCATTATCACTTTCTGCATGTTGATCTATTTGGTCCAGTCAATGTCATGTCCATTGCAAAGAAGAAATATTTTATGGTTATAGTGGATAAGTTCACAAGATACACTTGGGTTTATTTCTTGCACAAGAAGAATGAAACTGCATCTACTCTAACTGATCATGTTAGACAGCAGGATAAATTAGTCAAAGATTCTGTTATAGTAATAAGAAGTGATAAGGGCACTGAGTTCAAGAATCATGGAAGAGTTCTGCAAAGAGCATGGAATGAAGCATGAATTTTCTGCACCTGGAACTCCACATCAGAATGGAGTTGTAGAAAGAAAGAACAGGACTCTTATTGAAGCTGCATGAACTATGCTTGATAAAGCAAAGCTACCAACCTATTTTTGGGCTGAAGCTGTGCAGACTGCTTGTTTTACACAGAATGTTACACTCATAAATAAGCATGAAAAAACACCATATGAGATGGTGAAAAAAAGAAGCCAAATCTGAAATACTTTCATGTATTTGGATGCAAGTATTTTGTTCTTAAGACTCATCCTGAACAGCTGTCAAAATTTTATCTAAAAGGTGATGAAGGAATTTTTGTTGGATATCCACTTTCCACAAAAGCCTTCAGAGTCTATAATTTAAGAACAAGGGTTATCATGGAATCTATAAATGTATCTTTTGATGATAAAAAGATTACCGGACTTGAAGATTTCAATGATCTTGGTCAGCTGAGATTTGAAAATGAAGATGTAAATTTTGATTCTGTAAATTATGATGACCTAAATCCTGATCCTGTAAGTTCTGACGAGTTAAACTCTGATGTCATTGCAAACTGTGGTAACTGCTCTAAAGGGAAATGCACCTGCTCAGGGGGAGCAAGCTAATGATCATACCACATCTTAAGACTCTCAAGAAGCATCAGAACCAGTCACTAACTCTTCAAGTTCTGATTCATCAAGCTCTGATGAGACAAATTCTGATAATTCTGGAAACTCTGATTCTTCAATTCCCTGAAGGATCCAACTCAAATTCTGGAATCTCAGAGAGCATAACTTCAGGAGGAGCATCAGAAAATGCTGATGGAGATAACATGGATCATGGGGGAGGATCCAGTTCTAGAGATCAACTTCCATCTGCAAGGAAGTGGACTAAATTACACACACCTGACTTAATAATTGGAGATCCTGAAGCAGGTGTCAGAACTAGGACATTAACAATAAATAAATGCCTCTATCATTCTTTTCTATCACAGTCTGAACCAAAGAAAGTGGAAGAAGCTCTTCAAGATGCTGATTGGGTGCAAGTAATGCAGGAAGAGTTAAATGAATTTGAAAGAAATAAAGTCTGGACCCTAGTGCCAAGACCAAAGAACAGATCAATTGTTGGCATAAAATGGGTTTTCAGAAACAAAATTGACAGTGATGGCATAATTATAAGAAATAAAGCAAGGCTGGTTGCTAAAGGTTACTCTCAATATTATCTCCATGTAATCTGTGCTTAAATTGTAATACATTAAATATTGATTATTATATGATATGATTCTATATACTCTGATAGTGTTTTGAATGTTTTATGACTATTCAATGCAATGAGGATTGTTTTGTTAGATGCTGACTTAGTAATATTTAACAAACTATGTATCCCATATATGAATTAGTTATTTATGTGGACATTAATAACACAAGCAAATTCTGATTTTGATCTTAGTCAAATTTACTTTGTGTATCTTATTACTAAGTCACAAACTAGATTATTGCTTCTTATCTGTCAAATTCTGATGTCAGTAAATCTTAAGGATGAACTACATGCTTGATAAGCCTCACTTATCTGAAGAAAACAAAAGAAAAGAAAAATTGAAATCAGGTACTCCTTTGAGATCTAGAGTAATTTATGTGAGAGGGAAGATCCAAGTGCATTGCTGGTATTAAGTTATATGCATTAGAAAAGCAAATTGATATTTTCTTGGTGACTTTTCACATTCTCTGATTACTGGAGAAATACTATGATAACAGCATTAATTCTGATGGAAGTTGTAACTCATTTACACTGAGAAGCCACTGTCTAAAGAATTTCAAAAGATGCATAAAATGAGCACAAACAATTGAGGTGGATTCTTGCATAAATTTATTCTATAGTAGACTTCACAATTTAAGACAGATTTTAAGCACATTTCTTAGTTATGCCTTATTTCTAAGATTTACTGAAGTTTATCAGACTTTAATCTTTATCTGATCATTTGCACATACACGCAATCTCACTATATATGAATGATGAAAATTATTGTGGAGATTAAGTTGTTTCAGATAAACAGTTAAGTATTATTTGCATAAATTCTGAGGACAAGTTCTGATGATTAAACTCTGAAGAAACCAGTCAGTATTTGTGTGAAGGATCACATAAACAGTCATTCACTTTTTGAGTACAGAAGCCATGTTCTGATGACCATTAAATTCTGATAATAGTCAAGTTTTGATGAAAATCCTGATGGAAGCTCTGATGCTTACGTGCATTATTTAATTACTTGACTTATTTTTGATATTTACCGTAACGGTTATTTTTATCAGAAAATGATTAAGTGAGATAACAACAGTGATGATCATTTAGTTTATGGGTTGTGTGTTTGTTTTGAAAAATAGCATGTGAGCAATAATTACTGCACATTTCCCATGCCCACTAACCACTGTTTTGACTATTTAATGCGTGACAGGTGTCAAATAGTCTGTTTTACTTCCAAAAAGAGCCGTTCAGTGGAAAGAGTATATATATTATAGTTAAAATATTTTACAATCTTTTACCTACTATTACTTTATCTCTTATTTCTTTTACTCTCTCTCTCTCTCTCTCTCTCTCTCTCTCTCTCTCTCTCTCTCTCTCTCTTTTTCTCTCTATTTTCTGATGGACTCTCTTACAGGCATTTTCTCAAACACCTTTCATACACATAACTCTTCTCATAATTTCTTACAGAAATGGCACCAAAGGACATTATCTTTAATGGAGCCAAGTTCATCCCCAACAATTATATGGCTATTCTCAGCAAGGACGAAGCTCCATCAGATCTTCACTTCATCCAAGACTTTCTTACTCGCAGTGAGATTGGGTATGCTTTGACCCAACTACAATTACTCTCAGGAACACAAATACTGGAGTTTTGGAGGAGTGGAGTTTATGATGATGGTGGTGAAGTTGGGTCCCCAAGTATTATTTTCACAACAGGGGAAGATAAGCATCTAGTTATTTTGTCTACTGTTCGACAAGCTCTACATCTGCCAGAAAATTATAATTTCAATGCTCAAATTGAAGATCCACTACTACAGAGTATGATGGCCAATCTTGGCTATGAGAAATGTTTGTTCAAGCTGGGACAACTGAAGAGACCCTACATAAGAAGGGAGTGGAGCTTTTTCTATGATTGTGTCACCAGAGCTTTTGCCAAAAAAATGCTCAAATTTTGATGCCATTCTAATTCTGAGTCAGCAAATAGGGTATGCACTTCTTAATCAAACTCATTTTGATTATGCTACTGCTATTTTGGGTTTTATTGGGGGTAGGATAAAGGAAGACCCAAATACTGTTTATTTTGTTAGATTTTGTCAACTCATTTACAGTTTTTGTTGTTCTGATAAGCCCCAAAACTTTAGTGAGTCAATTCAACCTTTTAAACTTGCTAAAAGGGCCTTTACAGACTTGTTACCTACTGATAATAAGAGAGAGATACTAAAACCCCTTCAAATTCCTGATTCTGTAAAACAGTTCTTAGTAAACTCTGACCCCAACACATACACACCCAAATTTCCTGAAGTTGCACCCTCTCAACCTCCACCAACACAGCCTTCCACTACTCAACCACAACCTACTATCAGAACCTATTATCAACCAACCTCTTGTACTTCTCAAAAGGTGCCAGTTGTAAAATCTGACACAACCAAAAGAATATATATGTTCCTAAATCTCTACCAAGGAGAAGAAGGATGATTCTTAGAGATGAATCAGATGAAGATGAACAGGTCTAGGTTCCTGCATCAGAACCTGTGACAATAGAAGCTGAAGAGGTAACTCTTCAGAAAAAGAATGAAGGTGCGGGTTCTAGTCTTCAGAAAAGAAAAAGGTCTTCAAACTCTGATGCAGATAATGTCTCTCCTATATCTAAGAAATCAAGATCAAAGAAGAAGAGAGCAGGTGTGAGAATAACATAAGCTCAATATGAAGAAGCTGAGGAAGGGGATCAGGAATCTCTGATCTCATCAGAACCAATAATGATTGAAGCTTTGCCACCTCCACCTCAAGCTGATGAGTTGTTGACAAATTTTGACTTCAAAGCTTAACTTAAAGTCACAGCTCTCAGTACTAAAAGTCTTCAAGGTCAACACTCCATTACTCATGCCAAGGTTGATAAACTTCAGGAAAATGCTGATAAGTTGGACCTAATGCTCAAGCTAGACAATAATAGGTTTATTAGACCAATTTATGAGAAAGTGGAAGCTATTGAAAAAGTTCAAGAAAAGCAGCAGGCCGAACTGGATGACGTCTTGCAAAATCAAGTTGCTCAACAAATTCAATTAACTGAGATCCAATCTTCAGTAGAACTCCTTCTTTCCCTACTCCTATCAGATGATGTCAAAAAGGGGGAGAAGGTAGTTAAGTACAAATGCTCAACTAACCAAACTCTGAAGAAAAAGGATGATTCTGAAGATGACCAGGGAAACCCTAGCAAGGGCAAAGGTCAAGTTCAAAGCAACAAAGTTTCTTCACATAAACTAATTTCTGATTCTAGAAAATCTTCTACACAGAAGAATACAAGTTCTGAAAGCAAGTTCTGATGATCAAAGTTTGATAACAAAACCTGATATTTTGATTCAGTCTGGAAGTCAAGAATCTCAGAAGTTTTTACAAACTCTGAAACTTAAGGAAAGGGAGACTACTGTCTACTATAATGATCCCAAGATTCAGACACTTGATGAAGAAATTGCTAGAAGTTTGTTTTTCAAGGATAATCCTGGAATGGATTTAGAGACTCTAAAGGAGGAAGAAGCTAGATTTGCAGCTGAGAAGAAAAATCTTAAATCTAAAACTTCTAATGCAAAGAAACCTCTAAGGCCTAAGGTAAAAGGCATTGTGATCAAGGAAAGGTCAACTTCTGAGGTTTCAAAGCCCAAGACAAGATCACAAGTAGAAACTGATCCCAAGGAAAAAGGGGATGAAAAGATTGATGAACCAACAAAGAAACAGGAGATGAAGATTACTCAAATCCCGATGAAACCTGTGTGCAAAATGGTTCAGGTTTTTGATGATACAACTGTAGAAGATGAAACTGTTGAAACTCTGAAAAGAAAGAAGATAACAGAAGAATCCAAGACAACCTTTGACATAGCTCAAGTTGTTCAGAGTGATGACATTTCAGAACAGAAAGGTATAAATGAAACAATAAATCCTGATCAAGTCATCAAGACATCAACCTCTGACAGAGCTTAAGTTGATTTGAACAAAATGACAATTGCTGATAAGAAGAAGCTGCTATGGAACAAAGCTACTCCAGTGGAACCTAAGTCCAATCTAATGATTAATCAACTTGCAACATTTGGGTTAAGAGCCAAGCAACCTAGAGATAGAGCTGAATTAGATTCTGATGAAGAAAAGATACAAACAGGAGTAGAAGCTACTCTTAGAGATCCTTTCATGTTGACAGACAAACCATATGAACAAATCAAACAAAAGCACCTTGACAAAGTGTTGTCGGCTCAAATCGTGATAGATGCTCATGATAAGGAAAATCTAAAGGAGAAATTGATTTTATTTCTCTATGATGGAGTAACTTACAGACTAGCTGATACTGATGTGTTAGGAAGTCTGTCAGAGAACTTCAACATATTCACTATCTTCTGGAAGTAAAATATGATGTTACAAGAAGATGGTCATAATACATTTTGAAGGCTATAAGAGATCTATTTAGAATCTCTGGTACAAATACTTCTCAGTATATACCAATGATTACTAAAGATGATGGAAGAGAAATTCCTATGCTGAAGAATTTTGCTAAGGTGGAAGTTATTCTGAAAGGAAAATGCTTATTTTATAATGAAAACTCTTCACATCCTAGGGTTATCAGACTTGGTGATGGACTTGAAAGAACATCAATTCAAGCTCTCAGAATAGCCATTTATCAAATTGGTGATAGTAAAGATGAAGAACTGATGCAGGTCAAAGCACAGTTAGTTGAATTTCTGAGGAAAGCTGAAGAAAAGCTGGTAAGAGATTTTGTTAATAATCATTATTGATTCAGATTGATCCAGTGAAGTTGGTAAAGCTACAAGGACTGTAAGTTGTAGTTAATAGTCTTATTAAACTCTTATTGCATTTGAATTTAAATGTTTTTGACATCATCAAATCTATTAACTTGTATATTTTTGCACAATTTACAAGTTGGGGGAGATTGTTAAATATATTTGAGATGTCATATCTAATGTGTTTCATTTTAGTTTTCAGATCTTAACAAACAGGAAATATCAGTACTTACTGAAATCAGTACTTACTATAAGTCAGAACTTAAGGATATCAGAACTTAAATTATCAGAAGATAAATATCAGAGGATGGATATCAGAACTTAAGTATGAGAGGACTAACAGTTAATGAAGGAAGCTGATTTACAGGAAAGAAGATCGAGACTAATACAAAAGAAGATATACATGGAAAGAGTTAGAGGACTTGAAGACTTGTATAAGATATCTAATTAATATATTTTAGGAGACATAATTATATTCCATATCAATTAGAAGTTACCTTGTAACTGTGTACTATATAAACACAGACATATGTTTACACTATATGTGTTATCATTATCGAGAAGATCATACATTGTAACCTAGCAGCTCTCATGATATTTGTTCATCACTGAGAGAGAACAGTTCCATTGTAACAGAGTTTATTATATTGAATATATATGGTTACTGTTACTGTGTTCGAAATCGATTTGATTGTATTCTACACTGTATTCAACCCCCTTATACAGTGTTGTGTGACCTAACAATTTATCGTCCTTAGATTTTACCAAAACAATTCGGTCCTTCTTCTATATATATATGAGATTCTGGCGGTATTCGTCACAAACTTTACGTGACTAAACCTTCCAGGGTCACCACACAAATATATTCAATGACATGAATCAATGCATGGATAAGTGGATGGAAATTACATGTAATGTGATCTATATAATGTCTATTTCCAACTAGTCCTTAGGCGATCTCTAACGAGATTGATTCCAATTTTCTCAACTCAATGTTAAACCACAATAAGAAAATTGAACAAAAGTAGAGTGACATTTAATAAAATTTCATCAACTGTATTCTGCAGAACATAAACAACTCAATGTTTATTACATAAAACACCAAAATATAAACTCTCAGTATACCAAAGTATCACATAAGGTAACACCCATATGAGCAGTATGCTCATGAAAGACCTTAGGTGTTAACGCCTTAGTGAGCGGATCCGCAATCACGTAGTTAGTGCCAATGTGTTCTATCAAAATCTGTCCACTCTGAATCTTTTCTTTAACAACTACGAACTTGATATCTATATGTTTTGCATCTGTAGTGCTCCTATTGTTGTTTGAATACTCCACTGCTGATTTATTATCACAAAATATATTTAATGGTCTTTCAACACCATCAAGGATACACAAACCAGTGACAAAGTTTCGCAGCCATAAAGCTTGATTGGATGCCACAAAACATGCTATATATTCTGCAGCCATGGTGGATGAAGCTATGAGCGTTTGTTTGGAAGACCTCCATGAAATCGCTCCACCAGCCAGTAGATAAACATAGCCTGAAGTAGATTTTATTTCATCTTTTCATCCTTCAAAGTCAGAATCTGAATATCCAATGATTTCTAGATGATCTGATTTCCTATATGTGAGCATATAGTCTTTTGTTTTCTTCAAATACCGTAAAACTCGTTTCACTGCTTTCCATTGCTCCATTCCCGGATTATTCAAATATCTTCCCAACATTCCAATAATGAATGCTATTTCAGGACGAGTACAAACTTGAGCATACATTAGGCTTCCCACTGCCGATGCATATGGTATCCTTTGCATTTCCCTTATCTCAAGTTCATTCTTGGGACACTGTTTGAGACTAAATTTGTCTCCCTTAGACACGAGTGTATCCATTGGTTCACAATCTTTCATGCCATACCTTTCCAGGATTTTTTCGATATAGCTCTTTTGTGACAATCCAAGAATACCTCAAGAGCGATCTCGATGTATCTGAATTCCTAATATAAAAGAGGCGTTACCAAGATCGTTTATCTCAAATTGATTAGTGAGAAATTTCTTGGTATCGAGTAACAAGCCTATATCATTAGTAGCAAGTGAGATGTCATCAACGTATAAGAGAAGAAAGATAAATTTGCTCCCACTGAACTTGTTATATACACAATGTTCCACCAAGTTCACTTCGACAACATATGATGTGATTACATGAGGAAATTTGTGATACCATTCACGAGAAGACTGCTTGAGACCATAGATGGACTTCTTTAATTTGCAAACCACAGTCTTTGGATCTCCAATGACAAAGTTTTCTGGTTGCACCATATAAATTGTCTTACCAATATTTCCATTGAGAAACGCCGTCTTTACGTCCATCTGATGTAGCTCTAGATCATAATGAGCCACAAGTGCCAATAAAATTCTAAATGAGTCTTTCATGGAAACCGAAGGGAAAGTCTCATTGTAGTCGATACCTTTCTTTTGAATGAATCCTTTAGCGACTAGACGAGCCTTATATCTTTAGATGTTACCACTCGAATCGCTTTTGGTTTTAAATACCCATTTGCAACCATAGGTTTTGAGCCTTTAGGCAACTCGACAAGATCCCAAACGTCATTGTCTTTCATAGATTGCATCTCTTCATTCATGGTATCAATCCACTTTTAAGAGTTAGGACTCTGCCTGGCTTGTTGAAGATTTACAGGATCATCTTCCCCAATACCAATTCCATCTTCATGTTCTTGTAGAAAAACAACATAATCATCTGGAATTGCGCTCTTTCGCTCTCTAGTGGATCTCCTTAGTGGCACTTCTTGTGATTCATGAGATTATTGAGTTTTCTCAATTGGTTCCTCATAAGGAATTTCAGTGTTGTCTTGAACCGGAGGGCCTTGAACAATGATAGGTATCATAATTTGATCATTGCTCTCCACAGAGTTATAAATATGATCATGACTATCTTCTTCAAAGACAATACTTTTACCTATATCTTCCCTCCCAAAATCAACATCCTAAAAAAATCTTGCATTATCAGTCTCAAAAAAGGATCTAGTAGCAGGATCATAAAATTTAAATCCGCGAGTACATTCCGGATACCCAACAAAATAGCAAGTGATCGTCCTAGAGTCCAGTTTCTTTTCATTCGGCCTATATGGCCTTGCCTCAGCTGGACAATCCCAAACATGTAAATGTTTAATACTAAGTGTTTTCTTAGTCCAAAGTTTGTAAGGAGTTTCAGCCACTGCTTTAGTTAGAACCCGGTTAAGGATATAAATTGTAGTCTTTAGTGCATCTCCCCAAAGTGATTCAGGCAAGGAAGAATGATTTATCATACTTCTCACAATATCTTTAAGAGTACGGTTTCGCCTCTCAGCAATACCATTCATATTTGGTTTTCCTGGCATAGTGTACTGAGGGACAATTCCACACTCCTTTAGGAAGTTAGCAAAGGGTCCTGGACGTTGCTCACCTGATCCATCATATCTACCGCAGTATTCACCACCACGATCAGATCTGACAGCTTTAATACTATTGTTTAGTTGAAGTTCAACTTCAGCTTTATACTCTTTAAACACGTCCAGAGCTTGTTACTTCTCATGTATCAAGTATAGGTAACCATACCTAGAGTAATCATCTATGAACCTGATAAAATACCGTTGACCGTTCCAAGAGGCCGTAGGAAATGGTCCACATATATCGGTATGAATCAGTTCCAAGACACTCGTAGCTCTATTGACACCTAACTTTCTCGAGTTTGTTTTTTTTCCCTTAATAAATTAAACAAAGACTTGAAAGTGACTTAAATCTAAGGGATCAAGAATTCTATCATTCACAAGCCTCTGAATTCTCTGTTTAGAGATATGACCTAATCGCTTGTGCCACAACATAGCAGAATTCTCAGTTAACTTACGCTTTGTACCTCTTCCACTTGAGTGCAAAATTTAATTATCAAAAGCAACAGTATCAAGAATATAAAGATTATCAATCAAAGAACCAGTCGCAACCATATTTGAATTTAAAGAGAAACATACTTTATTATTTTTAAAAGAACAAGTGTAGCCATATTTGTCCAAATAGGAAATAGAAATAAGATTCCGTCTAAAAGACGGTGCAACAAATGTCTCAAATAAATCCAAATAAACACCATTTTTTAATAATAATCTAAATATTCCAACAGCTTCAACTGAAACTTTATTATCGTCACCCACATAGATGAATCTTTCGGCATCAATTGGCGGTCGGCTCCACAGGCAACCCTACATAGATACACTTATGTGAGTAGTAGCACCAGAATCTACTCACCAAGTATCCTTAGGTACAGAAGCCAAATTAATTTCAGAACAAACAAAGACAGAAGTCTTACCCTTCTTCACACGCCAAACAACATATTTGGAACACTCTTTCTTCATGTGTCCAGCCTTCTTACAAAAGTAGCAGTTTGTTCCCATATCCTGCTTCTCTTGCAACTAATGCTTGGGTTTTCCACTTGCAATATCCTTACCTCTCTTTCTTTTCTTATAATGAGAGCTTGATGCCAAGTGAGCACTCTCAGTTTTTTCTCGCAAAACCCTTTCTTCCTCTTGCACACAGTGTGAAATAAGCTCATTAAGAGTCCATTTTTCCTTTTGACTATTATAACTCACCACAAAGTGTCCAAACTGAGGAGGCAGAGAAATAAAAACCAAGTGAACAAGTAACTCATCCGAAAGTTCTAACTTGAGTTCCTTGAGTTTGCAAACAAGATTAGACATCCTTTATACTGATGTACTCCCTTATGTTCCCCTTTCCTTTATACTTCATGGTCACGAGTTTCGACAGAAGATTACTCGTTTCCGCTTTCTCATTCTTAGCAAAATATTGCTCAATCTCGGAGAGGAACTTCTTACCACTTGTGCTCTCAGCAATAGAGCCCCGAAAGCCAGTTGGAATCGTTCGCTTCATGATCGCCAGACACATGCGATTAGAGTGTTCCTATTTCTCAATTTGATCTGTCTTCGGATCATCCGTAGTGGGAACTGGTTGCTCTTTCCTTAGCGCAAGGTCGAGATCCATACACCCAAGAACGATCTCAACATTCTCTTTCCATGTGACATAGTTTGTCCCATTCAACATTGGAATCATGCTCAACTGAGCGGAAGCAGAATTAACATTAGCAATAACTGAAATAAAAAACAAATATACAACATATACTCAAAACTAGTATATACAATAATGTGATAAATTTTTAAATATTGGCAACACCATCACAAGATACCTAGTGCAACATTAAATTTTAGTCTTTGAACAGAAAATTTAATTTACAATTGGTACTCTCCACGCAATAATCAAGTATTAACAATCAATTTCTGTCAAATAATATGCCTTTCTTTGGACCGACTTATTATTCACATGAAAAAATTTAATATTGTTACATACTTATTATCACAAGAATATTTTAATTTTGGCCAAACGTTACCTTCCTTTGGGCCGATAAAATTTGCATAAAATTATATATTCTATCGTCACCATAATAATTTTTAAATTAATTAATTTACACAAAAGAGGTCACTTTCACTTTGGCGACATATTGCTTCAATCAATTAATATAAAAATATTAAATGAATAGGTTAACATTAAATTGCCAATAAAAAAAAATATAAATCACAAATATCATAAATTCTCTATTTGACAGCCATATTAACACGCAGATTATAAATATTTAACTATAAATAGAATCACCGCAATTTGCAAGAGCTTAATGTTGTAAATCTGAAAAATATACACTCACATGTGCACATATTGAGGAATCATAAACAATATTAATTAATCTATGATATTGCACCTATATGTGCTAGACTCCACAAAATAATCAAACTAGTTACAATGCATTCATGAGTACTAGTTCATTATGACAAGTCCATGACACAGCACATGATATGATCACCAAAATAAAAGAAAAACAAATAATGATTAAATAGATATTATCTAAAGTTTTGTTTCATTATAAAGTAGGAGGACAGATTCCGACTTAGTCCATAAACAAATTATGTGTAACAATGTCAAATTAGACTTGGAGACATTAAAGTTTATCAAAATTTATAGGCAGATCTCTTTGACAGTTGATCCAGGCAACCATCATCTACTATCATATTAATAAACCAAAATCGTAGAAGTGGGCTATTATAATCATGGGGCAGCGCCGAAAAAAAATTAGAGCATCGAAACTAGTTTCAATATCAATGATACAACGATATCACAAAATCCAAAAGATGAATCTCGAATAACAGATAAGAAGAAGGCTCTGATGCCAATTTAATAGAATTTAATAATTATAAAAACACATAATTCTCTAAAATAGAGACAAGGACCGTAATTATCGAAAACGGAAGGGTACCTAAATCCATAAGGCGATAGTCATAATGGTATCTAAATCTGTATAGTGTCCTTAATTATTGTCTTTCTCAACCAAGTAGTCCTTAGGGTTTCTCAAATAGCTCTCTTTGATGGGTAGAATATAAGTCGTTACGTGTACGTGATATATTGGGTACTATAACTCTTTTTATATACCACCTAATTAAATCTTCCATTATAATTTAATTGTGCCTGATATTAGGTATCCACTTATTAGGTTCATACAATAAATTAAAATCTAATTGAGTTTCTTATTTGATCACTTAATTTAACCCAATATAATAAATAGAAAATATAATTGATATATTTATATGTAGCCCATAAAATAATTATTATTATTAAAAATAATAATAACATTGGAATTTATTAAATTCCAATACTGATAATCTTTGGTTACATATTTATTTTTAAGAGCACCTATTGTCTCTACTTCCTGGTGACGATCATGGTCATTTGAAGTGTTATAGTTCTACCCTACATTCAAGTGTTTAGTGACATAATTATGTCTGCCTTCCAGTAAATAATGCAGGAAGTGTGGATATGAAGAACAAAATCCGGGAGGTACCAGAGAATGAATTTGATACGTTCATTGACACAAACTTAAAAGAAACAACAAATATGTTACGTCGTCTATTGAGAGCAAGCAAGGAGTAATAGTACATAAACGGAGAATATATATTAGTTCTTTATCCATCTATATTTTGATTATTAGATGATTGTTGAACAATGAAACTAATGATTTTCGGCTTGCCTTCACTATATTTTTTGAGGGTTAGTAATTACCAGCCTAGAAATAGACCTAAATCTTGTAGTCTTTGTGACCTAGCCTTGCTGAAAATGTCCAACTTGGGTTTGTGCGTCACCTGTCAAAGCGTAGGACTCAGTTACATTTTAATATTTTTCACTTTCAAGGATGGGAGCAGTTTTAAGTTAAATAACTTTGTACTTGTGTCCGAATACAATTCCCCCGGTTTCTCTGTTATGCTTACACTTCTTGCTGATAATCACAATATGTTGTCTTGATCATTCTTCATGTAGTGAAACTACAAAGCTCAATATTTAGGTCCTCATCAGAGGGCCAGTAGCAAAACAACAGTTGTGCCGTGTAGTTTTTTAGTCCTACTACCTACCATATAGTTCCATATTTTCAAGTACGAATTTCAAGATTAGACAAATTTGGATTTCGACCACTGGATATACACAATGTGGGCATAACTGCCCTAATGAAATGAATAATTGGTTATGGTCATTGAAAATAATTGGTGGTGTGGTGGGGCTATGGTCATGATCTTTTGGTTGCACTACTGTACCAAATGAATAAAAAAGCGGAAACTAAAACTCTACTACTTAGGCATCATTGTAAATAAAACTGAAAATATGTCCAAATCTTTGCTACAGAGTGGTTCAAACCAAGTTTCTCTGTTAAGCTTACACTTCTTGCTGATAATCACAATATGTTGTCTTGATCATTCTTCATGTAGTGAAACTACAAAGCTACATAAAATCACTTCTTGTTTCATTGGTCACAATGTTAACAACTTCACGTTATACTCATCTACCAATGATTCTGCATATTTTGATATCCTAAATTTCTCGTTACAAAATCTCCGTTTTTCAAAACTTTCAGTTCCAAAACCATCAGCCATTATTGTACCAAAGAGCAAGGAAGAGGTATCCAGCATTGTCCTGTGCTGTATAAAATGGTCCTTTGAAATAAGAATTCGGTCAGGCGGACATAGTTATGAGGGCATAAGTAGCTCATCATTATCTGCATCAAATAATAAAAGTACAAAGTCTGTGCCTTTTGTAGTTATTGATTTGATGAGTCTTGATAAGATTTCAGTGGATCTGATGTCCAGAACTGCATGGGTCCAAGGTGGTGCAACCCTTGGGCAAACATATTATGCAATTGCAGAGTCTAGCAATGCTCATGGTTTCCCTGCAGGAGCTTGTCCGACAGTGGGAGTTGGAGGGCACTTTTCAGGTGGTTTTTAGGGAGAAAATATGGCCTTTCTGCAGATAATATAGTGGATGCGCTTCTGGTGGATGCCAAAGGACGGATATTAAATAGAGATTCAATGGGAGAAGATGTTTTCTGGGCTATTAGAGGTGGAGGTGGAGGAAACTGGGGCATTGTTTTCGCCTGGAAAATTAGGCTCGTAAGAGTGCCTGAAATTGTGACAGTCCTTACTGTGGCTAGGCCACAACACACAAAACATCAAGTAGAAAATATTATTCAGCAATATCAAAATGTTGTGCAGGACTTGGATGATAAGTTTCACTTACTGGTTTTTGTTAGTTCTGGTTTGGTTCCCGAAAGTAACAAAATAGCTGTGATAATTCAAGGACTATATCAAGGTCCAAGAAGCAAAGCAATCTCAATTTTAAACGATAATTTTCCAGCTATGCAAAGGCAAGAAGCATATCAATTGGATAAGAAGGTTTTACGATGCAATGGCGCCATTTGTTTCTTCAAATCCAAGAGCCGCGTATGTAAACTACATGGACCTTGACCTTGGCTATGTTACAGGCGGAGCTTCTACCGTGGACATGACAAGAACTTGGGGAAACAAGTATTTTCTAGACAACTATGACAGATTGGTTATGGCTAAAACGATTATTGATCCGCACAATTTTTTTGGCATCAGCAAAGCTTGCCTCCGCTGATATCTTACAAGTCTGAGTATTAGTCACTTCATTTACTCTTTTTATCTCTGTATTATCATGCGGTAATGTGTAGTTGATTAAACATCAATAATTGGCGACTCTTCTGCATTTGCAAAACTACAAACCAAACTTTCGGATACAGCTCAGTGAATAATGAATCATTGCAAAATTTTGTAAATTATTGAAGCAACAGCATCAACTTTTTCGGAATTTTTTTTTAGTAAAAGAAAAAAATTAGATACTTTCGGGTATATATCTTATTCCGGTAGTAGGCGTAATATTTTGACCAAATTTTAGAAGTATCCTAACTAAACAATGATAATGCTTGGTTTGTGATCAGATAACTGTTTTTTAAAATCACCTCATTCATTTTTATATATATTGGTGGGCTCCTGCCTCCTCATGACTAAATTGTTAGTTTTTGTATATCATGGGGCTGTGAATAAGTTCGAACTCGGTTCGTTAAGAGCTCGTTCGACTTGACTCGTTAACGAGCTCGAGCTCGAACTTGAACAGACAAATGCTAAACAAGTTCGAGCCGAGCTTTGGGTTGTTTGGCTCGAGCTCGGCTTGGCTCGAATTCGCTCGTTAAAACTCGAAAAAATTCTAATATATCCTGAATATTTTTATACCGGTATGATTTTTAAAAAAAAATTTGACTTCACTGTATTATTTTCATCTTCCAACAATTATTTTGCGTATCATATGTGATATATTTTGAAATGATTTAGAATTTTTTTAATTTAGTTTCTAATTTTAAAATCTGGATTCATAATTATATTTTGGTTAAGATTTTTTAAAAAATATTTTTTCATCGATCCAACCGTATGGATATCATAAAATATATATTTTAATGATATAACCAAAGTTTCACATCAAAATAATTTTATTTGATTTTCTATTTTAACGGTCAAACATTAGTTTGACTAGTAATGCTAACTAGTGTTTAGTCCGGATTTGTTGTTTCGATTATTTTAAAAATACTTTATATCGATCCAACCACATGGATTTTATAAAATATATATTTTATTGATGTAACCAAAGTTTCAGTTCAAATTAATTTTATTTGATTTGCTATTTTAACAGTCAAACATTAATTTGACTAATACTAGTAACTAGTGTTTAGTAACTAGTTTGACTATTACCGCTAACTAGTGTTTAGTAACTAGTTTGACTATTACCGCTAACTAGTGTTTAGTCATTAATTGATGTTTCAATTTTTTAAAAAATATTTTTCATCAATCCAACCGTATGGATGTCAATATATATATATATATATATATATATACCGTATGGATGTCAATATATATATATATATATATATATATATTAGTGATATAACCAAAGTTTCAAAAAAAATTATTTGATAAGTTATTTTAGTAGTCAAACAGCGGTTGGCCTGAATTTTTTCTGGCTCGGTTCGGCTCGTTTATGTTCTTGAACAAACTCGTGTTCGGCTCGTTAGTTAACGAGCTCGATCTCGAACACAATTTTTGTTCGATAAGAAAGCCCGGCTCAGCTCGGTTTTTCAGAAAAAATTAAAGACTGGCTCTGTTCTATCAAAATTCGGCTCGACTCTGTTCGTGAACAGCCCTGTTAGGTCACACAACACTATAGAAGGGGGTTGAATATAGTGTTTATACAATCAAATCGATTTAGAACACAAGTACGTAACAGTAATCAAGTTTATTCAATATAATAAGCTCTGTTACAAAGTAGGTTAAACTACTCTCTCAGTGATGAACAATATCACTAAGAGCTGTTAGGTTACAATGAATGATGTTCTCGTGAATGATAACACATATAGTGTAAACCCTAAGCTGTGTTTATATAGTACACATTTACAAGATATCTTCTAATTGATATGGAATATAATTCTGTCTCCTACAATATATCAATCATATATTATCTTCTACAAGTCTTCTAGCTGTCCAACTTTTCATGCATATCTTCTTTCTTTTAGTCCAAATCCTCTCCTGTAAATCAGCTGCATTCCTTATTTGAAGTGTACCTGCACTTAAATCCTGATATATCTTCTGACACCTTAAGTTCTGATATAACTTCTGACTTCAGTAAATCCTGATTTCCAGTAAGTCCTGATAAGTCCTGATATTAAGTTCTAAAATAAACACAACAGATTAGAAATGACATCACAAATATATCTAACAATCTCCCCCAACTTGTAAATTATGAAAAATATACAAGTTAATAGATTTGATGATGTCAAAAACATTTAAGTACAAATACAATGAGAGTTTATTTATACAACTAACTACAACTTATAATACATGTAGCTTTACCAATTTCACTGGATCAATCTGAATCAAAAGTGATTCCTTGTAAAGTCATTTACCAGCTTGTCTTCAGCTTTTCTCAAAACTTTAACTAATTATGCTTTGACTTGCATCAGTTCTTCATCTTTATTATCACCAATTTGATAAATGGTTGTTCTGAGTGCTGGAATAGATGTTCTTTCAAGACCATCTCCAAGTCTGATAACTCTTGGATGTGAAGAGTCTTCATTGTAGTATAGACACTTTCCTTTCAGAATAACTTCCACCTTAGCAGAGTTCTTCCTCATAGGAATTTCTCTTCCATCATCTTCAGTTATTTTTGGAATGTACTGAGAAGCCTTTGTACCAGAGATTCTGAGAAGATCTCTTATAGCCTTCAAAATATATTCTGACCATCTTCTTGTAACATCAGATTTTACTTCCAGAAGGTAGTGAATATGTTGAAGCTCTTTGACAGACTTCTTTAGCACATCGGTATCAGCTAGTCTGTAAGTTCTGCCATCATTGAGAAATAAGATCAATTTATCTTTTAGATCATCTTTATCATGAGCATCCATCATAGTTTGAGCAGATAGCACTTTGTCAAGGTGTTTTTGTTTGATTTGTTCATATGGTTTGTCTGTCAACATGAAAGATATCTAAGAGTAGCTTCTACTCATGTTTGTATCTTTTCTTCATCAGAACCTAAAATTTGACATTGTTATTTCAGAAAGTCAATTTGGCAATTAAGAAAAGGGATGCACGCCTGAAACAACAACAATAAGATGAGATCATGAAAGCTGACGTTGAAGAATCTCTGAAGAAGAAGTCAGAAGAAGATCTAAAATAAAAGAAAAAGGACAAAGAAGAAGAGAAAAACCCGGAGAGTAAGAAGAAAAGCCCGGGGACTAAGAAGACCATTTCACATAGTGGTATTATGAAGCCATTTAAACATCCTTCTAAGTTAGGAGCAATGAATGTTCAGTGTGAAGCTATTGAGGGGATTGAAGTATCAGTCACTACCTTAAAAAATTGGAAGTTGCTGCCGCGAGAAGGAGAAAACTACTTGAAAAGAAGTAGTTGATTAGGACTCTTATTTCACTGCATTTTAAGTTCATTTGAACCATCTTTTGTTTGGACCATATTTTGTTTGTCTATATGGTACTAAATATTTTGGCTAGGATTGATCATTTCATGTTGTGTAACATGACTCCAGATGCTTAATCTAATTTGACATATCTATCTCAATGATTTTGGCTATGATATTTGACATTGTTATCTTTTCTGTAATTTATATTCGATGCTTACAAAAAATTAAAAACACACCAATACTTGTCATTGATCATAGACAAAAATACATGTCAACAAATATATATATATATTATATCTCTCCATTGTCCTCTTTAGCTCTATCTCTAGGTTGCTTGGCTCTTAACCCAAATGTTGCAAGTTGATTAATCATTAGATTGGACTTAGGTTCCACTGGAGTAGCTTTGTTCCATAGCAGCTTCCTCTTATCAGCAATTGTCATCTTGTTCAAATCAACTTGAGCTCTGTCAGAGGTTGATATCTTGATGACTTGATCAGGATTTGCTGTTTCATTTATATCTTTTTGTTCTGAAATGTCTTCACTCTGAACAACTTGAGCTATGTCAGAGGTTGTCTTGGATTCTTCTGTTATCTTCTTTCTTTTCAGAGTTTCGACAGTTTCATCTTCTACAGCTGTATCATCAAAAACCTGAACTATTTTGCACACAGGTTTCATCAGGATTTGAGTAATCTTCATCTACTGTTTCTTTGTTGGTTCATCAATCTTTCCTTCCCCTTTTTCCTTGGGATCAATTTCTACTTGTGATCTTGTCTTGGGCTTTGAAGCCTCAGAAGTTGACAGTTCCTTGATCACAATGCCTTTTACCTTAGGCCTTGGAGGTTTCTTTGCATTAGAAGTTTTAGATTTAAGATTTTTCTTCTCAGCTGCAAATCTAGCTTCTTCCTCCTTTAGAGTCTCTAAATCCATTCCAGGATTATCCTTGAAAAACAATCTTCTAGCAATTTCTTCATCAAGTGTCTGAATCTTGGGATCTTTATAGTAGACAGTAGTCTCCCTTCCCTTAAGTTTCAGAGTTTGTAAAAACTTCTAAGATTCTTGACTTCCAGACTGAATCAGAATATCAGGTTTTGTCATCAGACTTTGATTATCAGAACTTGCTTTCAGAACTTGAGCATTCACAGCTTCAGAACTTGTATTCTTCTGTGTAGAAGATTTTCTAGAATCAGAAATTAGTTTCTGTGAAGAAACTTTGTTGCTTTGAACTTGACCTTGACCTTTGCCCTTGCTAGGGTTTCCCTGGTCATCTTCAGAATCATCATTTTTCTTCAGAGTTTGGCTAGTTGAGCATTTGTACTTAACTACCTTCTCCCCCTTTTTGACATCATCTGATAGGAGTAGGGAAAGAAGGAGTTCTACTGAAGATTGGATCTCAGTTAATTGAATTTGTTGAGCAACTTGATTTTGCAAGACCTCATCCCGTTGGGCCTGCTGCTTTCTTGAACTCTTTTAATAGCTTCCACTTTCTCATGAATTGGTCTAATAAACCTATTCTTGTCTAGCTTGAGCATTAGGTCCAGCTTATCAGCATTTTCCTGAAGTTTATCAACCTTGGCATGAGTAATGGAGTGTTGACCTTGAAGACTTTTAGTACTGAGAGCTGTGACTTTAAGTTGAGCTTTGAAGTCAGAATTTGTCAACAACTCATCAGCTTTTGCAATATGATCTGTCAGAACTTTTGAGCTTGGAATGAAGCCAGGCTTATTCCACTTCTTGGTCCACTCAATTCCTATGTGAGTTTCTTACCAAGGAACAGGAGCATCTTCTTCAACAAATTTCAACAATGCCTCCTTTTCAAGAATTGGAGCATTTACTGGAGCACTGTCTCCAGAACTTTAGTGAATCTCATCATCTTCTGACAGTACTAAAGTGTGTATCAATGAAGGTGATTATGGTACAACTTCATCTGTTTCCACATCCAGAATTGGTGTGGTAGGAACTTCAGCATTTAGTGGAGAAATAGGTGGATTTGTCTCCTTTGTTGGTGCTTCCAGATACAAGACAGTCGGTATGTTCAGCCTGTGAATATCAATTTCAGGACTTAATCCTGAATCTTCAACTGTAACAGTTTCTTTGATTGGAGAGACAGGAGGTGTGATCACTTTATCTTGAACAGTGTCTTCAGCTTGAGGTGGAGGTGGCAAAGCTTCAATCATTATTGGTTCTGATGAGATCAGAGATTCCTGATCCCCTTCCTCAGCTTCTTCATATTGAGCTTATGTTATTCTCACACCTGCTCTCTTCTTCTTTGATCTTGATTTCTTAGATATAGGAGAGACATTATCTGCATCAGAGTTTGAAGACCTTTTTCTTTTCTAAAGATTAGAACCCTCAGCTTCTATTGTCACAGGTTCTGATGCAGGAACCTAGACCTGTTCATCTTCATCTGATTCATCTCTAAGAATCATCATTCTTCTCCTTGGTGGAGATTTAGGAACATATTTAGTTCCTTTGGTTGTGTCAGATTTTACAACTGGCACCTTTTGAGAAGTACCAGAGGTTGGTTGATAGTAGGTTCTGATAGTAGGTTGTGGTTGAGTAGTGGAAGGCTGTGTTGGTGGAGGTTGAGAGGGTGCAACTTCAGGAAATTTGGGTGTGTATGTGTTGGGGTCAGAGTTTACTAAGAACTGTTTTATAGAATCAGGAATTTGAAGGGGTCTTAGTATCTCTCTCTTATTATCAGTAGATAACAAGTCTGTAAAGGCCCTTTTAGCAAGTTTAAAAGGTTGAATTGACTCACTAAAGTTTTGGGGCTTATCAGAACAACAAAAACTGTAAATGAGTTGACAAAATCTAGCAAAATAAACAGTATGTGGGTCTTCCTTTACCCTACCCCCAATAAAACCCAAAATAACAGTAGCATAATCAAAATGTGTTTGATTAAGCAGTGCATACCCTTTTTGCTGGCTCAGAATTGGAATGGCATCAAAATTTGAGCATTTTTTTGGCAAAAGCTCTGGTAATGCAGTCATAGAAAAAGCTCCACTCCCTTCTTATGTAGGGACTCTTCAGTTGTCCCATCTTGGACAAACGTTTCTCATAGCCAAGATTGGCCATCATACTCTGTAGTAGTGGATCTTCAATCTGAGCATTGAAATTGCAATTTTCTGGCAGATGTAGAGCTTGTCGAACAGTAGACAAAGTAACTATATGCTCATCTTCCCCTGTTGTGAAAATAATAATTGTGGACCCGGCTTCACCACCATCATCATAAACTCCACTCCTCCAAAACTCCAGTATCTGTGTTCTGAGAGTAATTGTGGTAGGGTCAAAGCATACCCAATCTCACTGCGAGTAAGAAAGTTTTGGATGAAGTGAAGATCTGATGGAGCTTCGTCCTTACTGAGAATAGCCATATAATTGTTGGGGATGAACTTGGCTCCATTAAAGATAATGTCCTTTGGTGCCATTTCTGTAAGAAATTATGTGAAGAGTTATGTGTATGAAAGGTGTTTGATAAAATGTCTGTAAGGGAGTCCATCAGAAAAGAGAGAGAGAGAGAGAGAGAGAGAGAGAGAGAGAGAGAGTAAAAGAAATAAGAGATAAAGTAAGAGTAGGTAAAAGATTGCAAAATCTTTTAACTATAATATATATACTCTTTCCACTCAACGGCACTCTTTGGAAGTAAAACAGACATTTGACACCTGTCACGCAGTAAATAGTCAAAACAGTGGTTAGTGGGCACGGGAAATGTGTAGTAATTATTGCTCACATGCTGTTTTTCAAAACAAACACACAACCCATAAACTAAATGATCATCATTGTTGTTATCTCACTTAATCATTTTCTGATAAAAATGACTGTTACGGTAAATATCAAAAATAAGTCAAGTAATTAAATAATGCACGTAAGCATCAGAGCTTCCATCAGGATTTTCATCAGAACTTGACTATTATCAGAATTTAATGTTCATCAGAACATGGCTTCTGTACTCAAAAAGTGAATGACTATTTCTGTGATTCTTCACACAAATACTGACTGGTTTCTTCAGAGTTTGATCATCAGAACTTGTCCTCAGAATTTATGCAAATAATACTTAACTGTTTATCTGAAACAACTTAATCACCACAATAATTTTCATCATTCATATAGAGTGAGATTGTGTGTATGTGCAAATGATCAAATAAAGATTAAAGTCTGATAAACTTCAGTATGTCTTAGAAATAAGGCATAACTAAGAAAAGTGCTTAAAATCTGTCTTGAATTGTGAAGTCTACTATAGAATAAAGTTATGCAAGAATCCACCTCAATTATTTCTTCTCATTTTATGCATCTTTTGAAATTCTTTAGACAGTGGCTTCTCAGTGTAAATGAGTTACAACTGCCATCAGAATTAATTTTATTATCATAGTATTTCTCCAGTAATCAGAGAATGTGAAAAGTCACCAAGAAAAATCAATTTGCTTTTCTAATGCATATAACTTAATACCAGCAATGCACTTGGATCTTCCCTCTCACATAAATTACTTTAGATCTCAAAGGAGTACCTGATTTCAATTTTTCTTTTCTTTTGTTTTCTTCAGATAAGTGAGGTTTATCAAGCATGTAGTTCATCCTTAAGATTTACTGACATCAGAATTTGACAGATAAGAAGCAATTATCTAGTTTGTGACTTAGTAATAAGATACACAAAGTAAATTTGACTAAGATCAAAATCAGAATTTGCTTGTGTTATTAATGTCCACATAAATAACTAATTCAAACATGGGATACATAGTTTGTTAAATATTATTAAGTCAGCATCTAACAAAATAATCCTCATTGGATTAAATAGTCACAAAACATTCAAAACACTATCATGGTATATAGAACCACATCATATAACAATCAGTATTTAATGTATTACAATTTAAGCACAGATTACATGGAGATAAGAAAATCTATAAACACTGATCATAAAATATGATGTATGAGAACAAAAACTAAATAGATTTTGAGAAAGAACCTGAAACCATTCCAAGTTCATTTACCATTCTTGTAAAAGTAGCTTCACATAGTGGTTTTGTGGAGATATCTGCTAGTTGTTGATCTATTGGGACAAAATGCAATTCCACTGTACCTTCCATCACATGTTCCCTTATGAAATGGTACCTAATGCTGATGTGCTTTGTCATAGAGTGTTGAATTGGATTACCTCTCATAGCAATAACACTTTGATTATCACAGTAAAGGGGTATTTTAGAAAATTCTAACCCATAGTCAAGTAACTGATTCTTCATCCAAAGAATCTGTGCGCAACAGCTTCCTGCAGCAATATATTCTGCTTCTGTAGTTGATGAGGAAATTGATTTTTGTTTCTTGCTAAACCAAGAAACCAATCTGCCTTCAAGAAATTGGCAGCTTCGACTAGTGCTTTTCCTGTCAATTTTGCATCCTGCAAAATCTGCATCTGAGTAACCTATTAGCTTAAAATCTGATTCCCTAGGATAGAATAATCCTAGATCAGCTGTACTCTTGAGGTACTTGAAAATTCTTTTCACAGCTATTAGATGAGGTTCTCTTGGATCAGCTTGAATCTTGCACAAAGACAGGTAGCATACATGATATCAGGTCTACTTGTAGTTAGATAGAGTAAAGAGCGAATCATACCTCTATAGTTAGTAAGATCCACTGATGCTCCAATATCTTTATCTAACTTGGTTGAAGTGGCCATGGGAGTTGATGCAGTTGAACCGTCTTGCATTCCAAATTTCTTGAGTAAATTTCTGATGTACTTGGATTGATTTATGAAAGTACCTTCTTCAGTTTGCTTGACTTGAAGTCCTAGAAAATAGCTAAATTCTCTCATCATACTCATTTGATATCTTGACTGTATTAACTTGGAAAATCTTTCACAAAGTTTTGTATTTGTAGAGCCAAAGATGATATCATCAACATATACCTGTACCAAAAGTAAGTCCTTTCCATGGTTGAGGTAGAACAGAGTTTTATCAATTGTGCCACTGGTGAATCCACTTTCAAGAAGAAATTAATCCAGAGTCTCATACCATGCTCTAGAAGCTTGCTTGAGGCCATAAAGTGAAAGGAATATGTCCTAAGTCCAATCGTGTATTAGGATTTAGGAATAACTTTTATGTAATCTGTTTTGATTTCATTGATATTAATAAAGACTTGTTTTGTTTTTATTATGGGCTTTATCTATTTAAGTGTTTAAATAAGATATACCATAGTTTAGAGTAAAGCTTTTTATGGATTATGATGAGATCATAATAGTGAGACCTAAAAAGATGATAACTCTAAACTTAAATAGTTCCTGGTCATAGGATTACTAACTGGTAATTAATAATCCGCAAAGATCGGTACATACTATGCTTGCTTCATTATGAAGGATGTCTGTTCTCATAGACATTTGTGTGGTGACACTATAGCTAGTATGTAGGTGCTTATTATGGAATAAGTTCACTGAACATGACTCGCCCAGCTGAACAACTGATGGAGTTCACTCACGTGTCAGCAGTTGTTCGCTTAGTGATAGTTGTACAAGTATCCTTAGACTTGAGGTCATCATAGTCATCTTGTGTACACTGAACTATGCTTTGGTTTAGTTCTTAGTCTTCAGGGATAATTATTAGGGCTCTTCAGGGTATAGGAATTTGTACACGAAGATAGTGTATGATCAATAAAGGATCTACCCCTTCCAGTGAAGGAAGCGAATGTTCAAGGCTGATCCACTTATGCTAGTTCAGGAATCTCTGGCCAGAGTGAATGAAATTAGAAAGGAGTTTCTAATTTGCATAGAACTACGCATAGTAAATGGTAAGCAGGTGATTGAATTAGATAGGCTTGACACGAGATCCATGCCTTGTATTTAATCCGAACATTGTAGGGTAGAAGGAGTTTATTGTACGGTAACTATTCACTGACAGGTTCTTGGTATTCTAAGCAGTGAATTCATATTATCTGGATAGTCGCGATATGTTGAGAAGCATCACTCACGATATAGAATAAATGTGATTAATTAATTAATCATATTTAATAAATTAGAGAATTTATATAAATAATGATAAAATAGTTTTATTATTATTTATTTCTACTACCGGCTTAATATTGAACCTACTGGGTCACACCATAAAAAGAGAATGATTTAATGGTGGAGGAATTAATTAATAATGGCTAATAATTATTTATTTATGAAATAAATAATTAATTGGCAAATTTAATAATTGATTAAATGAGATTTAATTGATTATAAAATAATTAAGAAAAGTTCTTAATATTATTAATTAAAGGATTTAATTTTTGGAAATTAAATCAAGAGAGATAATTATTTCTAAAGTGTTTAGAAAAAGGATTAATGATTAAAAGGTGTTTTAATTATTAATGAGAATAATAAATGGGATAATAATAATAATATTTATGGGAAAATTTCAGCTGAAAATTTTGCCTATAAATACACTATTATAGACCCTAATTTTATTCCAACCCCACCGAAACCCGAAAACCCAAAAAGTTTGGAAAACTCAATTCTCTCCACCTCCTTCCTCCTTCTTAACATCGTTTTCTTGGTGGATACCGGTGGAGTGCTTCACACTTGAGGAGCAACTGCTAAGGAACTCTGATCGTTGTCTCCGAATTATTTTAAAAGGTTAGATTCGATCCCTCGAATTTTTATTCACGATTTATATGCTTTTATATGGATTTTATATGTGTAAAAGTGTTTTACCATGACCCCGCTGCGTTAAAAATCCAACAATGGTATCAGAGCATAGGTTGTATGCATATAGATCTGTGGTAAAAATTTTAGAATTTTATGTGCTTGTATGAATTAATTATGATTTTTACAAGTTATATCATAGATTAATTTTGTCTGATGAGAAATCGTTTCTCAGAATAATTTTGAATGTTGATCTGGGTTCTACAAGTGTTGTAGATCGTTTGGGTATTTTTTCATAATTTTATGATGTATAGATTTTTTATTATGAATTTTTGAAGTTCTTACAATTAAATTCGTAATTAAATAATCATATATATATATTATTTGTTAGTATGTATATGTATATCTGTATTGTTGTGTTACACCCCTGTATGTCTGTTGATTGCACGGAGAAAGTGAAGAACTGACACGGCAGAAAAGGACAGGCACGCTGATCGAGAACGTCTGTCAGGCGGCTGAGAAAAAAAAATATAGGGGTGTAACGCATTCCGGGAATGCGTTACACACCTGTGGCGCATTCACGGAATGCGTTATACCCTTTAATGGCTTAAAAGGGGTGTAACACATCACCGGAAT
Source organism: Apium graveolens (assembly GCF_009905375.1). Taxonomy (NCBI): domain Eukaryota; kingdom Viridiplantae; phylum Streptophyta; class Magnoliopsida; order Apiales; family Apiaceae; genus Apium; species Apium graveolens. Next base: position 296,281,313 of record NC_133652.1, on the reverse strand, counting down.
GCGTTACAGGGCTTGTAACGCGTTCCTGTAATGCGTTACAGCCCTCTGTTGATTTTAAAATTGATTTTCTGGGAGTTTCGTAACTCCGTTTTGGGCGTGCAATATACCGTTGGATTCGTTTTTCCGAGAAGGATCTAATGGAGTGATCAATTTTAGTTTATATAAAAGTTTTGTACTGTTTATATTTCCATGAAGTGTTTTTAAGCTGTTTTTGACTGTTTTAGTTGCTTTTAAATGCTTCATGTGATACATAAAGATGTATAATGCTTAGACGAATGTGCTAGATGATGTAACATGCCTACCTTGATGTTTATTCATGTTTATATATGTGATATATGCTTAGTTTATCATGCGATGATAGATTTAGGTGAACTTGAATGAACATAAGGCGTTTGTTAGACAACCTTGTATAGTGAAATTGTTTCATAACCTTAATAATAATATTATGAATACAATCATGAGATTCTTGTGTTTATAAAACACGTAATTGAATATGAATTTTCGATATGAGAGAAAGGATGATTCTGTCAATAACAGATTTCTATCTGTAAGAAAGGGTTATTAAGTGACGCCTCTTGACAATGCTCCACCCGATCTGGGAATCATCTGATTATTGATTATTGATTTGAAATATTTAATTTAAAAGGAAGAATTTCTTTATAATATGATTATGATTGTAACGTAATATAATCCCTCTAAAATTAAATAATATCAAGTAGTAATTGGCCAATGATACAACGGGCTTGTGTCGGTCATAGCCTTCCAACATGGTAGAAAATAGTTCTTATTTTTGAATCATTGTCGTTTCGTGCCACAGCCGAGGGCTTTGATTTCGAAATAAGAAATACTTGTCTATTACATAGAGATGTGTACATAGAATAAGAATCTAAAGGTCGTTACGTGCCACAGCCGTGGGCCTTTGGGGACTGATTCAATTGTACGGAATGTTGGGTTAGACTTGACTTAGAATATTGAGTTTGTCGTACCACAGCCGTGACTCAATTATTCAAGAGGCTAAAGTTTGATTAGGGAATAACATAAGATGTAATTGACAAGAGTTGTCTGCCTATTGAACATTACATGGCGTTTCGTGCCACAGCCGGGGTTGTGTAATAGAATGTAGGATCCCTATTCCCACTAGCATTATGAATGCTTAATTTTTCACATATGGAGTTGAATAAATTAGATAAACTAGTGGGAGCCACTTATGAATAAAGACCCGATTCATATAGTGTTTTAAAATAAAATCGAATATTTGCTAAGTGTTGTTATGTGTTTATCATTTACAGATTTACTTTGTACGTTATGTCTTCTACACTATCACTCAGGAGCATACTAGATGCTCACAAATTGACTGGTCCTAATTATGCTGACTGGCTTCGAAACTTGAGAATTGTTCTCAGGATTGAGAAGCTGGAATACGTGATTGACTCACCTAAGCCTACTGAACCTGCTAGTGATGCACATAATGATGAACATGTTGTGTATCGTAGGTGGATAGATGATGCAAATCTTGCTCAATGCTTCATTCTAGCTTCCATGAACATTGAGCTACAGAAGCAACATGAGCATATGGATGCTCACACTATCCTCATGCATCTACAAGAGTTGTATGATGTGGCAGGGAGGACAGCTCGATATGAGATATCGAAGGAGCTGTTCGGTTGTAGGATGTCTGAGGGATCATCTGTGAATGACCATGTACTTAAGATGATCAATTTGATTGAACGTCTTGGACAACTTGGTTTTGTCATGGATGCGGAGCTGAGCCAAGACATGGTCTTGCAATCGCTTCCGAGTTCGTTCTCGCAGTTTGTTGTGAACTTTCACATGAATTAGTTGGATGTCAGCCTGCCTGAACTGCACAACATGTTGAAGTCTGCGGAATCGAATTTTCCCCCTAAGAAGAGTTCTGTTTTTCTAATTGGTGAAGGTTCCAATCCTAAGAAAAGGAAGAGGAACCCTTCCAAGAAGAAGAAAGTAGGTGAGAAAATGCCGGTTCCACCAAAAGCTGAAGACCCCGAGAGCAAAGTTGTTTGCTTTCACTGTAACAAGGAGGGGCACTGGAAGAGGAACTGCAAGGTTTACCTTGCAGAATTGAAGAAGAAGTGTAGTGAGACTACCGCTTCTGATTCAGGTATGTTCATGATAGAAGTGAATATGTCATTTCTACTTGGGTATTAGATACCGCCTGTGGTTCTCATATCTGCAATTTGTTGTAGGGACCAAGGAGAAGTAGGACTCTTGAGGAAGAGGAGGTGATTCTACTGATGGAAATGGAGCAAGAGTTGTTGCTGAAGATGTAGAATCATTTCATTTACATATGCCTACGGGCAAGACCATTGTTTGAAATAATTGTTATTTTGTTCCCTCGACTGTGAGGAATATTATTCCCATGTTAGACTTGGCTGGATTTTCATTTATTATTGAGAATAATGAATGTTCTATTCTTAGAGATAATATTCTTTATGGACGTGGTACTTTAAATAATGGTCTGTATATATGTGACATAATTTACTTCAGATTGAACAAACTAATAAAAGAAAAGGGATGATGAAAATCTCACTTTATAGTGGCACTGCAGTCTCCATTTAGTGGACATGGAGAGAGGGCTGCAGATTTGCTAGGAATGGTACACACAAATGTATGTGGACCAATGTCTAAGCAAGCCATGGGTGGATTTTCATACTTCATTACTTTCATAGATGATAGATCTGGATTCGGATATGTGTATGATGAAACACAAGTCTGAGGCCTTTGAAAAGTTCAAAGAATATAAGTATGAAGTGGAGAAACAACCAAACATAGTATTATAACTCTTCGATTAGATCGAGGTGGTGAATACTTGAATGGAGAGTTTCTGGATTATCTCAAAGTAAATGGTATAGTCTCCCAGTGGACTCCTCCAGATTAGTATCTGAAAGGAGAAATCGAACTTTGTTAGACATAGTTCGGTCCATGATGAGCTATGCAAATCTTCCAGTATTCCTATGGGGTTATGCATTGGAAACCTCAGCATATTTACTGAATAAGGTGCCTTCCAAATCTGTTCCTCAAACTCCGTATGAGATATGGAAAGAAAGGAAACCGAGTCTTAAACACGTTAAGATTTGGGGATGTCCAGCTTATGTCAAGAAAGTTAACCCAGATAAGCTGGAATATCGATCCGTAAAATGTAGTTTTGTAGGATATCCTAAAGAAACTTTAGGGTATTACTTTTACACCGATCATCGGGTGTTTGTCTCCAGACATGCTACCTTCTTGGAAAAGGAGTTTATCCTTGAAGGAAACAGTGGGAGCAAAATTGAACTTGATGAAGTTCAAGAAGCACAAACTAGTTCGGATCAAGTGGAAACACCTGTTCTGACTGAACAAACTTTTGTGGAATAGCCCATTCGTAGGTCAGGGAGAGTGTCTCGCCAACCTGAGAGGTAATATGGCCTTGTCATTGAGAATGACAATGAGTTGTCGATCATTGATGATGACGACCCTGTAACCTATAATGAGGCTATGAGTAGTGTTGACTCAGAGAAATGGCATAGTGCCATGAAATCCAGAATGGAATCTATGTATACGGTATACAAAAGATAGATTATAGCAGATGGCCAGGTGGAGACCTTTAAGGCCAGGCTTTTGGGAAAAGGATTCAAACAAAGGCAATGGATTGACTTTGATGAAACCTTTTACCTGTAGCCCTGTTAAAATCTGTTCGGATTTTGCTTGTAGAATGCTGCTTACTACGACTATGTGATCTGGCAAATAGCCAGATGGTTTTTCTTTCCAAGGGAAATGAAAACCTAGTGTGTAAGCTGCTGCGAACCATATGTGGTTTAAAGCAAGCTTCTCGAAAGATGGAACATTCGTTTTGATGAGACAATCAAAGAGTTTGATTTTATCAAAAACGCGGATGAACCATGCGTCTACAAAAGGGTTAGTGGGAGCGCGGTAACATTTCTTATATAGTATTGAATTAGAGTTGACACACATAACAACATAGCAGACCCACTCACAAAGCTACTTTATGATCGTCAAGATGGGTATTAGATACCAGAGTGATTGGCTTTAGTACAAGTGGGAGATTGAAAGGAATATGTCCTAAGTCCAATCGTGTATTAGGATTTAGGAATAAATTTTATGTAATCTGTTTTGATTTCATTGATATTAATAAAGACTTATTTTGTTTTTATTACGGGCTTTATCTATTTAAGTGTTTAAATAAGATATACCATAGTTTAGAGTAAAGCTTTTTATGGATTATGATGAGATCATAATAGTGAGACCTAAAAAGATGATAACTCTAAACTTAAATAGTTCCTGGTCATAGGATTACTAACTGGTAATTAATAATCCGCAAAGATCGGTACATACTATGCTTGCTTCATTATGAAGGATGTCTGTTCTCATAGACATTTGTGTGGTGACACTATAGCTAGTATGTAGGTGCTTATTATGGAATAAGTTCACTGAACATGACTCGCCCAGCTGAACAACTGATGGAGTTCACTCACGTGTCAGCAGTTGTTCGCTTAGTGATAGTTGTACAAGTATCCTTAGACTTGAGGTCATCATAGTCATCTTGTGTACACTGAACTATGCTTTGGTTTAGTTCTTAGTCTCCAGGGACAATTATTAGGGCTCTTCTGGGTATAGGAATTTGTACACGAAGATAGTGTATGATCAATAAAGGATCTACCCCTTCCAGTGAAGGAAGCGAATGTTCAAGGCTGATCCACTTATGCTAGTTCAGGAATCTCTGGCCAGAGTGAATGAAATTAGAAAGGAGTTTCTAATTTGCATAGAACTACGCATAGTAAATGGTAAGCAAGTGATTGAATTAGATAGGCTTGACACGAGATCCATGCCTTGTATTTAATCAGAACATTGTAGGGTAGAAGGAGTTTATTGTACGGTAACTATTCACTGACAGGTTCTTGATATTCTAAGCAGTGAATTCATATTATCCGGATAGTCGCGATATGTTGAGAAGCATCACTCACGATGTAGAATAAATGTGATTAATTAATTAATCATATTTAATAAATTAGAGAATTTATATAAATAATGATAAAATAGTTTTATTATTATGTATTTCTACTACCGGCTTAATATTGAACCTACAGGGTCATACCATAAAAAGAGAATGATTTAATGGTGGAGGAATTAATTAATAATGGCTAATAATTATTTATTTATGAAATAAATAATTAATTGGCAAATTTAATAATTGATTAAATGAGATTTAATTGATTATAAAATAATTAAGAAAAGTTCTTAATATTATTAATTAAAGGATTTAATTTTTGGAAATTAAATCAAGAGAGAGAATTATTTCTAAAGTGTTTAGAAAAAGGATTAATGATTAAAAGGTGTTTCAATTATTAATGAGAATAATAAATGGGATAATAATAATAATATTTATGGGAAAATTTCAGCTGAAAATTTTGCCTATAAATACACTATTATAGACCCTAATTTTATTCCAACCCCATCGAAACTCGAAAACCCAAAAAGTTTGGAAAACTCAATTCTCTCCACCTCCTTCCTCCTCCTTAACATCGTTTTCTTGGTGGATACCGGTGGAGTGCTTCACACTTGAGGAGCAACTGCTAAGGATCTCTGATCGTTGTCTCCGAATTATTTTAAAAGGTTAGATTCGATCCCTCGAATTTTTATTCACGATTTATATGCATTTATATGGATTTTATATGTGTAAAAGTGTTTTTCCATGACCCCGCTGCGTTAAAAATCCAACATAAAGTGCTTTGTCAATCCTGTAGACATGATTTGGAAATTTTGGATCTATAAAGCCTGGAGGTTGTTCAACATATACCTCTTCTTCCAATTCTCCATTGAGAAAATCACTTTTCACATCCATTTGAAAGACTTTAAACTTCTTGTGAGCGGTATAAGCCAAAAAGATTCTTATGGCTTCCAATCTAGCAACTGGAGAAAATGTTTCATCATAATCAATACCTCCATATTGAGAGTAACATTTAGCAACCAGCCTTGCTTTGTTTCTTGTAATTATGCCATCACTGTCAATTTTGTTTCTGAAAACCCATTTTATGCCAACAATTGATCTGTTCTTTGGTCTTGGCACTAGGGTCCAGACTTTATTTCTTTCAAATTGATTTAACTCTTCCTATATTGCTTGCACCCTAATCAGCATCTTAAAGAGCTTCTTCCACTTTCTTTGGTTCAGACTGAGATAGAAAAGAATGATAGAGACATTTATTTGTTGTTGATGTCCTAGTTCTGACACCTACTTCAGGATCTCCTAATTATTAAGTCAGGTGTGTGTAATTTAGTCCACTTCCTTGCAGATGGAAGTTGATCTCTAGAACTGGATCCTCCCCCATGATCCATGCTGTCTCCATCTGCATTTTCTGATGCTCCCCCTGAAATTATGCTCTCTGAGATTCCAGAATTTGAGTTGGATCCTTCAGGAATTGAAGAATCAGAGTTTCCAGAATTATCAGAATTTGTTTCATTAGAGCTTGATGTATCAGAACTGGTTCTGATGCTTCTTGAGAGTCTTAAGATGTGGTATGATCATCAGCTTGCTCCCCCTGAGCAGGTGCATTTCCATTTGGAGCAGTTACCACAGTTTCAATGACATCAGAGTTTAACCCGTCAGAACTTACAGGATCAGGATTTAGGTCATCATAATTTACAGAATCAAAATTTACATCTTCATTTTCAAATCTCAGCTGACCATGATCATTGAAATCTTCAAGTCCAGTAATCTTTTTATCATCAAAAGATACATTTATAGATTCCATGACAACCCTTGTTCTTAAATTATAGACTCTGAAGGCTTTTGTGGAAAGTGGATATCCAACAAAAATTCCTTCATCACCTTTTAGATCAAATTTTGACAGCTGTTCAGGATGAGTCTTAAGAACAAAACACTTGCATCCAAATACATGAAAGTATTTCAGATTTGGCTTTTTTTTCTTCACCATCTCATATGGTGTTTTTTCATGCTTATTTATGAGTGTAGCATTCTGTGTAAAACAAGCAGTCTATACAGCTTCAGCCCAAAAATAGGTTGGTAGCTTTGCTTTATCAAGCATAAATCGTGCAGCTTCAATAAGAGTCCTGTTCTTTCTTTCTACAACTCCATTCTGATGTGGAATTCCAGGTGCAGAAAATTCCTGCTTTATTCCATGCTCTTTGCAGAACTCTTCCATGATTGAATTCTTGAACTCAGTGCCATTATCACTTCTTATTACTATAACAGAATCTTTGACTAATTTATCCTGCTGTCTAACATGATCAGTAAGAGTAGATGCAGTTTCATTCTTCTTGTGCAAGAAATACACCCAAGTGTATCTTGTGAACTCATCCACTATAACCATAGAATATTTCTTCTTTGCAATGGACATGACATTGACTGGACCAAATAGATCAACATGCAGAAAGTGACAATGCTCAAGAATTGAGGATTCAGTTTTGCTCTTGAATGAAGATTTTCTTTATTTTGCCTTTTGACATGAGTCACAAAGACCATCAGGAGAAAATACTGATTTTGGCAGTCCTCTTCTTTACTATCTCATTTATGTTCTTGAAATTTAAATGAGAGAATCTCTTGTGCCAATTCTAGCTTTCTTCAATTGATGCTCTGCTTAACAGATAGATTGTAGAACCATCATAATTTGTTGAAAGTCTGGCTTCATATATATTACCATGTCTTTAACCTTTCAGAACCACTTTTCCTGTAGAATTACTTACAACTTCACAGTGTTCTTCAAAGAAATCCACATGATAACCTCTGTCACAGATTTGACTCACACATTAGCACATTGTGTTTAAGTCCTGAGACAAGAGCTACTGATTCAATTATGACATTCCCAAGATTGATATTTCCATATCCCAGAGTCTTTCCCATATTACCATCTCCATAAGAAACTCCTGGGCCAGCTTTCTCCACAAAGTCTGATAGTAGGGCTTTATTTCCAGTCATATATCCTGAACATCCACTGTCCAGAACTAGGATGTTTTTCTTGTTGCCCTGCAATTACAAGGACCACTATTGGTCAGTTTTAATTAAGGACCCAGACTTGCTTGGATGCTTTGGCCTTTTTAAGTTTGTTAGCATTTGCAGGGGATTTAGTTTCAGAGTTTATGCTAACATGCTTTTTATCAGACTTTATATCAGACTTTGCATCAGAATTTACACTAACTTTCTTTAAAGAAGGTTTAATTTGATAATAATCATGGTACAACCTATGATATTTCTTACAAGTATAAATAGAATGCCATAAACTACCACAATGAAAACAAATATTTTATGGTTTAAACTAACAGACGGACTCTTAACTCCTGATCTACGAGGTAAAGAGTTTATATCTTTATTTTTCCTACAAAAGAAGCAAGATGGTTAGGGTTTCCACAATTATAGCATTTATTTCTAGGAGCATTAAGAACAGGCATAAAATTATTGCTTTTATTCACACCTTCCTTTCCATTCCTATTTTTCCTAGATTCATTTACCTTGTTCATATTTTTAATCTCTTTCAGCTTATACTTAAGCTGCTTCTTTGTCATTAAGCCAATATTTACCACAGTAGGTTTATCTTGTCTTAGTTTGTCAAACTGTTAATTTGTCCTTAACTTCCTTTTCAGATTTTCATTTGTCAAAATTTGACACAAACTTGAAAGGATTAACTTTAGGCTTTTTCATCTTTCTTGTTAAAGTTTGGTTTAGATGACACAGTTTTCTTTTCTTCTTTATCATCTAGATAACCTAGTCCTTCTTTCCAATTTCCATTTTCTAATATTTTCTGAGTTGTTCTTCCAGAGTTAGTCCAAGTTTTGATTATCTCCTTTTCCTTTTCCAGTTCAGATTTAAGAGATTTATTCAATTTTAGCAGTTCATCTTTAACATAAAAAGCCTCATCCCTTTCTTTCTGAGTTTGATGGAATATAACTAACTCTTTTTCCAAGTAGTCATTTCTATTTTTAAGAGCAAGACTTTCAGATTTTAATCTTTCATTTTCTAGATCTCTAAAACTTATGAACGTGGTTTTCAGATATAATTTTAGCTCAGAAATATCATCAGTATGAAAAGAAAGAGTTGAATGAGGTACCTTACATTCAGCAGTTTCAGAATTGCTATCAGCATTTGTTATTAAAGCATAGTTCACCTCTTCTTCAGAATCTGAAGTGTCTGTCAAGTTTTTCTTCTTTGTGTTAAGTTCTTGGCCTTTATCACCTTTTCCTTTCTTGCAGTCAGGAGAGCTGTGGCCTCTTTCACCACAATTGTAGCATTTGACATTTGAGTTGTCTCCTCTGTCAGACTTTCCTCCTTTGCCTTCAGTCTTTCTGAACCCTTTCTTTTCAGAACTTCCACCTTTCCTGGAAAACATCTTACCCTTTCTGAATTTCTTGTAGGCTATCTTTGTGATACCCTTCACCATAAGAGCACACAGTTGCATCATCTCTGCATCAACATCCACTTCAGATAAATTTTCAGATTCTGAATCATCATCATCAGAATATGATGACTCTGAATCACACTGTATGATGAGAGCCTTTCCTTTGCCCCTCTTTGAGACAACCACTTTAGGAGACTCCTCCTCAGCTTTAAGTGCAATTCTCTTTGACTTCTTTCCATGCCTTTTACTCCTTTGATCCATCTCAAGTTCATGAGTCTTGAGCCTACCATAAATTTCATCAAGAGTAGTTTCAGCAAGGTTATAGGTTGTCTCTTATGGTTGTAGACTTCAAATCCCAGTTTTCAGGAAGAGCTAAAAGAAATTTAAGATTTGAATCTTCAAGATCATATTCCTTGTCCACTAGTGACGGATCATTCAAGAGTTTGGAAAACCTGTCATATAAATTAGTTAATGATTCATCAGCTTTTGAATCAAAGTGCTCATACTCCTGTGTGAGTATTGTTTTCCTGTTCATTTTAATGGCTTCAGTTCCCTGGCATCTTATCTCCAAAGCATCCCATATTTCCTTTGCAGTCTTGCATCCAATTGCCCTGTTTCACATGACATTGTCAATTGCACTATGAAGTAAATGCCTTACTCTTGCATCCTTGGCAATAGATGAGATATCTTCAGGTGTATAATCACCTTTCTCCTTTGGTATCATCTTTGCTGGTTGATCAGCAACAGCAACAGAGAGTTTGGTAGGCTTATATGGTCCATCATTAATTCTATCAAGGTATTCTGGATCTGTGGCTTCCAGAAACATAACCATCTTTACCTTCCATATAGGCTATTTAGATGCTCTCATTATGGGAACCCTAATACTCTCACTGTGTGTTTGATTGTTTTAAGTATCTTGAGTTTTGGTGGGCTTAGGTAGAGTTTGTGTTTCGTCAGACATGATTGTACACTGGATCTCATTGTTTGTATATCAAAAGAGAGGCTCTGATACCACTTGTTAGGTCACACAACACTATAGAAAGGGGTTGAATATAGTGTTTATACAATCAAATCAATTTATAACACAAGTATGTAACAATAATCAAGTTTATTCAATATAATAAGCTCTGTTACAAAGTAGGTTAAACTACTCTCTCAGTGATGAACAATATCACTAAGAGCTGCTAGGTTACAATGAATAATGTTCTCGTGAATGATAACACATATAGTGTAAATCCTAAGCTGTGTTTATATAGTACACGGTTACAAGATATCTTCTAATTGATATGGAATATAATTCTGTCTCCTAAAATATATCAATCATATATTATCTTCTACAAGTCTTCTAGTTGTCCAACTCTTCATGCATATCTTCTTTCTTTTAGTCCAGATCCTCTCCTGTAAATCAGCTGCATTCCTTATCTGAAGTGTACCGACACTTAAGTCTTGATATATCTTCTGACGCCTTAAGTTCTGATAAAAGTTCTGACTTCAGTAAGTCCTGATTTCCAGTAAGTTTTGATAAGTCCTGATATTAAGTTCTGAAACTAAACACAACAGATTAGACATGACATCACAAATATGTCTAACAAGCCCTATTCACAGTTCTTTGAAAGCACTTGCTCAAACATTGGCAAAAGACTACTACACAAAATTTAAAGTGCCTTTCACCGTAATACAAGAAATGTCCCTTTAGAGCTGCAAACGAACAGAATTGAGCCGAGTTCTGTCCGAGCCGAGCCGAACTTAGTTTATATTTGAAACGAATCTAGCCCGAGCCAAACACGAGTTTGTTCACGAACAACCAAGCTAAGCCGAACTCGAATGGAGTCGAGTTTGTCCACTAATATTTTGAATATATTTTTCAAATGAATAACCCTTATATTATAATTTTCAATTTTACAAGTTGTATCGAGATCAACTACTAGTTTTACCTTAAAATTATATACGCACACTGGCACTTTACACTTATTTCTTAATCTAGCTATTTCATTTTATTTTTTAAGAGAATTTTAAAAATATATCTAATTTTATATTTAATTATTGAGACATTCTTAACTTTATAAATCGTACATTACATTTTAAAATGACGATGTCAAATTTTATTATGTTTTGTTGTTTTACTTAAATTTGATTTATATAAATTACAAGCTATTTAATGATGTTTATGAAATATAAACAATTGGAGATGAATGTATTATGATAAAAATTTGATAATTACTTACGAAAAAACTAAGTTTGAAATTTAGAAAAATAAAAAAAATCACAAAAATAATTAAATTATTAGTAAATGATAAAAAATGTACCATTAAAATATTTAAGTGATTAATAATAATTTATTATTTATAATATATTTATATATAAATTATATCTGAGTCGAGTTACTGAGTTCGAGACGAGTCTGAGCCGAACCTGAACTAAACGAGCCGAGTCCGAGCCGAACAAACAAAAAAATTGGCTCTGCTCGTTTATTTATTCGAGCTCATTTTCATGTTCAAGACCGGCTCGTTCAAAAAAATGAACCGAGACGAGTTCACTTAAACAAATCGATCCCGAGTTTTGTTCACGAACAACTCTGTTCATTTGCAGGCCTATGTCCCTTGACCTAATATCCTATTACTATCATGGTGCAAATTTGCAGTTACTATAAAAAACTGGGGAAACAAAAAACTGCAAATCAAACTTCATATGTTCATTAGTAAATCCGTATTAAGAGTGCCCCTTGACTAATTACAGAGTAGAGTGATAGATTGTGGAGTTTTGAGCAATTAATACAACGAAAAAAATATAAATAAAATTGATGAAAGATCAAATAATAATACCAATATTTACCTAATTTAAAATTAAAATGTTATATAAAATCATAAAATTGTATTATTTGTAAAAAAACTAAAAATATAGTAATTATAAAAGTATTATAGTGATAATATGATATCAACACTTATATATTTGTGAAATAGAAGTATGGTAACTATATTACGATTATAATAATATTATTATTTCATTAAAAATATTATTGAATTTTGGTTTCTATGAGTGAAATCAAAATACAGTGAAATTGAATTTGGTACTGTATTATAGAATTCAGAAATGAAAATAAAGAATTTCAATTAGATATATCAATATGAAAAGAAAGAATTTCAATTAGATATACCAATATGGAATTATAAAATTTTGTTATTTGCGCAACTCCGTAGAGTTTTAATAAAATAATTGCAATTATAGTAAATTTCAACACTCTTTATCACTTTGTAATAAGTATGCAGGAAATAAAAGTATTGTAACTAATATATGATACCAAAAATTTATTTATTTAATTAATAAAAAACACAAATTTCTACGAGAACCAAAAAATTAAGGGTGAAATCAAAAACAAATGAAATTAAATTCGACACTGTAGGAAGCAACATAAAGTTGGGAAATGAGTAATTTCCTTCATATATATATATATAAATATATGAAGAAGGGCTAGCCTTGGACTCCTGACCCAGTCTAGTCCCGCACGGGAAATGAGTAATTCGACACTGTAGGCTCCTAACTCCGTATAGCTCCTGGAAGGGCTAGCCTTGGACTCCTGACCCAGTCTAGTCCCGCGCACTGCCAGTCCTGACTAGCCCAGTCCTGCAAGCCCAACCTTGAGAAATCCCAACACGTGAGACACTGGCCCAAACACATGATGGGGACAACTGTCACACATCAATCATGGGAATAATCATGGCACGTGTCAGAACATCCTCAGAACATTTCATCGGCCAGTCCCGCACTGACACGTGTAAAGCATCCACTCCAACCAGGTGTCCTCCGCTCCCAGAATCAATGGCTACGATTTAAAGGTACCAACCCTAAAACCCTATCCTTGGGCTATAAATAGCCCAAGAAAGTAAGGTTTTGGGGTTAATCAGTCTCTCACACTCATATATTCACACAAAAACCCTTCATTCATATCTATCTTCATCTTCCCCAAAAGCGAGTTCTTACTCTCACACCGGAGGCGCTGCGGGACCAAAACCCCCTTCCGGTGTTATTTTGTAAGAACCCAACTTCAGCTACACCTCCACAGCGGCGAAGGATCCAGGCACGGTATCGAAGGAGCGGCCCCACCACCAGGAGTTATCATTTGGCGCTAGAAGGAGGGGCTCTCCATCCTTGGGTCTCGGTGCACCTGGATTCACCTTCATCAACAAGCTCTTGAAAGAGTCCGTTTGTTCAACTTGTAAGAACCCAAGAAACCAAACTTTTCCATAAACATGAATGTTGTTGATTTAAGCCACGTTTGTGTATTCTCGTTATTTGAGGCCACATTTGTGTGAGGCCCGTTTCATTGATTTAAGCCACTTTTGTGTGTGCTATTGTTAGTTTTGATCATTTTAGAACCCCAATTTTGCTCTAGTTTGAATGTTGCTTTGTGTTCTACAACCCTGCTATACTTGTTCTACCATAATGTTGAGTAGTCCCAGAAAATTGTTTAAACTAGTCCCAGGAAGCTATTTGTTAGTGCTTGTTATTATTCTAGGTAGTTTTTGTAATTTTCAAAAAGCAACTTTAGATCGATAATTTTTGTAGCATATTGTTGTTAGTTGTTGTTGGTATTGTTGAGATATGGAAAGACCAGGAAAGCATACTTTTGGGAGACCATCTGCTAGCACTCAGGTCCAGGAGCCAGACCACTCCCAGGCCCTTGATCCAGGAGCAACAATTGCAACACACTCCCGTCATGGAAAGAATTGTAAACACCAGGGATGCCAGGAGCCTTATTGAGCTGAACCAATACAAATACACCAATGTCCCGGTGGCCGAAGAGCACATGGCCAACCTTACAAGAGATGAACTGATAGAAGCAATCAGGCTCTACAGGCAGGAGCAAACCTGGCTCCAGGAAGAAGTCAAACTCGAGGAAGAACTGGAGGAGTCTGGGGATTCCAGCAATCTAAGAGATCTTTCTTTGACCGAATTGGAGCTAAGGGAAATAAAAGCAAGAAGGATAAAGGTAATAAGAAAGAAACAGAAGCTGCCAAGCAAAAAAGGCTAGAAGAGATGCTGGGAGCACATCAGGAGAGAGGAAGAAGCAAATCTAGAACTAAAGATCCAGAAGAGGATACAGTTAGAAGAAGAAAAGCTACTGGCCAAGTCTAGGACCAAGAGAACCCAGAGGGATCCTACTCCGGAGCTGATTTCTGATGATGAATAAGAAAACCAGAAGGACCTAAAAGATATGATCTATGAATTGCAAAGAAAGATGGACAGAGACTCAGGAGTAGAAATTGGAGAAACATTAACTCCTTTCAGCCACTCCTTGTAGGCCATTCCCCGATAACGGGACTTAAGCACTACAACTTTGACTCCTTTGATGGTATAGGAGACCCGGAAGAGCACCTGAATTAATTTGAGCAGATCGCACATATATATTACTACAATGACTTGACAAAATCAAGGTTCTTCGCATCAACTCTTAAGGGAGGGGCCCAGAGATGGTTCAGCAGGATCCCCTCTCGCAGCATCCATAGCTGGAAGGAGTTCCGCGCTTCTTTCCTCCGGAGATTTTGGGCAAACAAAATGTACAAAATGCACATGTGTCATCTGGAGACAATCTGGCAGCATGACAACGAGTCTCTCTCTACATACATGCGCAAGGTTCCAGGAAGCAATCAATAAAGTCTCGAGCTTGGATGAGAAGGAAGCTTTGAGCATTTTCAGGAGAAACTTGGACCCAGAGAACAATGAGAGATATGTCGTAGAACTGATCAATAAGGAGCCTCAAAGTCTGCCAGCACCTTGCTCCATGGCTGCCAGGTTCATAAAGGAAATAGACGTGCTCCAGGCAATGAAGATGACCCGGAATGGGTGGTCCAGGAGCAAAAACACTGATGACCAACCTGAAAGGGGGTTACCATCAGGATAAGAAGTTCAGGCAAAACCAACAAATCCAAGAAAGATAAACTACTCCAGGTTTTTCAGAGACTTGGATCTAACCAGGAGTCAAAGAGCTGATCCAGAACCCGCGAAGCAACCCCGGGAGCTAAAGCAGGAGCCGGACTGGACTCCCCTCAACATGACCCGAGAGAAAATCTTGAAAGAGGTAAAAGAAAAACCTTTCTATTATCCTCCAAAGCCAATGCAAACTCCTTCGGAGAGCAGGCCCTATAATAGGCATTGTGATTATCATGAGACCCATGACCACAAGACCGAGAATTGCTTATCACTCAAGTACTTCATTGAGGACCATGTGAAGAAAGGAAATATGAAAAAGTACTTAGTCCGGGATAGCAACAACAGGGGAGAAGCTCAAAATAGAGGAAATAATGTAGTAAATATAGTCCTAGGAGGTTCCCACTCCCCACCTCGGAGCCCGACTTTAGCGAAGAAGTGCTCTCAATCCAATCACTCCCAGAACTGGTGATATCCTTCAGCAGTAAGGACTATGAAAGAGTCAACCCTCATCATAATGCAGCCTTAGTGGTCACTTTGGACATCTTTGATAATGAAGTAAGAAGAATGCTCATAGACAATGGTTCCTCAATAAATATTTTCTTTAAGCACACAGTGGACCGAATGCAGTTAGGGAACGTCCGCTCAAACGAGTGCCGGGAGGACCCACTCTATGGGTTCGGACACAACTTAGTCTCGATTGAAGGAACTTTATATCTACCAGTTCTTTTTAGAACCACTTCTAACCAAGTGACTCATGTCATCAAGTTTTATGTAATCAACGCTCCTTCGTCATACAATGAAATCATTGGCTAATCAGCTTTAACAATGATGCAAACGATAACTTCAATCTCTCATCTCCAGATCAAGTTCCCAACCCCGACAGGAGTCGGGGAAATAAAAGGAGATTATGGAGTTGCTGAAATATGCTACATCCAGGGGTTAGTCATGGCAGAAATCCACCAGGACAATAAAAGGAAGGAAATAATCCTTTACAAGCAACAAAGCATTAAGAAGCACCGACCCCGGCCGAGGAAAGAGAAAACAAAAGAAGTACAACATATTGAGTCAAGTCCGGAACAAGAAGCAAATATAACAAGTCCCGAAGGACCTGGCAAGCAACCAAGTCATGGTAGCCGAGAAGGCAAATCAGGTCCTAGACTAAGCTAGTCCTACCATGCAAGCAACCAAAGAATCAGAACAAGAAAACTACTATCTGAAGAAGAACTCTGAAGCCCGAATTCATCAAATGGTTTTAAACAAAGAACAAGCAAAAATCAAAGCTGTAGTAGAAACAGAAGATGTCTAAGTTGATGAAAGCAGTCCTGTTAAAAAGGTGAAAGTTGGGTCAGGACTCGAGGAGTCCTTCAAGGGAAGATTAGTTTCCCTGCTCCGGGAGTACAAAGATGTTTTTTCCTGGAGTCCAAGAGACATGCCCGGGCTACATGAGTCCATAGAAATGCATAGCTTGGACGTCAATCCCAACAGAAAACCAGGCAAACAGAAGAGAAGGAATTTTGCCCCGGAGAGGCAAAAAGTCATACACGAAGAAGTGGAAAAGCTACTCAAAGCAGGAATCATCAAAGAAATCAAATATCCGGAGTGGCTAGCTAATGTTATTATAGTGAAGAAGTCCAACAGCAAATGAAGAATGTGTATGGACTAACATTGATCTGAATAATGCATGCCCGAAGGACCCATACCCTCTCCCCAATATTGATCGATTGATAGATGCTACCTTCGGACACATCATGCTAAGTTTCATGGACGCCTTCTCCGGATACAACCAGATAAAGATGAACCCGAAGGACATACCTAAGACAACATTCATAACTCACAAAGCAGTCTATGCTTATGTGATGCTGCCCTTCGGACTGACAAGTGTAGGATCAACTTACCAGAGAGCCACGAATAAGATGTTCAAGTCCCAGATTGGGAGGAACTTGGAGTGCTACTGTCGATGATATGATTTCCAAATCAACAACTATACCAGGACATGTGGAAGATCTGAAGGAGTGCTTTGACAACCTAAGAAAGAACCTACTCAAACTGAACCCGGAGAAATGTACATTCGGAGTAGGAGCAGGAAAGTTCCTAGGATTCATGATCAGCAACAGGGGCATAGAAGCCAATCCGGAGAAAATAAAAGCAATCCAGGAGATGAGGGCTCCTAGGACCCGAAGAGATGTGCAGAAGTTAGCAGGATCCCTAGCATCACTCAGGAGATTTGTCTCAAAGGTAGCAGAGAAGTGCTTACCATTCTTTGATTTACTCAAAGGAGCAACCAACAAAAAAGAGGTGATCTGGAGCCCGGAGTGCCAAAAGGCATTTGAGGAAATCAAGTAATACCTCTCTCACCCACCAGTCCTAACTAAAGCTCAACCAGGAGAGCCTCTCTACTTATACCTGTCAGCAGGACCACAAGCCGTAGGAGCATCCCTAATCAGGGAAGAGAATGGAAAATAGCAACCAGTCTACTACGTAAGCCAAGTTCTTAAAGATGCGGAAACAAGGTACCCAAGACTGAAGAAGTTTGCCTTCGCCTTAGTCACAACTTCAAGAAAGCTCAGGCACTACTTCCAGGGAAGAGAAATCAGAGTGGTTAAAAATCAGCCCCTAAGGAAGATAATTCACAAGCTAGATGTTTCGGGAAGACTTGTCATTTAGGCTGTGGAGTTGAGCCAGTTCAATTTAAGCTTCATTCCCAGGACTGCCATTAAAGCTCAAGCACTTGTAGATTTCATAATCGATTGCAACTTCCCAGAAGAAGAGCCAGAACCAATGAACATGGATCCATAGACAGAACAAGATGCAAGTCCAGGAGCCTGGACCTTGAAAGTAGATGGTTCTTCAACAAGCGAAAGGTCGGGAGCCGGGCTCATACTGAAGAGTCATGAAGGGTTGACCATTCAAACAGTTATATCTTTCGGATTCCCGACAACAAATAAACATGAGGAATATGAGGCATTGATTTCAAGAATAAAGCTCTCCAGGACTCTGAGAGTCCAGGACTTAAAAATCTACAGTGACTACCAGATAGTGGTCAAGCAAACAAATGGAGAATACATAGCAAAGGACCCTATTCTGGCGAAGAACCAAGCACTGGTTCAAAGTTACTTAGCCTCAATCCCAAAGCATCAAGTCCTTCAGATTAGTCCGAGAAGAAAATGAAGAAGCATAAATTCTATCCAAATTAGTCCGGAACTCATAAGACCTGGACTGCTCAGTTTACTTCGAAGAACTCCACAAACCATCTATTGAATCCGGAGAGGTCTTGGAGATCGAAAGCAACCAGAACTGGATGACCCCCTTATCAACTATTTGGAGAAAGGAGAGCTCCCGGAGGATAAAGGAAAAGCCCAAAGATTGAAAGCAAAAGCAGACAAGTTTTTCCTCGAAGTAGGACTACTCTACCGCATGACTTTCTCATCTCCTATCCTAAAATATGTCGGCCCAGAAGAAGCAAAGTACTGCTTGGCAGAAGTGCATGAAGGGATATGCGGAGATCACATATCCGCAAAGGCCCTAACTCATAAGATCATAAGAAAAGGCTACTACTGGCCAACTATCCACCAAGACATAATAGAGTTCGTGAAGAAATGCAAGGAATGCCAGCTCTTCAGCAATGTGTCCCGGATCAACCCAGTCTTACCATCCTCATTCATGTCACCTATCCCCTTTGCTGTCTGGGGTATTGACATCATGGGACCCTTTCCACGGGCCAAAGGAGATCTCAGGTACTTTTTAGTCTCGATTGATTACATGACCAAATGGGTTGAAGCGAAAGCAATGAGGATAATTAATCAGCAAGACTGTATAAAGTTTATGGACAACATTTTGATGAGGTTCAGGGATACCGCGAGTCCTAGTATCAGACAACGGGCCACAGTTCATCGGATCGGAATTCGAGTCCTACCTTCAGGAGCGCGGGATTAAACATAAAAAATCATCAGTAGCATATCCCCATGGAAATGGCCAAGTAGAAGTCACCAACAGAATCCTGCTCCAAGGTATTGAAAAGACACTCAAAGAAAGCAAAAGCAAATGGCCAGAAGAACTACCAAACGTACTATGGTCCTAAGGGACAAGCCCAGGGACAAGCACCGGAGAAACTCCATTCAAACTAGCTTATGGCACAGAAGAAATGCTTCCTATTGAAGTGGGATCTCCTTCTCACAGAGCAATAAACTTTGAGAAAGAAGCAAATGAAGAAGGACTCAGAACAAACATGGAGTTAATTGATGAGGTCTGGGACCAAGCTATAGAAAGGATGGAAAAATACAAGGAGAAAATAAAAGAGTACTTCAGTAAGAAGTCCAGAGTCAAAAACTTCTAAGTTGGAGACTTAGTCCTTCGAGACACAGAAGCATCAGATCCTACAAACACAGGAAAGCTAATGCCCAAATGGGAAGGACCATACAAGGTCAAAGAAGTCCTGAGGCCAGGAACCTATAAACTCTTGAACATGGATGGCTCAGAAGTCCCAAATACTTAGCATGGACTCAAACTAAGGAAATTCTACTAGTAGGAAAGAACAAACAAAGCAACCAAAATCTTGTAGCCAATATGGCAAGCAACCAAAATATTTTTCCTTATGTTTTGTATGAATGATTAATGAAAAGCATATCCTCTTTACATTTATTAAAACTCACCACTAGTCCGGACAAGCTATTAGTGAGGACTAGAGAAACCATTTTTGCTTAGAATAAATTTTTTAAGTAAAAAAGCTAACCACTAGTCCGGACAAGCTATTAGTCAGGACTAGAGCAACCATTTTTGCTTAGAATAAATTTTCTAAGTAAAAAAGCTAACCACTAGTCCGGACAAGCAATTAGTCAGGACTAGAGCAACCATTTTTACTTATAGTTAATTTTCTAAGTAAAATACCTAACCACTAGTCCGGACAAGCTAGTAGTCAGGACTAGAGCAACCATTTTTACTTAGAATTAATTTTCTAAGTAAAAAACCTAACCACTAGTCCGGAAAAGCTACTAGTTAGGACTGGAGCAACCATTTTTAATTAGAATAAATCTTCTAAATAAAAAAGTTAACCACTAGTCCGGACAAGCTACTAGTCAGGACTAGAGCAACCATTTTTACTTAGAATAAATCTTCTAACTAAAATAGCTAACCACTAGTCCGGACAAGCTATTAGTCGCAACCATTTTTACTTAGAATAAATTTTCTAAGCTAACCACTAGTCCGTGTTAGGTCACACAACACTGTAGAAGGGGGTTGAATACAGTGTTTATACAATCAAATTGATTTTAAACACAAGTAACAGTAAACTGATATATTCAATAAGATTTTATCTGTTATAATGGAATTGTTCTCTCTCAGTGATGAACAACTATCACTAAGAGCTGCTAGGTTACAATGTATAATCTTCTCGATAATGATAACACATATAGTGTAAACCCAAAGTCTGTGTTTATATAGTACACAGTTAGAAGATAACTTCTAATTGATATGGAATACAATTCTGTCTCTTAAAATATATCAATCAGATATCTTCTATAAGTCTTCCAGTCTTCTAACTCTTTCCATGCATATCTTCTTTTATTTAAGTCTCGATCTTTTACTATAAATCAGCTTCCTTCCTTAACTGTAAGTCCTCCCGCACTTAAGTTCAGATATAACCTTAAGTTCTAATATTAAGTTCTGACTACTAGTAAGTCCTGATTTCAGTAAGTCCTGATATTTCCTGTTTGTTAAGATCTGAAAACTAAACATGAAATATATTAGACATGACATCTGAAATATATCTAACAATCTCCCCTAACTTGTAAATTATGCAAAATATACAAGTTAATAGATTTGATGATGTCAAAAACATTTAAGTACAAATGCAATAAGAGTTTAACGAGATAACTAACTACAACTTACAGTCCTTGTAGCTTTTACCAATCTCACTGACTCAATCTGAATCCATGATGATTCTTGACAAAGCTTGATATCAGCTTTTCTTCTTTAATCCTCAGGACTTCAGAGAGTGTAGTCTTGACTTGCTTTATCTCTTCATTCTGACTTCCAATCTGATAGATTGTAGTCCTTAAAGCAGAGAGATGGTTTCTTTCTAAACCTTCATTCAGTCTTATTACCCTAGGATAAGAAGAATCTTCATTGTAGCATAGACATTTCCTTTTCAGTATCACTTTAAGCTTAGCAGAATCCTTCTTCATTGGAATTTCATTTCCATCATTTTTAACAATACTAGGAATGAATTATGTAACTCTTGAACCATAAATTCTAGCTTTATCTATGATGCTCTTCAATATGAAGTTTGACTATCACCTGGTAATATCAGACTTTACCTCTAAAAGGTAATGAAAGAATTGAAGATCTTTCAGTGATTTGTATAACACATCTGATTCTGACATCTGATATGTCCTTCCATCTTCAAGAAATAGAAGCAGATTTTCCTTGACATTTCGCTTGTCATGAGCATCCAGTACCACTTGAATAGAGATAACCTTATCAAGATGTTTATGTGTAACATCTTCAAGCGGTCTGTCAGTCAATAAAAATGGATCTCTAGTAGCAACTTCAATTCCTTTTTCGATCTTAGCTTAATCAGAACCTAGTCCAGCCCTGTCTATAGGTTTTCTAGCATTTAACCCAATAGTCGTGAAAGTAGACAGCATTTGACTTTTCTTTGGATCTGATGGTTTCACATTTTTCCACAGAAGTTTTTTTTTATCCGCTACTACCATTTTGTCTAAATCAACTTGAGCACTGTCAGAGGTTGAATTGATGACTTTATCAGAACTTGCTGTTTCAGTTAAAGCTTGCAGTTCTTCACTCTGAACGACTTGAGCCTTGTCATAGGTTGTATTTGATTCTTCAGAAATCTTCTTTCTTTTCAGAGTTTGAATATCTTTATCTTCAACAAGATTATCATCAGTAACTTGAACCATTTGGCACACTGGCTTTATCAGAATTTGAGGAATTTTCATCTCCAGTGGCTTGATTGGTTCTTCAATTTTTCCTTTCCCTTTGTCTTTGGGATCAATCTTAGACTGTGATCTTGTTTTAGGATTTGATGCCTCAGTTTGTGACTTTTACTTGATCACAATGCCTTTTTCCTTAGGCCTTGGAGGTTTCTTTGCAACATGAGCTTTTGGCTTTAGATTTTTCTTTTCAGCTTTAAATTTAGCTTCTTCCTCCTTGAGATTTTCTAAATCCATTCCTGGATTATGCTTCAGAAATAATCTTCTAGCAATTTCCTCATCAAGTGTCTGAATCAAGTGTCTGAAAATTGGAGCACTTGTTTGCAAAAGTCCTGGTGATGCAGTCGAAGAAGAAACTCCATTCCTTCCTTATGTGAGGTCTTTTCAACTGTCCCAGCTTTGCCAGAGTCTTCTCATAGCCCAGATTGGCCATTAGCTGTTGAAGAACTCGCTCTTCAACTGTTGAATATCTGCAGTTTTTTGGCAGATGGAGTGCTTGTCGAACTGTGGCCAAAGTCACCATATGGGCATCCTCCCCTGTAGTAAAGAAAATACTTGGGGACCCATTGGCACCACCATCATCATACACGCCTGACCTCCAGAACTCCAGCACTTGAGTTCTTGAGAATGTGTCTGGTTGGGTCAGCGTATAACATATCTCAGAGTTAGCGAGGAAGTCCTGAACGAAGTGAAGATCTGATGGGGATTCACTCTTACTAAGAATAACCAAGTAATTGTTGGGGACAAACTTCGCTCCATTGAAAATAATATCCTTTGGTGCCATTTCTGTAAGAAATAAGTGAGAAAATATATTGTGCACAAGGTGTTTGATAAAAGTTATGTATGAAAAAGCTTCAGAGAATATTAGAGAGAGAGGGAATAAGAGAGATTAAGAATAGAAAAGTAGGTAAAAGATTAGAAAATCTTGTAACTCCCATATATATACTCTCTCCACTCAACAGTCCTTTTTAGAAGTAAAACAGACATTTGTACACTTGTCAGCCAGTAAATAGTTAAAGCAGAGTTAGTGGGCACGAGAAATAAGCAATAATTACTGTGCACATGCAGTTTTTCACGACAAGCACGTTTACTCCTAACCCAAATAATTATGACTATTTTTATCTCACCTAATTATATTCTGATTAAATATGACTGTTTCAGTTATTCTCTACAAATAAGCCAAGTAAAGAATAATGCCATGTAAGCATCAGAGTGTCCATCAGGATTTAATATCAGAACTTGACTATTATCATATTTTAACAGTCATCAGAATATGGCTTATGTACTCAAAAAGTGAATGTTTGTATCAGTGATTCTTCATACAAATACTGACTTGTTTATTCAGAGTTTAATCATCAGAACTTCTTTCAGAACTTGTCCTCAGAATTTATGCATATGACACATAACTGTTTATCTGAAACAACTTGATCGCCACAGTAATTTTCATCATTCATATGGAGTGAGAGTGTGTATTAGCAGAATATCAGATAAAGATTAAAGTCTGATAAACTTCAGTACATCTTAGAAATATGGCATAACTAAGAAAAGTGCTTAAAATCTGTCATTAATAATGAAGTCTACTATAGAATGAATTTATGCAAAAGTCCACCTCAACTGTTTGTGCTCATTTTATGCATCTTTTGAAATTCCTTTTTACACTGCCTTCTCAGTGTAAGTGAGTCACAACTGCTTATCAGAATTTATGCTATTATCAGAGTATTTCTCCAGTAATCTGAGAGTGTGAAAGGTCACCAAGAAAAATTTATTTGCTTTTCTAATGCATATTACTTAATACCAGCAATGCACTTGGTTCTTCCCTTCCACATTTTTACTCTAGATCTCTACCTGACTTTAATTTTCTTTTCTTTTCTTCAGATAAGTGAGGCTTATCAAGCATATGGTTCATCCTTAAGATTTACTGACATCGGAATTTGACAGATAAGAAGCAAGAATCTAGTTTGTGACTTAGTAATAAGATACACAAAGTAAATTTGACTAAGCTCAAAATCAGAATTTGCTTGTGTTAATGAATTTCCACATAAACAATTAATTCAAACATGGGATTTCTAGTATGTTAAAGACTGGTAGGTCAGCATCTATCACAGTAATCCTCATTGGATTGAATAGACACAGAACATTCAAATCACTATCAGAGTATATAGATCTATATCAGATAACAATCGGCATTTAATGTATTACAATTTAAGCACATATTATATGAAGATAAGACAATCTGTACACACTGATCATAAAGTCTGATGCATGAGAATAAAAAACTAAGCAGATTTAGAGAAAGAACCTGAAACCATTCCAAGTTCATTTACCAGTCTTGTAAAAGTAGCTTCATATAGTGGTTTTGTGAAGATATCTGCTAGTTGTTGATCTGTTGGAACAAAATGCAATTCCACTGTACCTTCCATCATATGTTCCCTTATGAAATGGTACCTAATGCTGATGTGTTTTGTCATTCAGTGTGTTCAACTGGATTACCTGTCATAGCAATAGCACTTTGATTATCACAGTAAATAGGTATTTAGAAAATTCTAACCCATAATCCAGTAACTGATTCTTTATCCAAAGAATCTGTGCACAACAGCTTCCTGTAGTAATATATTCTGCTTCTGCGGTTGATATGGAAATTGATTTCTGTTTCTTGCTAAACCAAGAAACCAATCTGCCTCCAAGAAATTGGCAGCTTCCACTAGTGTTTTTCCTGTCTATTTTGCATCCTGCAAAATCTGCATTTGAGTAACCTATTAGCTTAAAATCTGATTCTCTAGGATACCACAATCCTAGATCAGCTATACCCTTGAGGTAATTGAAAACTCTTTTCACAGCTATTAAATGAGGTTCTCTTGGATCAGCCTAAAATCTTGCACAAAGACAGGTAGCATACATGATATCAGGTCTACTAGCAGTTAAATAGAGTTAAGAGCCAATCATACCTTTGTAGTTAGTAATCTCTACTGATGAACCAGTATCTTTATCTAACTTGGTTGCAGTGGCCATGGGAGTGGATGCAGTTGAAAAGTCTTGCATTCCAAATTTCTTGATTAAATTTCTGGTGTAATTAGATTGACAGATAAAAGTACCTTCTTCATTTTGCTTGAATTGAAGTCCCAGAAAATAGCTAAGTTCTCCCATCATACTCATTTGATATCTTGACTGCATTAGCTTTGCAAACCTTTCACAGAGTTTGGCATTTGTAGAACCAAATATGATATTATCAACATATATCTGTACCAAAAGTAAGTCCTTTCCATGGTTGAGGTAGAACAATGTTTTATCAATTGTGCCTCTGTGAAATCCACTTTCCAGAAGGAATTGAGCTAAAGTCTCATACTATGCTCTTGGAGCTTGCTTAAGGCCATAAAGTGCTTTGTCAAGCCTGTAGACATGATTTAGAAATTTTGAATCTACAAACCCTGGACGTTGTTCAACATATACCTCTTCTTTCAATTCTTCATTGAGAAAAGCACTTTTCACATCCATTTGGAAGACTTTAAACTTTTTGTGAGCAGCATAAGCCAGAAAGATTCTTATGGCTTCCAATCTAGTAATTGGTGCAAATATTTCATCATAATCAATACCCTCCTGTTGAGAGTAGCCCTTAGCAACCAGCCTTGCTTTGTTCCTTGTAATTATGTCATCACTGTCAGTTTTGTTTCTGAACACCCACTATGTGCTAACAACTGATATGTTCTTTGGTCTTGGCACTAGGGTCCAGACTTTATTTCTTTCAAATTCATTTAACTCTTCCTGCATTGCTTGCACCCAATCAACATCTTGAAGAGCTTCTTCCACTTTCTTTGGTTCAATATGAGATAAAAAAAGAATGATAGAGACATTCATTTCATGTTGCAGTTCTAGTTCTGATACCTGCTTCAGGACCTCCAATTATTAAGTCAGGTGTATGTGATTTGGTCCACTTCATTGCAGATGGAAGTTGATTTCTATAAGTGGATACTCCCCCATGATCCATGTTATCTCCATCAGTATTTTCTGATGCCCCCCTGTAGTTATGCTCTTTAAAACTTCAGAATTTGAGTTGGTTCCTTCAGGATTTGAAGAATCAGAGTTTCCAGAATTATCAGAATTTGGCTCATCAGAACTTGATGAATCAAAACTTGAAGAACCAGTGACAGGTTCTGATGCTTCTTGAGAGTCTTGAGGGTTGGTAGGATCTTCAGCTTGCTCCCCCTGGACATGTGCATTTGCCTTTGGTGTTGTTACCACAGTTTCAATGACATCAGAACTTAACCCATTAGAACTTACAGGATCAGAGTTTAAGTCATCAGAATTTACAGTATTAGAGTTTAAATCTTCATTTTCAAATCTCAGCTAATCATGATCATTGAAATCTTCAAGTCCAGTAATCTTCTTATCATCAAAAGATACATTGATAGATTCCATGACTACCCTTGTTCTTAAATTATAGACTCTGAAGGCTTTTGTGAAAACTGGATATCCAACAAAAATTCCTTCATCATCTTTTAGATCAAATTTTGACAGCTGTTCAGGATGAGTCTTAAGAACAAAATACTTACAACCAAATACATGAAAGTATTTCAGATTTGGCTTCTTTTTCTTCACCATCTCATATGGTATTTTTCCATGCTTGTTTATGAGTGTTGCATTCTGTGTAAAACAAGCAGTCTGCACAGCTTCAGCCCAAAAGTAGGTTGGTAGCTTTGCTTCATCAAGCATAGTTCGTGCAGCTTCAATGAGAATCTTGTTCTTTCTTTCTACAACTCCATTTTGCTGTGGAGTTCGAGGTGCAGAAAATTCCTGTTTGATTCCATGCTCTTTGCAGAACTCTTCCATGTGAATTATTGAACTCAGTGTCATTATTACTTCTTATAATTTTAACAGAATCTTTGACCAACTTATTCAGCTGTCTGACATGATCAGTTAGAGTAGATGTAGTTTCATTCTTCTTGTGCAAGGAATACACCCAAGTGTACCTTGTGAACTTATCCACTATAACCATAGCATATTTCTTCTTTGCAATAGACATAAAATTGACTGAACCAAATAGATCAACATGCAGTAGGTGATAAGGCTCAAGAATTGAGGATTCAGTTGTGCTCTTGAAAGAAGATTTTCTTTGTTTTGCCTTTTGACATGAATCACAAAGGCCATCAGGAGCAAATACTGATTTTGGAAGTCCTCTCACAAGATCTTTCTTTACTAGCTCATTTATGTTGTTGAAATTTAAATGAGAGAGTCTTTTATGCCAATTCCAGCTTTCTTCAATTGATGCTCTACTCAACAGACATATTGCAGAACCATCAGAACTTGTTGAAAGTCCGGCTTCATAAATGTTACCATGCATGTAACCTTTAGAACCACATTGACTGTAGAATTGCTTACAACTTCACAGTTTTCTTCAAAGAAATCCACATGATAACCTCTGTCACAGATTTGACTCACACTTAGCAGATTGTGTTTAAGTCCTGAGACAAGAGCTACTATTTCAATGATGACATTCCCAAGATTGATATTGCCATATCCCAGAGTTTTTCCCATGTTGCCATCTTCATAAGAAACTCCTGGGCTAGCTTTCTCCACAAAGTCTGATAGCAGGGCTTTATTTCCAGTCATATGTCCTGAACATCCACTGTCCAAAACTAAGATGTTTTTTCTTGTTGCCCTACAATCACAAAGACCATTAATGGTTAGTTTTAAAGACCCATACTTTCTTGGATCCTTTGGCCTTTTTAAGTTTGTTAGCATTTGCAGCGGATTTAATTTCAGAGTTTATGCTAACATGTTGTTTATCAGAACTTATATCAGACTTTGTATCAGACTTTACACTAGAAGGAATTAAAGTAACTTTCTTCAAAGAAGGTTTTATTTGATAATAATCATAGTACAAACTATGATATTCCTTATAAGTATAAATAGAATGCCATATACCACCATAATGAAAACAAGGATTTTGTAGCTTAAACCTAACAGACTGACTCTTAACTCCTGATCTAGGAGGTAAATAGTTTATATTCTTATTCTTCCTGCAAAAAGAAGCAAGATGATTAGTGTTTCCACAGTTATAGCATTTCTTTCTAGAAGCATTAGGAATAGGCATATAATTATTTCTTTTATTCAAACCTTTCTTTCCATTCCTATTTTTCCTAGCTTCCTTTACCTTATTGACATTCCTAATCTCTTTCAGCTTATGCTTAAGCTGCTTCTTCATCATTGAGCCTATGTTTACTTCAGCTGGTTTATCCTGTTTCAGTTTGTCAGAAGTTGACTTTTCCTTAACTTCTGTCACAGACTCTTTCATCTTTTCAGAATCAGACTTTACAGTTTTTGCTATAAACTTAACAGGATTTATCTTTGGCTTAGCTGTCTGTTTAACAACTATTGGCTCAATTTGTTTAGTTCCTTTTTCACTTTTATCATCTCCATAACCTAGGCCCTCTTTCCAGTTTCCACTACTTAATAATTCTGAGTTGATCTGCCAGAGTTAGTCCAAGTTCTGATAATCTCTCTTTCTTTTTCTAAGTCAGCTTTTAGAGATTCATTCAATTTTAACACTTCATCTCTAACATATAAAGCATCATCTTTTTCTTTCTTAGTTTGATGAAGAACAACTAACTCCTTTTCTAAACAATCATTTCTCTTTTTATAAGCAGAATTTTCAGATGTTAATCTTTCACATGTTAAAATCTGATCTCTATAACTAAAAAATATGGTTTTAAGATATAATCTCAACTCAGTAATATCATCAGTATGAAAAGCATAAGTTATTTGAGGTACATTCAATTCAGCAGTTTCAGGGCTGCTATCAGCATTTGCCATCAAGGCATAGTTCACCTCATATTCAGAATCTGAAGTGTCTGTCCAGCTTTTCTTCTTTGTGACAAGTGTCCTTAGCCTTTGTCACTTTTTCCTTTCTTGCAGTTAGGAGATATGTGACCTCTTTCACCACAATTGTAGCATTTGATATTTGAGTTGTCTCCTCTGTCAGACTTTCCTCCCTTTCCTTCAGACTTCTGAACCCTTTCTTATCAGAACTTACACCTTTCCTGAAAAACTTATTTCCCTTTCTGAATTTCCTGTAAGCTATCTTTGTGATATTCTTCACCATAAGAGCACGCAATTTCATCATCTCTTCATCAGCATCCATTTCAGATAAGCTTTTAGTTTCTGAATCATCATCATCAGAATATGATGACTCTGAATCAGACTTTATGATGAGAGCCTTTCCTTTGCCCCTCTTTGAGGCAACAACTATAGGAGATTCATCCTCATCCTTAAGAGCACTTGTCCTTGACTTTCTTCCATGCCTCTTGCTCCTTTGATCCATCAAAAGTTCATAAGTCTTGAGCATACCATAAATATCATCAAGAGTAGTTTTAGTAAGGTCATAGTTGTCTCTTATAGTAGTAGACTTCAAATCCTAATTTTCAGGAAGGGCTAAAAGAAATTTTAGATTTGAATCTTCAAGATCATATTCCTTGTCCACCAGCGACAGATCATTCAAGAGTTTGACAAACCTGTCATATAAGTCAGTTAATGACTCATCAGCTTTTGAGTCAAAGGGCTCATACTCTTGAGTGAGTATAGTCC
Source organism: Apium graveolens (assembly GCF_009905375.1). Classification (NCBI taxonomy): domain Eukaryota; kingdom Viridiplantae; phylum Streptophyta; class Magnoliopsida; order Apiales; family Apiaceae; genus Apium; species Apium graveolens. Next base: position 296,251,480 of record NC_133652.1, on the reverse strand, counting down.
TCCTGTTCTTCTTGATTGCATCAGTTCCCTGACATCTTGTCTCCAGAGCCTTCCCATATCTCCTTTGCAGTCTTGCAATATATTACCTTGTTTGACATGACATTATCAATGGCACTATGCAGCAAATGCCTTACCTTTGCATCCTTGGCAATAGATGAGATGTCTTCAGCTGTCACCTTTCTCCTTGGCACTATGCAGCAAATGCCTCACCTTTATCCTTTGGTATGGTCTTTGCTGGTTGATCAACAACTACAACAGAGAGCTTGGTAGGCTTATGTGGTCCTTTATTAATTCTGTCAAGGTATTCTGGATCTGTAGCTTCCTGAAACATAGACATCTTCACTTTCCATATGGGATACTCAGAAGGTCTCAGTATGGGAACCCTAATAGTCTCATATCGACTGTGGGTTTGAGTCTTTTGAGTTTCTTCAGTTTTGGTGGGCTTGGTTGGAGTTTGTGCTTCTTCAGACATGATTGTTTGGATCTTTACTGTATGTGTTAACAGAAAAGCTCCGATACCACTTGTTAGGTCACACAATACTGTAGAAGGGGGTTGAATACAGTATTTATATAATCAAATTGATTTTAAAGACAAGTAACAGTAAACAGATATATTCAATAAGATAAACTCTGTTATGATGGAACTGTTCTCTCTCAGTGATGAACAAACTATCATTTAGAGCTGCTAGGTTACAATGTATAATATTCTTGATAATGATAACACATATAGTGTAAACTCAAAGTCTGTGTTTATATAGTACACAGTTACAAGATAACTTCTAATTGATATGGAATACAATTATATCTCCTAAAATATATAAATCAGATATCTTCTACAACTCTTCCGGTCTTCTACCTATTTCCATGTATATCTTCTTTTATTTAAGTCTCGATTTTCTACTGTAAATCAGCTTCCTTCCTTAACTGTCAGTCCTCCCGCACTTAAGTTTCGATATGACCTTAAGTTCTGATATTAAGTTCTGACTTCCAGTAAGTCCTGATATGTCCTGTTTGTTAAGATCTAAAAACTAAACATGAAATATATTAGACATGACATCTCAAATATATCTAACAGTTCGGACAAGTTATTATTCAGGAATTAGAGCAACCATTTTTACTTAGAATTAATTTTTTAAGTAAAAAGCCTAACCACCAATCCGGACATAATTATTAGTCAAGAAGAGAACAACAATGTTTACTTAGAAAAACCTTTCTAAGTTAAATAAACAACCACTAGTCCGAACTAGATATGAGCCCAGGACTAGAGCAAACTACAATTTAGAAAAAGAATTTTTTAAGGCAAAAATAAACTAGAATAGAAAAGTAGAATAACAACAATAAAAGATTCAAAACTCAACTGGACTAAAAGTCAGCCCGGGGCAAAGTACGAGAATTACAACAACAAAGCATTAAAAGTCTTATAGCAACATCAAATTACAATTCAGAAGAAATTAAGACTCCAGAGCATTGGGAGGAAGGAAACTAGGGCAAGGACCATCGAAGGGTTCCGGATCACCAAGTCAAGCCTCAATGTTCTGCTTGGACTTAATGAATTTTTCAACAAAACTGTCCCAATTCGCCTCCGGGTCAGTTTTGATATGTCTCTCAGCAATAACCCAGCAGCGACTAATCTCCGGAGCACCGAAATTCGCAATCGCCCTGTCATACTCTTCAAACTTCTTAAACTCTTCAATGACCTCAGACTCCGGCCTCACAGTGGAAAGTTGCTTTCGGAGTTCAACTAAGTCAGACATTAAATCCACATCCTCCTTCTCAGCATTTTCAGCCCAGGTCATGACATCATTAAGATGCTTATTTAGTCCGGGCAAGGAAGTATCTTTGACAATAATTTGATCCCTCAAATTACTGATCTCGACATCCTTATCAGTAATAGCAGTCCGGGCATCCTTAAGCTCATTATAGGCCAGAGAAGCAGATCCGGCCATATAGTCAACAAGCTGCAGAAAATAGAGGTACTTAGAAAATTAATCTAAGGAAAAGGAATAGAAGAAAAACAAGAACATAAAAGCAATGTACCTGACCCCAGATCCGGGAGCATTCCTTCATAGTTGCGTCGAATTCGGCCACGTTCATCTTCTTCCAATCAGCCTCCGAAGGAATCCCGGCCATGAAACGGGAAACCTTAACTTCAAGCTCCGGACTACGCGCATCCGGACTCTCAGCATCCAAGCCTTTTCCCTTATCGGCGCCATCCCAGCACCAACATCAAAATTCTGAGCCCGGGGAGGCTTCGTCCCAGAGTTTCAGAGCCTTTTCTTCTTCCGGGAACCCTCAACCTCTGGAACCTCTCCAAGAGGGTCCAACTCCTCCAAATTGGCAAACTCATCACCCATCTCCACCTCAACATTCTGCTTCGGAGCAGTCTCATTCACGTCAGCCTCGGGCTTCAAAATAGCATTACTCTGTGACCCTTCATCCACATAGGCGTTGGATCCGGACCCACCAACAGCAGCTTTCTTCGGCAACTTGAAAGCCTTGCCCGAGCCCTTCAGGGCATCACTATATACCGAAGAAGACATATCCGGATTATAGTGTGATAAGCCTGCCAGAAAACAAAACAAAAAACACAAGTCAAAACTACAAAGAACAATAATAAAAGAAAGCAGATAAGCAGTCCAGACACAAAAGCAGATATGCAGTCCGGACACAAAAACAGATAACTTACACCCTATCCTATGCATAGTTATGTGCATCATAAAAGTATCTTGGATCATCTAAAAATCCAAACATTCACGAAAAGTAAAAACCATCCGGATGGCATCCCCCTAGAGAACATCCCTTACGGAACCGAGTCTGGACTCCCTCAGCAGCAATATGGGAAAGGTAATGCAAGTCCAGACCCCTCAGCATAATCAACTCCCCGTTCCAGTGCTTCAATGAGGACTGCTGAATAACAGGCCTGTAGGAACTACCATAACCACACCCCGGAGCCCAGGAAGCGAAGCTCATGCAAAGGCATCTGGCTAGACCTGGACTAGGCTGAAGATATGATGCCATAACTTGAAAGTGGGCTGAACTTTGAACTAGTTGCAGGAAGCAATAAACCAGGTCATCCATTTGATCTCATTCAGAGTTATCTACATGGGAGACAGCTTGTATTCATACTTGCAGAGATGCTTCAAAAAGAGGTGCCAGTACGGATTCCATCCGAAGCGAAGATGCTCCAGCCACACTGGAACGAATCCATCAGCAGGTTTGTGATAAATCCGCTCATCTCGCTCCGGCCACCTCCACTCAATCCGGGAGTCCAACTAAAAAGCAGCCCGAACTGATGAATCATGCACCGCGTGATCTAAGGCAGCATACTTATCCTTCAGCTCATAATGCTCCTTGGCAACAATACTCCCGACGAACTTTCGATCAAAATCTTCCTTAATGTAAGTCCCCGGACCCGCATTAGGCTGCCTCGTATACCCCGACCTAATACTTCTATAATAGAAGTTCTTTTCTATTTCATCACTCTTGGTGATGAAATAACCCGGGTTGTCAACCCATAAGCCTTCCAGAGTATAAGGCACCTTTCTATAGGAAATCCTAGCTACAGACAGCTTAGTTATAGCTTCAGAATCAGAGGTCGACACTTTCTTCCCCATTTCAATCCGCTCAGAATCACCAAAAGACTCTAAATCTGAACCGGAAGGCCCCCGATAGCTAGTAATGTAGGCCTTTATACGAGCTTTAGTCCGAACCGTAAACCTAAAACAAGTGATAAAGGTTAGTCTAAATCCCTACAGTTTATATATCTTGAAAGCTACATGGTCTGGACTACCCTATGTTTAGTTTTATTTAAAGTCAAAAGTAAACAGTCCGGAAACCTGAAGCTCAAAAAGCAAAAACAAAAACAAAAAACAGCATAACTACTCTGGACTACAAAACCCTAGAACTAGCCTATTACTCCGGACCCAAGTCACAATAACACAAAAACAACACAAACCAAAAACAAAATTATCAGTCCAGACAAAGCAACCAAGTCCGGACTCAGCCAAAAAACCCTAATTCCAGAAACACAATTAACCAAAATCAAAACACCAAATAATGCACAAAAACTTATACATACATACACACGAACACATATAAACCCATGAACACAAGAAACAATGCGCAACAAACAAAAGATATAAACCAAAACAACTAAAACAACATAATCGAGAAACAGATAAAAAGCAAAAAGAAAGAGAAGAAAAGGAGAAAACTTACAAGCGTAGAGATTACGGAGAGATTGGAAACACCGGGCAGCGGCGGCACAATGGCGAAAGATCCCGACAAAAAAGCTTTAGAGAGAAGTGAAAAAATTGAGAAGAGAAACTGAGAGAAGGAGAAAGAAGAAAATAGGGCCTCCTTTTATAGGCATGGTGAAAACTGAAAGGACACACCACGTGGCACCATCTTGGCCGGCCATCGCACACGGTTATTAATGAAGAGTCATTATTACAGCACGTCTTTTGAAAAAAGATAGCTACAATAATTCAAATCATTGGGGGGAAAATACCCACAACCATTTCAACTTCCAGGTCCGGACTACTTACCTCATATTAATCCAGACTAGGGGAGCAAGAAAAGCTCAAATCCTTCTAAAGACAACCAACTTTAGTCCTGATTGGCCGAACTCAACGCAATCTTAACTGGGGGCAAGAAAAGCTCAAATTCTTCTAAAGACAGCCAGCTTTAGTCCTGATTAGCTGAACTCAAGGCAATCTGGACTGGGGGCAAGAAAAGCTCAAATTCTTCTAAAGATAACCAACTTTAGTCCTGATTGGCCGAACTCAATGCAATCCGGACTAGGGGCAAGAAAAGCTCAAATTCTTCTAAAGACAACCATCTTTAGTCCTGATTGGCTGTACACAAGGCAACCCGGACTGGGGGGCAAGAAACGCTCAAATTCTTCTAAAGACAACCAGCTTTAGTCTTGATTGGCTAAACTCAAAGCAATTCGAACTGGGGCAAGAAAAACTCAAATTCTACTAAAGACAACCAACTTTAATCCTGATTGGCCGAACTCAACGCAATCCGGAATGGGGGGAAGAAAAGCTCAAAATCTTCTAAGGACAACAAACCTTAGTCCTGATTGGAAGAACTCAACGCAATCCGGACTGGAGACAAGAAAAGCTCAAATTATTCTAAAGACAACAAACCTTAGTCCTGATTGGCCGAACTCAAGCCAATCTGGAATGCGGGCAAGAAAAGCTCAAATCCTTCTAAAGACAAACCTTAGTCCTGATTGGACGAATTCATCGCAATCCGAACTGGGGGATAGAAAAGCTTAACTCCTTCTAAAGACAACAATCAAAAGCTCATGTTCTTCAAACAAGCCCAAATTCACTCCCCCATCCAGAAAATCTGCATAAGGGAGTGGGGGCACATGATAGTACATATAGCTCCTGCAAGGCTTAGTCCCAGGCTCCTAACTCCATACAGCTCCTAGAAGGGCTAGCCTTGGACTCCCGACTCAGTCTAGTCCCGCGCACTACCAATCCTGACTGGCCCAGTCCCGCAAGCTCAACCTTGAGAAATCCCAACACGTGAGACACTGGCCCAAACACATGATGGGGATAACTGTCACACATCAATCATGGGAATAATCAGGGCACGTGTCAGAAGATCCTCAGAACATTCCTCGGCCAGTCCCACACTGACACGTGTAAAGCATCCACTCCAACCAGGTGTCCTCCGCTCCCAGAACCAATGGCTACGATTTAAAGGTACCAACCCCAAAACCCTATCCTTGGGCTATAAATAGCTCAAGAAGGTAAGGTTTTGGGGTTAATCACTCTCTCACACTCATATATACACACAACAACCCTTCATTCATATATATCTTCATCTTCCCCAAAAGGGAGTTCTTACTCTAATACCAGAGGCGCCGCGGGACCAAAACCCCCCTTTCCGGTGTTGTTTTGTAAGAACCCCACCATAGTTACACCTCCACAGCGGCGGAGGATCTAGGCAAGGCGTCGAAGGAGCGGCCCCGCCACCAGGAGTTATCAAGAAGGTCAATTTTTGAGTGTAAAATAATGCACCTAAACTTTGATGGGATAATAGGGAATTGATGAGTTTTGAGAAACACATGTGATGAGAAATTACGGCCTTTCTTTCGAGTAAGACACCAAACCATCTGGAGAAAAACATACAAATTAATATACACCAGTAACTAGGGGTGTACGCGGTTCGGATCAGATCGGTTTTGGGGTAAAAGTCGAATCAAACCGCGAAGAGTGGTTTTAGAAAATTATCATCCGCACCCGCATTTGCGGTTGCGGTTAACCGCGTCAATTGCGGTTGCGAATTTGCGGTTATTTCAGAATATTATTAAATTCAAGTTTAAGTTACGTTATAAATTTGCATTCAAAAATAAAATACAAACTAATGCTCCGTGTGGAGCAAGGATATTAAAAACATAAAAAAATATGGAGGCGAGAGAAATACAAGAAGAAAATGATGAAAAAAATTACATGTTGCTTACATTTTCCATTTGTTTGGTTATATATATTATAATGATTGTGAATCTTATGAACGAAGTCCTAACATTAACCTAAGATTAGTTGATAAATGTGTATACTTATTAATTATATGATATCAACTATATTTTTGGAAATATAATTTAATATAAATATATGTTGTGATTTGCGGTTGTGGTTATGATTTTCAAGAATTTAAAACTGCATCCTAACCGCGAATGAGCGGTTTTTAAAATTTAAATCCACAACCAACCCGTGTTTCATGATTATCCACAAAATACGGTTCGGTTGCAAGCGGTTGAGCGATTGGATATTCGATGTAGTTGAGTGGTTGGTCTGTAACGAAGGATACTATCATTCGAGTCATATATTTAGGGCCCCATCCCGTGATTCGACGATCATACTATACATCATGTAACTTCTTATATATTTATTTATAAAAAATTACGTGGCCCTTGAAATGTCTAACAAATTTAAATAAGCGTCTTTCTTCTAAGTAAGACGGCAAGTCATGCTAAAGTAAAAACATACAAAGTAAGATACACCGGAAATGAAGGACGATGACATTCGATACATGTTGAATATCTAACATATATATACGATATGAACAATTTTGAATATTTTTTTGTCGATTTAGGAAAGGAAATATGGAAGCCTGTGGGAACTTGAATTTTTTGTGCAATTGCTATTGTTAGTACGACTCGGGTAATAATTCAGTTGATTTGAGTTCGAGTTCACTAGCAAAATTAGTCAGGTCAATCATAAATCTCAGTTATGTTCCACTTTGATATTTTAAATCATATCATGACTATAAATCTTATAAGATATTATCAATGTGAATAATTTTAAATTAATAAATAAAATTCATCTAATGAATAAACGGGAGCTTGATTTAAATTTTCTTAAAAATTATGTTGAATCGGATAACAAGTGATTTTAAACTTAAAACACATGTTACGAGGCCAACATAAATTTCAGAACTAACACGAAAAAAATGACAAAAAAATTCTATTACAAAATTTTATCACTACACACAAAACTGGTTATTCCCATTGGCGAATTTCGGAGGAATGAAGCATATTTTTGACGAAAATTGATCGAATAAAACTAAATTCTGATAAAAATCATTCATTTAAGTATATTATTTTCAACATAATATTAATGGTCACAAATGAGATAATTAATGGCTATACATAAGGCTAATAATATGATGAAATGAATATAAGTGTTAAAATATAATATAAGATTCAGACAAGGAGACAAATGTTTGAATAGAATATAAGATTTAAGTCATACGAAAAAAAAGTAAGGCTAAAATCAACTGAATAAATTCGACCGGATTAAATTTGATTGGATTCAGTTGAAATAATAGTTAGCCGTAGTTTTTGACTAGGGACGGCTAATAAATTTCACCGATTTTTTTGTACAATTGAATTTAACTTACTAAATTTGACCTGTTTTTTTGTACAGTTGAATTTAACCCCGCCATAAAGTGGAGGGAATATTCCTATCAACAAATTAGTTGTTGTACCTAAATTCAACTAGTATCGGTCAAATTAAGCCTTTTGAAAATGACGGGCTATTTTTCCCTTCTTCATGTTTGAAAATGCTGAAATGAGAAAAAATATTTGAAAACATAGAAAAAAAATTAAAGTTAAAATAATATTGAATATTATAAAAATAGAAATGTTATTTTAAAAGGTAAAAATTTATCACATGTATAAATAGTTTTGGTAACAAACAAAATATGCTTGATGAAAGAATTTTGATTTTTTTGTAATTTATAATTCTATAAAATTAAATATTTATTTAATTAATTTAAAAAAATACAAAAAAATTACATAAGTTCCTCATCTACATACTTCTAATTCATTGTAATTTTTTTTTTAAAAAAATTAAGCTAATAATAAGGTTTTTGAAAAGTAAGTATGTATGCGTAGTTATTATGGTTGGATATAGAGTTTAGGTATTGTGAATTTATAGTTTAGGATATGAGTTAGTGTTAAAATTTATAGTTTTTTTAATATTTTTTGGAAGTTATCCTTCAGTAAGGATGTAAAAATTGTCAGAGAAAAGAGAGTAGGGAAAAAATAACTAATTCAAATATTAAAATTTTAATTATTCTAAAAATAATTGAACTTAGGAGTTGTGATCCTAACTCTAGAATGTTCCTTCTATTTAGAATAAATATTGAACGATATAACCGTATGGATGTTAAAATGGTTAAAAGAAAATGTTAAATGCAAAATAGTTAACATGAGGAGTTAGTATGGATAACTACATAATTTAGGGGTTATGGATGTAAGGTTTAGGGTATGGATTAAGTTTAGAATTTGTAATTTTTTTAAAGTAATCCAATCGTACGGACGTGAAAATTGTCAAAAATAAAGAGTGTACAAAAAAATCAAATAAGTTTAAACTTTAAATCTTAATTATTTTAACAAAATCGAATTTAAGGGGTTGAAATCATAACCTTGGAATGTTTTGATTATTTGAATAAATATTGAACGATCCAACTGGATGGATGTTGAAATAGTTAAAAAAAATGTTAAATGTGAAATAGTTAACATAACTAGTTTTTAGTGGTTAGCTACATAGTTTGGGGGTTATGGATTTTAGATTTATGGTAACGATTAGGCTTAGAGTTTATAATTTTTTAAAGTAATCTAACTGTACAAATATAAAAGTTATCAAAAATAAAAGTGTTTGTTGGTGAGAGTGCGTAACTGTATGAACAGTTATGTGATAACTCAAAACAAGAACAACACTAAAACATGACAGGTTAATAATTTTACGACTACACAAGAAACCAGAAGAAATGAAGACTAGGCAAATACAAAGAATTAAAAGATTATAAGAAGGATTGAAGTCTGTTTATAGGTAACTGAAAGAAGTTTATTAATATGTTCATGCCTCAGTGAAGAATAATGGTTAAAGACTTTCAGGGTTTCAGAAATGTTGAAGATTCAGTGTATAAGTGCTACCTGAAGATTTCAGTATATTGGCATTGATTGAAGATAGACAGTGTTCGAAGTATAGGAATCTGAAGAATTGAAGATAGGGTATAGACAGAGGTTAAAGAAGACAGCTGCAGTCTTGAAGTTATACTCATTGACAGGAGTTCACTTATATGTTCAAACGTCAGTAAAGAACAGTGAATGAAGTATTCAAGATTGTAGTAGAAATGAAGACGTTATCTAAAGTACCAGAAAGGATTCCATTAAAAGTATATTTGTTTATTCACAGTCAGTGTTCGAAGCGATAAAGTTGTTGGAAGCTTAACAATGTAATCAAGGCTATAATACGAAGACCTGAATTGAAGTTAGTCATCTGTAAACCAGACCAGTTGAACTAGGCATCAACAGCTCGTGAAAGGAATCTGGGTATTATTTATAGAAGAATTGCCAAGTTGAGGAACGTACTTGGATTAAACGTTTATCTGTTAAAGTACGAGAAGAGGTGCCCATGGTATACAGCTAAACAGCTCGAGAGATTGACCAAGTTCAAAGTTTAACTGTTAACTTAAATAAATTTATTTAATGGACTTTAATATAATTTATTTAATAAACTCAAAATGATATATTTTATAAACTTTAAATAAGTTGGTTTTATAAATCTAAATTAGTTTATTTATATAAGTTATATTTAAGTTTATTTTATAAATTAATTTAGTTACAATTTAAACTTAAATAAAAACAAAAGAAAAAAAGGAAAATAAAAGAAAAGAAAAACAAAAAAAAATACAAAAAAAGGAAATGGAAATGGAAACATGATGTGAATGTTGTTAAGTGTATATACTAGTCGCAGGTTATAATTTCATTCAAAAGAAATTAAGTACATGTACTAGTAAAAGCTGTGGTCGCAAGTTAGTTTATCCTAAAATAAAAACCAAGGCAAATAATACACCCCCTGTGGTCGCATGTTAGATTTGAGTAAAAAGAAACTAAGGAAAAACTTTCCCATGTGGTCGCAAGTTAGAGTTCTGTGCAAATAAAACTAAGTGCCATTTCCCCTCTGGTCGCAAGCTACAAGAAGTGTATTTGGTCACAAGTTACTCCACAGCCACAATATTATTGTACAATCAATTAATTTATGTGTTTCATTTTTAGCCACATAAATGTATTGATATAAAGACTACACTTAGCAGCACATCATTTCAACAATTGGAATTGTTTTGTTCATCATCTTCTCTCCATGAGAGCTGGTGAAAACAAGCAGTAAAGAAAATACAGATAAGCTCAGGCAAATTGTGTATCCATTTAACTTCTCACCGGAGAAACGTTATAATGCCCGGTTTAACTCTTCTATATTCTTAGGGGCATTATAATCGTAATTCGGTAATTAAATCCTTAGACAAACAAAAGCTAGATCATTGTATAGGATTTAATTTGTTGATCTTTTTGGAAGCTAGGAACTTTGTTGTTCTTAGATTGTAGCCAATTAATTTATTTATTAGAGTGTAGCAACACCCATCGCAGATTTATATATAAATATATACTTCCCCGAATATCTTGTGTTCCTCATTTTATTGTTCCAAACATTATTCACCTCAAGAACACGGAACCACTAACCGGACCCTAAATTTTATATCCGCAAAAGATTCGAAAGAAATTTTTAATTTAGTGAGTATCATATTCAAACCCCCTTTCTAGATACTTCGGGACTTAACAATTGCTATCAGAGCTGATTGATTGATACAAAAATCAGGATCCTTACATGAATTTATTTTATTAATTTTTCATTTACATAAATTTATTTTGTAAATTTGATTTAGAAAATTTAATTTATAAATTTAATTTAAAAAAGTTTATTGTATGAACTTAATTTAAATAAATTTATTTTATAAATTTAACTAAATTAATTTACTACTTACATTTTAGTAAATAAAAGTTTTTAATTTAATTCTTTTTCGGTTGATTATTCAGGCTGCCAGTTTCTTGCTTTTCTAGCTGCCATTTTCTTAGTCATTTAGGTGCCATTTCAAGATAATTAAGTTTGGTTATTCATTTTTGGCACCTTATTTCTTTGTGTGTGTACATATCCCTATTGCCTTCCAGAATACTCTGAATTCACTGTCACCTTGCTTGTGTGCCACGCGCGGGAAAGGAAACAAGTAGGGCAACAAGTGATAGTCACGCGCAAAAAACAAGGTTACACAGCTAGTTATTGAATATGGTAGACTAGTACTACACGCGCGGGTAAGAATTGACAATAGGAGCTTCCTTGGTGATATGAGTCGAAAGTTAGTTTTTTTTTTGTTTTCTAAGTTGTAACTTGCGACATAAGTGTGCAGACATGAAAGAAGTAGGTCGCAAGTTAGGTTTTCCGTAATATGCTAAGGCATGTAACTTGCGACAAGATGCAAGCCAAAGCCTCCTGTATATCAAAGTAAAGGAGTCCAAAGTGAAATAAGGGGTCGCAAGTTACCACTTAAGAATTTCTGTAACCCCAAATTTTTATTTATTTTTTCAGAAAATTTAAGATTCTTAAATTTAATTTTTTTCTTAGATAATAATTTACGTTTTATTTAACTTTTAAGAAAATTCAAAATTCTTGAAAATTAGATTTTAGGTAAATATTTATTTTTGATTAATTTATTTTCTAAGAAATTTAAAAAAATCGGAAGTTTAAATTTCTCTTAAATATTAAATTAAGGATTCTCAAAGGATTGGCAGACTCAAGATTCCTCCGGGCTTTAAAGATGATTTTAATATTTCGAAGAAAATCTTATTCCAATGAAGCTGATTGCAAGACCTACAGAAGAAAATTGTTGAATTTCCTCAAAGGATTAATCCATAGGATACCACTCCCTTTTCAGATGCTGGAAAGGAAAGAAGTTTCTACGTATACAGTTTTTCTCGAAGACTTTAAAGACAACTCTAATGATTCCAGATTATACAGTCACATAATGGTTTGTACGAATGCTACATTTATCCGGGAATCATAGAGATCATAAAAGAAGGAATCAAGGAGGTTAGAGAGAATAGTGGGGACATACAAATATCTCAGTCACAGACATTAAAGTTGGAACTTCAGCACAGAATGTAAGAGTTAATGGTAGTTGAATCAGAGGAAGCTCAGGTTGATGTAACTGACTTGTACACTTTAAGAATATTTGAGGGACCGGACGTCAGGGCAATGTTTCATATGTCAGGGAAGTTTAGTCGCATCAGATTCACGTGGAATAAAAAATCTATATCCAAGGATCAAACCTATCTATTCTGAAGCAGAGACTCTTAAAGATTTAGTTCAAGAGGTGGTTACAAGATTGAGATTGGGATAGAAATAAAATTCAATAGTTATAGTTCAGACAAGATATATGTAATAAATAATTATCAGGGGTTTTGCTACAACAGAATAAGAAGCTTGACAAACAAGGGTGGGTAGGGATTCAGTTGAAGAGTTGTGACCAAGGTGGAATGTAGTCTTAGGGAAGGCAGCTAGTCAAAACTTATAGTGCATCGGGAAAGAGTTGGGATGGATGAGATGACGAGAAGGAAGATCATAAATATCTTGCTTTCATAGAAATCTCTGAAGATGAGATCCAACTCATATATCTCATGTTTCAATTTCTTGAACCACTGCAATATTTTGCTCTCAATAGTCAATGCATGATAAGATCTTAGTGTATAAATGTTTAACACTCACATAAGCATGACAGTATCATATATAGATAATGTTGAACTAGTTCACTAGAATATTTTTTTTGGCAACTAGTAATGATGTTTAACTTGTGCAAGTTACTTTCGATGATCTTAAATATGTGTTTGAATATTTGTTGAATATGATTTATTGCTTTAGTGAGATATATGTTTTCCATCATATAAGACCTTTGTTTATGCTTACTCTCTGTATCCTATTACAATGTGATTTATTCATTTAATTTGAATTGTTTGTTAAGATGTATTAGTTTAAAAATCGATTAAGAGAGCAAGATAAGATTCATCAACACGATTGGAATAGATAGAATTGGTGATTTATTTGTTAATTCTTCTTGTTCCATATCTTGCATGTCTTGCTTAATTCTCATGTGTGATATTTCTAAATGAATGCCATGTACTCCTATTTCAATGCTTGCTTATTTTTATGCCATGAATGCATCCCTTAGTACTTGCATTAATTATAGAAAAGCATATTTAGGATTTCAATAGGGCAAAAACTGCTAGTCCTCCTTATGTAAGGTTGGTACCATTTTTCCCCTAGCATAGAGACAAATTTTTCAAGGGTATTAATATGGAGAAAATGGTCAGTCGAAGATAAGAATTAGCATGATAAGGTTCCAGCTGTTGTTATCCCTGTTTTATAGTAAAATCTCTAATCCATTTGTGAGTGCAGGACATAACAGATTAATTGATTCATATGAATTCTTGGTAATTCATACTCAAAGCATATGATCAAAGAAAGGGCCTCGTAATCAAATATGATCAATAAAAGCTATTTCGTCAATAATCTTTGGAGATAACGGCAAAGGTTTTTGTCACGGGACAAGCTATACAGAAAAAGGGATGTCATCATGGATTCAACAATTTCTATCACTGATAATAGTTGAAGCATCTTTCTTGCTGGAGAATCAAGACACAAATCCTCTAATCAGACGGTTTTGCATCAAATGAAGGATTAGGCTTTGTTTGGGAATGTTGTTAAAAACTGTTGTGCTGTGAGAAAAAGTGTTGGTAAAAAAGTGTTGTTAAAAAAATTAGATGATTGTTTGGTAATTTTTTTAATTCATGCATATTTGAGATATAATATATTAAAATAATATTTTTGAAAAGGTCTGATGGTAAAACTCATAGTTACTTACTGCAAAAGCTGAAAACAGCTTTTTTCGAAGGCATGGGGGCATGCTTTTGCTAACAGCAGCTTTTAAACCAAACGCGCTTTTTCAGACAGCAGCTTTTAGAATTTACCAAACACCTTTCTGACAGATTTTTAGCAAAAAGCTGTTGTAGCTGTCTGAAACAACAATACTAAGCGGAACCTTAGTGTCCATCTAAAGCAGGAAGGTTGATAAGCTTGCTATGCTTAAGAGTTAGGAAATCATATGCTCGTGACTAGACAGGAATATCAAGAAAGGTGAAGTCAATGGTTTCTACTGTAAAGCTTCATCTGATAAAAGTTTAGGTATGGCATTAGAAGATCTCTCCCTTGAACATCAACTCAAGGAACTCTTTTGTGAAAATGGGTTAGTGAGAGGACTGCCTCATTTGGAATTCAGAAGGATGAAGAATGTGAGGCATGTCAGGAAGAGAAGTCAAAGACAACATCATATCAAGGTAAAGATATACCTTAGTAATGATTGATGGCTACTTTTAACACAAATTATTGTTCGTGCATTCTCAAGACAAGACATCACAGATGGTGATTGATCATACAAAGAAGATCAAGCTGGGAGCAACTGTAAAAGAAATGATCTTGTGGTCAGATAATGGGACTGAATTGAAGAAGCATCTATGATTAATATCTGTAACATCAAGAATATTATGAGACATATTTAGCACTGGGAGCTCTGTGTCAAGATAGAGTGTTATAAGGGAAGAACCGGAACTTGATTAAAGCAACGAGGACAATGTCAAGCTAATCAAGACTTTCTAAATACCAAAGGGTTGGAGCAGTCAATACAGTTTGCTACAAGGAAGATCAGGCCTTGATTGGGATGTATGCATGAAGACCACTAATGAGTTAATGGCCAACAGAAGCAAACACTGGATAACTAGAGAGTGTTTGGAGAGAATGTTCTACAAAAGCAAATAATGATATGTTTTTAGTTGTTTGAAGATCTTGGCATTTGCATCTAAAACTTGTAAGGCTATTCTTCATGGCTACTCAGTGAAATCTACAACTTACAGGGCATTTGTGGTTGATAAATAGAAGATGATTGAAATTTTAAATGCATAATTCAATAACTTCGTGCTCCAAGCTGTTATAGGAGAAATTAATGGTATTGATGATTCATATTCAAGCAGTGGAATGGCAGTGTATAACACAACTCATTATTTCAATAAAGCTAGTCAGCAAGGGTAAGGATTTTCAAGAAATCCCAGCAATAGTTTAGGGGGAGCAAAAAGATGGATCAACTAGTCAGACACAACACCACATTGAAAATCAGAGGACACTAGAAAACATATCTGTTGAGATAAAGGGTTTGATGTCAATATTATTCCCAGAGTCTAGTTCTAAAGTGATCCAGATGGTGGAGCAATGATCAGCAGAGCTATTGAGTAAGAATGCTTATTTCTCTAGTTTTCTAGCTGAAGAAGAAACTGAGAAAGTTACAGAAGCTCTGATAGAACCGGATTGATTAGGTGATTGTAAAGCAAGATGAACTCAATCAGTCAGCAAGCAGATTGTAGGGAAGCTGGTATCCAAACCAAATGACAATTTTGTAATTGGTACAAGGATAACCAGAAGTCAAAACTACATGACAATGACCTTGTTACGAGGGACAAAGCCAAACTGGATGCTTGGTTATTATCAGGAAGCAGTATCTAACAAAAAGCACCAGTGATGACACTTGAGGATATTACGACATATCAGGCACCTGATGCACATTCAAACTTGGAATTGGACTCTAGTGAATGTGTAAAAGTGTACTCCTGGTTGGTGAGTCAAAGGAAAGAGTCAATGCACAACAGTTCATGGACTTTGCAGTTGAAGATCTATTGGACTTTGTATATCTCTTCTACACAAGCTCACTTTAGGTTGGTATAAACTAGTATACTACACAAGCAATCGTCAAGGACATGGTATGGCACTCTAACTGAAGTTATAGTTAAATGTGAACTAGTAGAGTCGTCATATTAAAAACTCTCTTATCACTAGGCACGAATATAATATTATACATGTGTAGTGATATAATGATAATGTTATATGTTGGTCTACTAACACAGACTTGTGCAAGATTATTTGCTAAGTAATTACAGAGTAGGTATGGAGGAGCATGTTTGAAAAGTTGATGGCAATACAAGTAAGTTAAGGATCTTTTGAATATGCAAAATTTGGAAAATTATGAACATGCCAAGACTACTTACCAACTGAAACCACTAAAGCTTGATAAATGCAACTCAGGTAAAATGACAAGCTATAAAGGTATGACAAACTCACTCTTTTACTCAAATGCTAATAGACAATATATAATATTCTCAAAGTGCCAAAATGCAAGGTTCTAAGTAGATCCCAGAGAATCCAATCTTATAGCTATTAACAAGATTATTAGATATCTTACGGGACTACCAATTATTGGAGTATAGTACCCTAAAGATAATATGCTAAACATGTTTGGCTATATAGATATAGATTACGCAGGTTGTAAGAAAGGCAGGAGAAGAATCTCTGAAGCTGTCAACTTAAGTGACAGGAGAAGTATCCCCGAAAGCTGTCAACTTCGTGGAATAAGATTGATTTCTTGTCATGATAAGAAACTGAAGGGTTTCAAGCACATAAACTCAACATAAACATTAATTAAAAACATGAAAAACCAGAATTTTTGAAATCCACCGCAGGATCCATGCGAAAAATAGATGTTTAATTCGTAGATTAGATTCTTTACCTTAAGAAGCTTTACAAATTGGTTGAATAATGGAGATCCAAAGATTGTTCAATCACCACGCATCCCGCTCTCGCGATCTACACTCTATCGGTATCCACACGAATGCTTGAACTCAAGGATTGGATGTGTACTAGCACAAACTCATTTCTTCTTGCTCTCTCCATCTTCTCTCTTGGTGGCTATGGTTTTAGTAAAAGTCTTATCTTAAAAATCAGCCACAAGAGATATTATATAGAGAGTAGAAAAATAAATTATAACTCTTAACTAATTAGGAGTTATTATTAATTGGAAATTCCTATTTTTATAATAATTAGGTCAAACTTAATTATTTAACAACTAAATTTCATAATTAATATTAGTAAATTCGAATATCATTATTTATCTAATTAACTAAGTCATACTTAATTAATATTATAAATAATTTGAACTACTTTAATTTAATTTAAATCCAATTTAAATTAAATAATCCTTCAAGTATTCTTTGTGTGTGACCCTATAAGTTATTATTAAATTGGCAACAAATTTTAAATGTAATTTAAAATCGTAAACAGTGAGTGGCATCTAGTAATACATCATTGCTACTCAAGTAATAATAATTAAATCAGTGATAGACTAAAACTTTCGTGAATAATGTACAATGTAATATAACCCCTTTAACCAAATATAATAGATTAAATTAGAGGCATGCAATGTGTCATGCTCATCATATTTTAATCTAAGTTTCCTTGATCAATGAGTAGACTATCATATCAAATCAATATTTGAGTGTGACCATGCATTTCATAGTCTAGCTCACACAAGAGGCCAATAATATCACTCCTAAAATTAACAGTGTTAAATCCTTTCTAAATCATTCATATTTCTCATACGATTCATAATATACCTGAAATACACTTTATCATTACTTGGTCAAAGGTAACTTTTAATGTAATCAAAGTACATTAATTCTCGTATAAAAATATAATGATTTCAAGTCTAAAGACCATTACATCATTATCACAGTGAGAAGTACTTATGACACAACATACATGTAGAATCTCACATTGGGTCTGTCCAGCACCATGTACATTTACATCTGCCTATGTTTTTTTGACTTTAGTATCACTATACCTATGACCAATGAGATATGATCATCAGTCAACAAACACACCAGTCTTAATTGATTATTATTGCCCCTTAGTAATAATACTTGACTAGGGACCTTTAGCAACATTGATATTATTCTCATAATCTTATTTCTAAGTCACATACTTAGAGATATAGAATTCATATCATATTCCAAGGACATTTATTAATCTAACATTTATATCGCAGTAAATTAAGAATTAATAAATTATAAAAGGAATAATTGAGAGAACATAAATATAAATAATCCAAATGTCTTAAACTAAAACATCATAGTGTTGTCTCTAGGGTACAAACACTAACAGAACCAACTTCATATCTAACAACTCTGTGAAACACTCTATGGCAAGGCACCTTCACACCAGGTATCCTTTATTTTGAGAGCATGTCTTTTAGTCAAAGAGTCACTTACAGAAAAACTTATTAAATCATATGTTAAAATTAATCTTTCAAGACTGGTTTGTAAGTATGGGATATCATTCATTGCATATTAGTTGGAAATCCCATCTATAAGGAATTCTTAATATAAGTCACGAGTATTAAATCTTCAATATTTAAAGGACTTGTGAATTTATCAGCAATCCAGTACCTCATACCTAGTGCTGCTATGTTGATTATCATGATTACAATGTCAATAAATATTTGTGATAATTAAGTATTATAACATTAAGTTTGGATGTTATTTTAATTGATTTAAATTATAATGGTACACAATTTCATTCCATAAATCATATATCCTTTTGGTGATTATTCAAGGATAATTATAAATATTTAAGTGCTAGTATCTAACTCATAGATATTTAGTATTTATTTATTTAATATTTATTTTGAGTAGTTTGGATTATGGAAATTGAAACAATTCAATGATTTTATTTGCTCCATAATTCAAACTAACTTAAAATAAATAAGCATCATGATTGATTATAACTAAATCTATCAACAATTGATATCTAGTATATTGATTGTAACTTATATATTATAAGTTAATTGTGAGACTTTAGTTTTAGTGAATTTATGAACTTATATCTTCAGAATTCACTGAAATCATGATTATAGCATGATTAGTTGTATGTTAATTCTTGACTTATATCAGTTAATGATATTTAGTTAAGAGTTTAACTATGAACTAATTATGAAGTATTAGTATTTGTGGCGTTACTTATAACTCCTCTAAATAATCAATGCTTATCCTCAGTCACTTATACTAATATAAATAGTGTGAAAATTCTTTAAGTACAACTATAGTCAATGTGGATAATGTTTTATTAGAAATAACCATATGTTGTCAACTTAGAATAATTTTTATACTTATTTGTAAATTCCTTAACACTTTGATAATAGATGCAATACTCAGTGAATCAAAGTATATGAAACTTAGAATGTTTTTCTAAGATTGCAAACAAGACAATGTTTGTTAATGTTACTTTATTTATCGAACCAATATTGTTTGAAATATTACAGTTGTTAGGAGTTGACAATTGTATAATATATGAAATTGATTGCTAATGTCTATTTGATACATAATTAGTTTTTAATTCATTGATATCTTATTTTAATATATTTGAATTATGATGTTAGACAATTTCATGTCAAATCAGTTTCATAATTTTAATTATTTTAAAGTATGGTGCAACATAATTATTGGTATCTAAAGTACTTGACAAGTATCAGTCAATGACATATTATTAATATTTTATTGTAGATAATTATGAGATTTTAAGTTCTAGTGAATTTATATGTTTTGCTATATCGGAAAAGATTCACTATAATTTGAAAGCAGCAACATAGTCATTCTTATTAAGATTCTTTATCAATAACTTATGTTATTGATTATAATTTTATAAAGATAGATTATGGAGCTTTTGATATGAATGAGAATTGCTTAGACTCTACCCTAAGTGATCAATGCTTTTATAAAAACTTATTCATATTGAAAGACAAAATCTTTCTTTCTCTTCTTAATACTGCTAGGTCATGAGTCTATATCTTTTTCATATTAAAAGACATGATTATTTATATTTTTATGCATAAAAACAGACTTGTGCACTCAAATAGTTTTAAGAGAAAAAATAAACTTCTTTCTACTTTAGAGATTGCTTATTTCATTACAATCTTTTTGAAAGCACAATTGTACATCATTTCTCTCAAATATTAATTGCATAATTTTCATTCATTATAGATTTTAAATGAATTTTATCTCTATATTGACATATGTTCTGTGATACAGGTTCAGCCTCCAATGGCCTTCTCTCATTTGATAGTCATGAGGTTGGAAACCCACAACTTATATCCCAGACAATAAAGACAAACACGGAAACAGAACCAACCAACACTCTCTTACCACTAAAATGAAGTATAAATGAGCGTGAGGGAGAAAGTGCCTTAGTGCACCACATAAGGAAGGTTCTGAAGTCAACTCAGCAGCTCTGTCTCCTATAAAAATGAGTAGTATAAAATCTGAGGCAACTGCTAGCCCCCATACATCTTCTTAAAAAGATGTAATGGCTGAAAAGACACAAAAATAGTTACTAGATTCATCCTCTCAATAGGGTGCGTCTATTGAAATTTTCCTGTCAGCTAGGGTATCCGATGTAGTGTCACCACCTCATACATAAACAATTCTTAATGCACACGGATAAGTTACACACACAAAGGAAAAGTTAACGGAAACAAGAATTTTGACCATTTTACGGTTAGATTCGATTGTTTAAGGTTCTTTAATGGACCAATTACCTTTACATGTGTTAGGAAAGGATACTAATCCAATAGCCATATGTCAATGGTTAGTGTCTACCTCCCCAAGCTTAAATCCCCTAGATGCATCTGCGGATAGTGGATCCGACATAGGTGCAGATCGACAACTTGTTGACAATGATTCAGATTTACCTGATGGGTCGCAAGGAAATGTCTTTACAGACATTAGAAGGAAACTTTGATCTTCATGCTAAATTCTTTGGATCATTGTTTACCTTCCCAGAGTTCAAATCTGGAACCCTCAAAGGGAAACTACCAACTTATGGATTATGACTCAGATTTATCTAACGAGACTAACAAGGATGGGGATTTGTGAACTCCCATTGCACCACCTGTGACCTCCTTAAGGATGGCTAAGGTGATTTTTCTTGCAGATATAACTGGATTTTGGAGCTCTGAGAGTGTAAGGCATATGTCATAGCCTATTTATTTATTCGAGGATTTAACTCAATTCAAATCAGAATGTAACAAGTAAATAGTGGATCTACCGTCAAAGAGATCTCACAAAGTAACATCCGTCAAAGGATTCAGAAACAAGGTTCATCTACCGAATTGAGGAATTACTTCACTGGAAGAAGTTCAAGAAATTGATCAAACCTTAGTGATATAAATCAAGATGGTGGATTTAATCAAGTGATAGAGATCTTGTCATGGTATCAATTAATTAAAAGGATTTAATCTGCAGAAAATCAAGTATCAAAGTCAAAACATGAAGAAACGTCACGGAAGTTAGTCACTCATGAACCAGACAGTACATCGAGTGTCAACATTGAAGTGGTGGAATTGATTCATAATTTTCAGTGATTTTCAGAAGATTGGTTGCTGTTCAAGAGTAGTATTAATTCTCTATTAATTAATTAAGTCATATAATTTAATTAAAAAAAATAAATTATATCTACAAAGATTAATTTATTTATTAATTGAATTAATTGATTAATTAATTCAGAATTAATATTAGGAATTTTTAGAATTGATTTTAAATTTATATTCAATTTAAATTCAGCATGACAATCAAATGAACTGGTATGACAATCAGATTGTCATACCGAAAGTCATGCCAGTTCAAAAGGATTGTCATACCGAAAGTTCTACTAGTTCAACATATTGTCATGCTAGTTCAATCAATTGTCTTGCCGATAGTCTTGCCAGTTCATGCAATTGTCTTGCCGATTGTCATGCCATTTAACAGATTATCTTGCCAGTTCAAGTAGGTCTGTTGAATGAATTATAAAAGTACAGAAGCAGCAGAAGACAATTATCCAACAGAATATCATCCACAAATACACTCAAGAACAGAAAAGAAAAGCAGCCGCAGAAAACATTCCATCTTCAACTGCAAACTTCAAGATCATCAATTTCTAGTTTTAAAGTTAAATTCAAACAACTAGAAATCATTATCCTGTTCTTGTGTAACAATCTAGCGGATCAAAATCCCTAAAACTTAATCTCAAATTGCGTTTAGCATTTGATTCTTTTTATTGCAAAAATAGAAAAAGTTTATGTAGAATTTATTCTAGATTTGTGATAATTAATTTGAGATTAATCCCTTGTAATCGATACCGTTGTTGTAACACCTTTTAAGTTTAATAATATTTTTATCTAACTTGAATTTTGTTTCAATTTTTTATTCCGCATTAAATTCGATTATTCGGTATTGTTTGTATTCAACCCCCCTTCTACAAACACATTGGGACCTAACAGAGAGGAGTGATACACTTGTGAGAATGAGTGTAAATACGAGTGGAGAGAAGAGTGAGACACTTGTGAGGTACACAAAACAGAATCACATACTCACAGTGAGGAAGAAAGAAAAAATACCATATCTCATTCTGTATCCCTAAATACTGGTTCTTGATACTTCGGGCCTCAAATCTGTTTATGATTGGAACCTAACTCTTAGGGACCTAACATTTACAGATTGGAATCGAATAGTTGGGGCCTAACAATTGTGATGTTACAGTTGGGAGGTATAAGGAGTTGGGAAGATTGGTTAACAGGATGATCAATAGTGAAGCCAATTTTGCAGCATTTAAAGGGACATGATTGATCAGACTATGACTTGTTATTTCTTTTCCAATCAAGTAAAATATGAGAACTCCTTCACACGACAAAAAACATTCCTTCTCTACGGGGGAGATAATAGCTTATATAATAGTTTGGAGGATTCCTCAACTAAGGGGGAGAAATAGCAGGAAGGAGGAAAAAGGTAAAGTATATGTATATCACAAGGTGACTTCCTAGCTATCAGAAGAAGTGGATTTGGTTCATCACTATTCTTTATAAGGGGAGAAGTTGTTTTCCAAAAAGGGAGTATCATTGGTTTTTATCTGCGGATCCTATTGTAGGGAGAGGTGGTAAACAATGGTGATCGCCTTTAAGTAGTTGATTCTGATAGGGGAGAAATAAGAGAGAAATGTGCTTCTCAACAGAAAATGTGGTTGTACAAAAGAAGCTGTTGATGATAACTTCAAGACTGAGAAGTGTTATCTAGAAAAGATTTGAATAACCAAGGAAATGAAGATGAAATTACATGAAAATCAATTCAGTGCTAGAGGAACAAGCATCTTTTATTTCAGTTATACAAGAAATCTGGAAATGCAGAATTGATCCCGAAAACCAATAGCATTATTTACAAGTCCTGGTACTTTAATTTTTCGAAGTTGTTAGTTGAGTTACCCTCCCTATTTAATTTTTTTGTTAGGTTTAACAATCAAATAGAGGGAGATTGTTGGTGAGAATGTGTCGCTGTATGAACAGTAACGTGATAACTCAACACGAGAACAACACTAGAACATGACAGGTTAATAATACTACGACTACACAAGAAATCAGAAGAAATAAAGACAAGGAAAATGCAAAGAATTAAAAGATTATAAGAATTCTTGAAGTATGTTTACAGGTCACTAAATGAAGTTCATTAATATGTTCATACCTCAGTGAAGAATAATGGTTAAAGACTTTCAGGGTTTCAGAAATGTTGAAGATTTAGTGTATAAGTGCTACCTGGAGATTTCAGTGTATTGGCATTGATTGAAGATAGACAGTGTTCAAAGCATAGGAATCTGAAGAATTGAAGACAGGGTATGGACAAAGATTAAAGAAGAAAGCTGCAGTCTTGAAGTTATACTCACTGACAGGAGCTCACTTATATATTCAAATGTCAGTGAAGAACAATGAATGAAATATTCAAGATTGTAGTAGCAATGAAAATGTTGTCTGAAGTACCAGAAAGAATTCCAGTGAAAGTACATTTATTTATTGGCAGTCGGTGTTCGAAGAGATAAAGTTTTTGCAAGCTTAACAATGTAATCAAGGCTATAATACGAAGACCTGAATCGAAGTTAGTTGTCTGTGAACCAGACCTGTTGCATTAGGCGTCAACAGCTCGTGAAAGGAATCTGGATATTTTTTATAGAAGAATTGTAAAGTTGAGGAACATACTTGGATTGAACGTTTATCTGTTAAAGTACGAAAAGAGGTGTGCATGATATACATCTAAACAGCTCAAGGGATTGGCCAAGTTCAAAGTTTAACTGTTAACCTAAATAAATTTATTTAATGGACTTTAATATAATTTATTTAATAAACTAAAAATGATTTATTTTATAAAATTTAAATAAATTTAATTTATAAATCTAAATTAGTTTATTAATATAAGTTATATTTAATTTTATTTTATAAATTCATTTAGTTACAATTTAAACTTAAATAAAAAGAAAAGAAAAATAAAAAGGGAAAAGAAAAGAAAAGAAAAGAAAAACAAGAAAAAGAAAAAGAAAAAAATAACAAAAAGGAAATAGAAACAGGAGGTGAATGTTGGTAAGTGTATATACTAGCACCACTAGGTCACATATAACATTTTCATTCAAAAGAAATTAAGTACTTGTACTAGTAAAAGCGGTGGTCGCATGTTAGTTTATCCTGAAATAAAAACTAAGGCAAACAATACACCCCTCCGTGGTCGCAGGTTATATTTGAGTAAAATGAAACTAAGGCAAAATTTCCCCCTGTGGTCGCAAGTTAGAGTTTTTTGGAAATAAAACTAAGTGCCATTTCTCCCTCTAGTCGCAAGTTACAAGAAGTGTACCTGGTCACAAGTTACTCCTCAGCCACAATTTTATTGTTCAATCAATTAATTTATGTGGTTCATTTTTAGCCACATATGTATATTGATATAAAGACTACACTCAGCAGCAGATCATTTTTAACAATTGGAATTGTTATGTTCATCATATTCTCTCCACGAGAGCTGGTGAAAACAAGCAACAAAGAAAATACAGAGAAGCTCGGAAAAATTGTATATCTGTTTAACTTCTCATCGGAGAAACGTTATAATGCCCGGTTTAACTCTTGTATATTCTTAGGGGCATTATAATCGTTATCCGGTAATTAAATTATTAGACAAAGAAAAACTAGATCATTGTATAAGATTTAATTTATTGATTTCTGCGAAAGTAAGGAGCTTTATTGTTCTTAGATTGTAGCCGGTTAATTTATTTACCAGAGTGTAGTAACACCCCTCGCGGATTTATATATGAATATATATTTCCCTGAGTATCTTGTGTTCCTCGTTTTACTGTTCCAAATATTATTCACCTCAAGAACACGGAACCGCCAACTGGACACTTAATTTTAAATTCACAATAGATTCGAAAGAATTTTTTAATTTAGTAAGTATCGTATTCAACCCCCCCTTCAATGATACTTCAGGACCTAACAGTGTTGTACTTATAGTGTTTTATGTTCATTGCTTTTGAAGAAGTAATCAATCTTGATATTGATTTGATAATTTAGGTACACTTGGAAGAGGAAGCCTAAATTAAGACCTATTTACTATAATTTGGGATTTGTGTTATGCTAGTTTGTGTTTAGGATAGGAATATATCAAAACACCCTAGGTAGCCAGTACATTGCAGTGCTTAATGCTTTTCAGATGCTAAAATTCTTCGTATGAATATGAAAGTTAGTTAATGAATTAGGATCACTTAAGATTCGGAAGATACTCATAATGATTTAAAAGCCTTAGACTAGTAATTGGAACACTAAACTAGAGACTATAAGAGTGATTTATAGAAGTCTACAAGTTGAAGTTAAAGGCTCGATTTCTTTAATATTGAAAATTTATTTGTGTTAGTTTGTTATCTATTGCTAAACTTTTTATATTTTTATTGACATGAATTAGAAGAACACTGGTGTTTAATAATTAACAACTAAGAATTAGTTAATGTGATAACAAATTATTGTGCTACTTGTTATAACATGTGCATTTGTATTTGAGTTGTAAAATTACTAACAATATGATTAGGTATATAATTTAGGGCTTATAGATTTAAGATCTAGAGTTAAAGTTTGTAAATACATATTTGACTTTTATAAATACGGGTCACACTGAAGGTTCCATTTTACTTTATCCAACCTTGCTAATTTTATCAACATAAAAGAGTTGTACCACTAAATTTAATACTAGACTACCAATCACCGTTAATTTGAAAAGTGAGAAGTGTAAGGAAAAAAAATTAATTTTTGGTGATTTCGATTTGATCCAATTTTAGACTCGGGTCGAACCGAACCATCCGAATACTCAACCCTGAACATAACTTTATCTTCGAATCTATGGTATGAAGTTGCTATTCAAAACACGGAGAGAGTTTTGTAGAAATTTTTGTTCATTGCTTTTGAAGAAGTAATTAATTTTGATATTGATTTGGTAAATTAGGTACACTTGGAAGAGTAAGCCTAAATTAAGACATATTCACTAGAATTTGGGATTTGTGTTATGCTAATTTGTGTTTAGGATAGGAATATATCAAAACACCCTAGGTAGCCAGTATGTTGCAGTGCTTAATGCTTTTCAAATGCTTAAATTCTTCGTATGCATACGAAAATTAGTGAATGAATTAGGATCAATTGAGATTCGGAAGTTACTCATAATGATCTGAAACCGTAGGCATAATTGGAACACTAAACTAGAGAATATAAGAGTGATTTATAGAAGTATACAAGTTGAAGCCAAAGTCTCGATTTCATTAATATTCAAAATTTATTTGTGTTAGTTTGTTATCTAGTGCTAAACTTTTTATATTTTTATTGACATGAATTAGAAGAACAATGGTGTTTAATAATTAGCAACTTAGAATTAGTCTATGTGGTACCGAATTATTGTACTACTTGTTATAATATGTGTATTTGTATTTGAATTGTAAAATTACTAACAGTATGGTCAGGTATAGTTTAGGGGTTATAGATTTAAGATTTAGAGTTAGAGTTTGTACATATTAATTTGACTTTTGTAAATAAGGGTTGCACTGAAGGTTGCATTTTACTTTATCCAACTTTTCTAATTTTATCAACATAAAGAGTTGGACCACTAAATCAATTAATAGGTAAAAAAAATTAATACTAGACTACCAATCACCATTAATTTGGAAAGTGAGAAGTGTAAGAAAAAAAATCGGTTTTCGGTTCGATCCAATTTTAGACTCGGGTCGAACTGAACCATCTGAATGCTCAAACCTGAGTATAACTTTATCTTCGAATCTATGGTATGAAATTGTTATTCAAAACACGAAGAGATTTTTGCATAAAGTTTTTGTTATGTATGAGTAAGACAGTATTGTGTGTATTTTTGTTTTAAGGTGAAATGAATCCAGGAATTTTTGTAACGAAGCAAAAAAGATCTCCCAATATTTTAGCGGGTTATACTACTTTTTATTTTTAATGTTAAAAGGAAAAGAATAAAAGTGTTTTCTATTTGAATGTCTAGTAGAATTTAAAATAATAAGATACGTCTTTTTTTCTTAATTTCCTACCTTTCATGGTAGAATTCTTTTGTTTCATTTCAAGTTAAAATAAACATATAATGTGAACTAACCAAATTTTTCTGACAATTTATTCACTTTTAATATTTTAATTAAAATTAATGAGCATTTCAATATACACGACTTAATAAATTACATTTACATTTACAAGTATACAAATATACATTTTATGACTAAATATTATAATAAAACAAAATTAGTTTATATTCGTGTTTAATACAAACGAAAATTTGTAATGTGTTGTATATTAATACAAGAGTGATATATAGCACCAAATTCGAATATAATTATCAATTCATGACAATGTATTCACTTCATAAATTAAAAAAATGAAAATTTTATAACTAAGAAAGTAATTATAACTTAAATTTAAAATTGTCATATGCTTATATAATATAAATTTTTAATATTTTACAGATTATATATATATATGAGTGAACGTAATCTTGAAAGTAAAATGTAATTATATTTTCTTAATTTCATATTGAGTTTAATATTTTTAAATTAAATAATATAATGCAACACATTTAAACGATTTTAATTTCACGTGTAATGTACACTTTTTCCGCGATGTTGCAAATAGTTCAAAAATAATGTATACTGTAATACATAGTGGACTTCACTTCTCAAAGTATTGCATTCGCCATATTACAAATATTTCAAAAATAATATTTTGTAATATAAAGTGGGCTTCATTTTCTGTAATTATTAAACCGGTGACTAATTATGATTGAATTAACCTTTATTAACTAATATTATACGATCCATATTAAATTAAGAACTTTTATAAATTAGGCCCAAAACGACAATTAAATTCAAATTACAATTAATCTCAAATTAAAATTTATAGTACCCAAATTAATTGACCATTGCTTGAATAAGGCCACATTTGGCCATGTATAAGGGTTAATTAACTCGCATTTTGCTCCATTTCACGAATTACGTCAAATTATTCACCAACCAATTTAGACTTTGATTTGTTCGAATTGAATACTTCCCAAAACTATGCCCGAGTTAGAGTTTATTAATACAATTAGTCTGGATAAAACCTAAGGTTAAAAGATTTATCATATTTAAGTCTATCAAACCAATTTGGCTCAAGTAATAAAAATTAGAAACAATTTTTCAATTAGGATACGAGGGTTTATTAAACCATATTATAATCAATGAAGCTTGAGTTAAAAATTCAGAACAAGTTTTTCAATTAAAATTAAGTGTATTTTGCTAATTAGGAAATAAAGGTTTATTAACCCAAATTATGCCCAATTAAGTTCGAGTCAAAGCTGATTCTCCAAGTTAGGGTTTATTACCCAAATCAGATAAAAAACCCAATTGATGTATATGAGATTTTAATGCTACATTCTGTCATGTTTGGAGTTATCTGATAATGATGGGCCTAATATTATTTTTGGGTCAATTTTGAATTGGTTATTAGTTGGTTCGGCCCAATAATTTAGTCATTAGAGGAGTGTTGATGCTATATATTGTACCTTCTTCTTCAGTGTACATTTATCAAATGAAATGAAATGAATGTTTACCCTTTTTTTGCTAATTAAATGTTTACCTTTTATCTTTACTTTTGCAATTTCCCTTCTGTTCTTTCTTGCTTATCTTAGTTTAATTTTATCAAAAACCAAAAAAAGTGTCAAGATCATGACAAATGGTATCAGAGCTGGCGAATTCTCAGACATGACCGGCAATGTTTCCGTTAATTTTCCATTCACTCTGTATCCTTCAAATCTTTCAAAACCCTAATTTCTATCATCCGTACACATCACCTCTAACACTCCATATATCTACCACCACTTCAATGACCACCATCTCATCCTCATGTTTACCACTACATCCAACCACCACCAGAACCACCGTATCATTTTTACACTACTCTCGAAACACCTTATATTACCACGTCATCTCCAATACTGATTTATGATACTACCAATTTTTCCTACACCAATTCGATAGCAAGATCACTTAGTTGGATGTGAAACTCCCTCAAATCAGGATAATAATCAAGGAGAAGAAGTTTTTGATCTGCCCATTCTACATGATGTGTTTGAAGAAACTTCTGAAGCTTGTGAGAGTGGTGCTTAATTTCATAATTCTGTGAAAAGTGAAGAAAATGAGCAGTGGGAGGAAAAATGTTGTTAGGAATATGTTGTGAACTTGATTATAAGTTAAACAAAACACCTTAGTAGATTTAACTTAGTAATTTGTAGCTTTCAACGGATGATCACTTTCACTATCCGTTGAAAGAGTAGCTTATGTAAATAACTTTAGTAGCACATTTCTGCATACTTGTATAAGCTTAGTGATATAGATTTCTGAGAAATATTTAAGTCATGTTAACTACTAGATTGATATGCAAGATAGTTGGTTAATTATAAATAGATGATGCCTTGTAATCTTGTATAAGTGAAATGGAGTTAACTGTCAAGAAAATAGTCTCAATGGATGTTTCACAAAGCTTCAACGGATGCTCAGATAAAGCTTCAACGGATGATCTACAAAGCTTCAACGGATGATCAACCAAAGTATCAACGGATGATCAACTACAGCTTCAATGGATGATCCAATGAAGTTCCAACGGATGTTCAAATTCAAAGAGTAGTTGATAGTGACTTGATAGTCACATGCGTTGATTGTATGCGAAAGGAATATGGCAACCTAATTATTGGTTTCAGAGAACCAAGAAGCATTACCATGTTCATGCAACTAAGAAGATATTCAAAGATGTTGGAATAGAGTAATGAAGTAGCATGGAGTTAGACTATATATAGTTTTGTTTTATTATCTTGTCTAACTGTCATGTAAACTTGGTAATATAAAACAAATGAAACAAGTAGAACAACTAACTAAGCAAGCTTATTTTCAGAGAAACAGATAAGGCTAAATTTGTAAGAATTTCT